>NC_136430.1:277237443-277717443 GCF_052849685.1 Lactuca virosa
AGCGATGATGGTTTTTGAGTTTATTTAAAAGTTTAAAATTTTTAAGAATTTTATGAATGTTACAAGTTGGTGTCCGAGCCTTGGTTTGAGTGAATTGGAGGAACAATCGTGAGAATCCAGTCTGAAACTAAGGAAAAAGATTTTTAAAATGATTTTCAAATGGTTTTCAAAATATTCAAGGAGGATGCAATGTGTACGATCAGTCGGAGCCAGTAAGTAGACCCCAAAATACCATACTGTTATTGATATTGTGATATGTCAGAACAACATGCTAGTATCAGGATAGGGATCTTCAGGAATTATATGATAGAATTGCCTGATATATGATGCCTTATCTCTTATAGAATACTTGATTGATTGTTGTAGGACTCTTTCGCGTATGAACTGACTATTGTGTGAATACGCTAAGTCACATGCTACATGGGTTAAACGATCTTATGATAAGGGATTTGGTCCTGCTGCGCAACTCTTGTATGAGTCCAACCGTTGTAATATTGAATCTTTTAGCTTAAGACTGTTTAAGTTGTGCGACATGTGATTGTATTAATGCGATAATTATCTAGCACCAATGGAGGGTCGTGTGACAGTTAGTGGCAGGGTGAGTTGCGTGGGGTCAGTTGGCCAGATGCATTATGTTTAGCCTTCCTCTAGGGAGCGAGGATAGAGTGTATGAGTATGTTAGTGTGCGGTATTGGTAGGGTTGTTGTGATGATCCTCTGAGACAAATACGGGTAGGTGTGGAAGGTAGTATGGGCCCGTACTACTGAAAGCACAGGACCCGTACGCGTAGCAAAGATGTCACAACCCCTAGGGCCTTGTTGGGAGTTGGCTCCCCTGGTATGATATGTGTTTCATCTGATATCTCCCTGGTGTATGTTCATTATGGTGATATCGAGTCGATTGGAGGCGGGATCCGGATCAGGATCGGGAACTAGTGGTCAGGATAGGCCGGTGTTGTCCGTTGATCAGATGCGGAAGATGATTGTCGTGGAGGTTTTTCAGATCTTGCAAGAAGAATTGGCTGGTGTTGTAGATCGGATCACTGACATGGTTTTTTCCAGGCTCGAGGAGCAAACTGCAGCTTTGCAGTGTGTTAGAGGTGCGGATAATTAAGGAGGAGATCTGATTGTGGGAACACCACTAGGGAAGAGGAAGAGGGCTCTCTCATCATAGGGCGAGGAGACTGAGGCTGCTAACCTGGGTACTGGGATTCGGGAGAATCATGAGGTGTGTGGCAAGTGTGGGGGAACTCATGGATTTGCTTGTCACAGGTTCAAGTGTTTCCAGTGTGGGGAAAGAGGGCATGTGCAAACCAGGTCATTTCCGGTCCAGCTGCCCTGCTTTGGGGGTGGAGGGAGTCCAGGTTCCAACGTTCATCGTTCCTCAGGAGGTCAAGGTCGAGCCGCAAGAAATCTCTGGTATGTAGTTTGAGCCATAATTCTATAATGATAGTATGGTTAAATTGTTCTCGATCGGTATTGTATCTGCCTTAGAATCTTGTTGGGTATGGGTAAGTGGTATCTTCGGGTTAGTTCTTTGTTTTTCCTGATTTATGTATTGTGAACCTTCATATGCCATTTCGCATGCCATGAGTCATTGGTGGTTCATATCTTGTTGGGCAGGATTCAGTTGTTCAATGGATCGTTCTGATTCTCTTGGTGGATCCAGTTCTGGATATGGGTTGGAAGATTTATGGTCAAGGTAGCGGGATTAGCTCATCAAAAAAGTCAAAGCTCGGATGTGGTATCATTCGTTCAGGTAGGACCGGCAGTTGTACAAGAGAACCTTTGGGGTCATTCATTATCATTGTTAGAGAAGGAGCGATAACAAGGAAATGGTGGTGTCCGTTGCATGAGAAGTTAGGTCTTTGGAAGTGCCAGGGGAATTTTGTTATCACAAGGGATTGTGGATGGATAGAATCCAGAGATTCATTCGAGGATGAGGAGTTAGGTTAAAGATTGTCAGTTCACAGCAAGGGCTATGGTTTTAGTCGCCAACAAAAAAGACTTAAGGATTTGGTGCAGTATCATGAGAAGCGATTGAGATTATCAGACTTGCTAGGATTTCGGGGAGTATTCTTTGGGAATTCAGAAGTTGGTCAATCGTCGAGATCGATTAGTATTGGAACGCTATTATTGGTAAGCGCAGGTCATAGTCAGTTCGTGAGGATAAGATGGATTGGGAATCCAACAAGTTTCGTGGGATGGGAGAGCTTCGGCGAATCCAAGTGAGGAGAATCAATCAGAATCTTTGGGAGCTGACTCGGGTATGGAACCACAGTAAGTTCCACATCCCAGTCAAGAGGGAAGCGACACAAGTGGTTGTTTGGGCTGAAGTTGTGTAAGTTGGGAGTTCAGGAAACTTCCAACAGCCGGTCAACGTTTCCGCTATGATTAATAGCAGGCTTGTGGATGGATCCAAGGTGAGGGTTGTGTTAAAACCTCATTGTTTATCATGGTTTAACGAAGGATTTGGGGGATTCGAAGCATGAATAGGCATGTTTGGTATTCCAACCCAATGGTTGATTGGACCAAATGTGCTTATGATATGAGGGCATTCCATCCCGAGGATGTCTGGGCCCATCGTAGACATGCCTGGTATTCCAGACCGAGGCTGATTGGGTCAGGCATGAGTATTTGTGTATGTGGTTTGTTTGTTATGGTATATGGTGAGAATAGACTGCTTTGTACATCAGTCAATAGACCATGGGTGGTGACCATGGGTGGATGAAGTGTTGTAAGACTACGGTGGGATCGTCGCATTCAACAGTTTGAGGTAGACAAGTAATGAGGGGGGGTCGTAAGTATAAAGGGGGATCAATTCATGCCTTGGGCACGCCAGTTAGGTTGTTGGAGATCGTTTCTCTGTTTCAGGTAGAGGACCATTGGGATCCGAAGCGGAGTCGGGTCTGTGTAGCTCTAGTTTGGGCAGGATTTGTGGGTGAAGCCCGTGTGTATATGACAATATAGGTGGGACCTGGTAGAGGCTGTTTGGTCAAATTAATGGATCTTGGTTTATTAGGAATGGTCATGTGGGCAGTGAGTGGTGCAGAGGGATGCTTAGGCTATGGTAGCCTTGTCTTTTGGACTCTTAAGAACCTGGTGGCTGGCCTAGGTGTGAGACTGGCAATATCAATGGTGGCTGGGGATCTTTATGTCCATGTTTAGTGAAGGGTTGCCGTGAACTAGAAAATTTATGGAGAATCAAGTGTAGATCCTTGGATCTCCGGTTGTGAATTATGTGTCGACCTGGCTCTTGGGGGAAACTCGCGCTTGGAATCGTGAGTGTGGTGTGCAAGGTCTTTGTTTTGGTAAGAATTGAATTAAGGAATAGGAATGCCAAAAGTGTCGGTAGAACGTTCAGGGTTAAAGGATGGCTTCAGTTTTGAGGGCAGATCAGGTTCTTGTGATTGCATTTTGTTGATTCTATCTGTGTGGGGCTCAAAATTTTCAGCAGCGGTAGGTTGGTTCATCAGATAAAGGAAGCAGTTTTTTGTTCAGCACTAGAAGGTTTATCTCCCAGTTTGTCCGGATTTGTTCATTATATCCATAGGATTTGTTATCATCTGGATTAGCCTTTTGTCGAGGGAATATTTGTTTTGTCCGGTCAAGTGAAAAGTTTTGGACATCAACATGTGGGTTGCAATTCTGTGTGCTAGTGGGAATCTCAGGTAATTAGAAGTGGAGTAGTAAATTTGAAAGACCAGTGGAATGGAATTAGTAATGGCCTAGTATGGGCGGTCTGCTAGGGAATCAGATCAATATGAGACGCCAGATTTTAGGTCTATGCCGACCGGCGCCGATCCGAGTTGGAGTTTCAGGCCGGCGACATGGTGTTACTGAAGGTCTCACCTTGGAAAGGTGTGTTTCAACATGTGGGAATCTCAGGTAATTAGAAGTGGAGTAGTAAATTTGAAAGACCAGTGGAATGGAATTAGCAATGGCCTAGTATGGGCGGTCTGCCAGGGAATCAGATCAATATGAGACGCCAGATTTTAGGTCTATGCCGACCGGTGCCGATCCGAGTTGGAGTTTCAGGCCGGCGACATGGTGTTACTGAAGGTTTCACCTTGGAAAGGTGTGTTTCGCTTCAGGAAGAGGGAGAAATTTAGACCCTGATATATTGGGCCATTCCAGATTATTGTTAGGGTTGGCAAGGTCGCTTACATATTGGATCTTCTAGAGGAGCTCAGTCAGATTCACAACACTTTCCATGTTTCGCAGTTGCGAAAGTGCGTATTGGATGAGGATGCAGTGGTGTCCTTGGATGATATTCAGGTTGATGAGTGCCTAAACTATGTTGAGAAACCAATAGCTATTCTGGAGAGGAAAGTAAAGGTTTTGCGAAGCAAGGAAGTACCTTTGGTAAAGGTACAATGGGGCATCGGAGGGGCTCCGAGTGGACCAGGGAGCCGAAGGCGGAGATACGGGAGCATTACCCATATTTGTTTACTGAAGCAGACTTCGAGGATGGAGTCTAGATCAAGTGGGGGAGACTTGTAACATCCCGGGCTTTCAGGTATTTTCAAATCCTTCCTTGGTTTTTAATTATGCCATTTTGGGTCTCTGGAGTATAAAGATGTAGCCTTAAGAAGCCCTGGTGGCAAAATGGTGATTTTTGGAAGCATGAGAAGTATGCTGGGCGTACATGTGAGTACGTCGGGCTTACACATATGTACGTTGGGCGTACTAATGTCCGGGTGAAACCCTAATTATTAGGGTTTGAAGAATATTTAAGCACCTTTATGGATCATCTTGCCTCACTCTTTCAGCCTCCGAGTCCTTGAGTCGTTCTTAGCAAACCCTAACCCCCATAAGTCAGTGTTTTGGAGCTTAAAGTGTGTTATTTATGTGCTTAAAGGAGAAGGGAGTGCATTAAGGAGTCAAGGAAGGAAAACGAGCTTGTAGATCTTGGACCATCATCTTCTTGAGAAGCTCCAGAAGGTAAAAAGTTGCTACCTTTATGCTTGGTTTGCTTAGATCTCATCTTGGTAGCTTAATGATGTTCTTTTGTCCCTAAAAGTCTCATTGTTGTGCATGCTTGATTTTGGACGTTTTGAGCTGTCCTTCTAGAACCTAGGAAGGGTCCTTAGTCATAAAAATGAGGTCCTAATGGCTAGGAGTGTCTCATGCATTTGGAAAAAGGGTCTTTATGGAGTAATACCTTGTATTAAGAACTTTTGGACGTGTAAAGTCATAAAGTTGGAGGCTTTATGACTCTAGGGTGCATTTGGACCATGGATCTGTAATATGGGCTTAAGTGCTTATGCCATTAAGCACTTGGTAAACTTTTGGGATATGCGAGGGTACGCCCCGCGTAGGGAGGAGTACGCCCCGCGTACTCGGTCAGCCACCCCGATGGTGGTCAATGCGAGGCTTGCGTACGCCCTACGTACCTCCGGTATACGCCCAACGTACGTCGTCTGTGGACTTTTGCGTTTGGGCTTCGAGTTTTGGGCCACCTTTTGGGCTTGAATGTCTTGGGCCCCATTGGACTTTCCCAGTATGAGTGTTTTGGGCCAGTTGGAGAGTTGGACCTTAGGATAAGGCCCAATAAGGAGTTGGGCCCAATTTGGAAAATTGGGCCAATTATGGGTCTTGAAGTAATTTAGGCCTTTTGGATCAAAATTGGACATTAGGCCTTGGCCCATTTGGGGAAAGGGTAAGTGAACATTTACCCTAAGTATGGATCCTTCGTCAAGGATGCTAATCCAATTATTAATTGGATGTTTGTTTGTTGTGATAGTTCGAGATTTTTCGTGAGCCAACAGTCGGAGGTTTTCAGTGTGGTTCAACATTGTGAGGTGAGTTTTCCTCACTGTATAGATCTGTAGGACTACTTGTGATACTGTTCGTTAATCTGAATATGTTATTATCTGTTATATGTCGACATATTGTGTGGGTTGGGTTGAGGTTGTACTGCTCCGTGTTGTAGCCAACAAACTCTGGAGCATACCATATATGATTTGAGTGCCAGGGAGGGCATGCCGGACTCATACTGAGGGCTCATGAGCATTCCAGACTCGAGCTGAGGGCCGGGAAGGGCATGCCATACTCGTACTGAGGGCTTAGTGGTATTCAGTATGAGTATTGATCATGTCGGGGAGCAATCCAGACATAAGCTGTGGGACCATGGGGCAAGCCAGACTTATGATGTGGGCTCAGGGGTAATTCAGTCTGTTAGCTGTGGACCCATTGCATGCTGCTATTATATTTGTGCTATTTGTTATATACCGGTATCTTAGGGGACTCATTAAGCTTTGGGCTTATAGTTTTGGATTATGTTTCAGGTACTTCAAAGGATCGCGGGAAGGTGAAGGCGTGATCATGCACCTCCTCATGTTTTGTTTCACGATTTTGAGATTTCTATGATGTTGAACTTATTTTGAAAACAATTTGTAAACAATGATGTTTTTTGAGTTTATTTAAAAGTGTAAAATTTCTAAGAATTTTATGAATGTTACAATAACAATCAGGTGTAAAAATGTATTCAAGAAGAAGATAGACATGTATCGAAATGTACAAACATACAAAGCTCGAACGGTTGAAAAGTGTTATACTCAAATTCAAGGAGCTGATTACGAGTTAACCTTGTCACCAGTGACAATGATAAATTCTATTATGATATTATGTTCCATAGCAATATTTATTGATTATGAAACATGGCAAATGGATGTAAATATCGCTTTCCTTAATGGAAAATTTAAGAGGATGTGTATATAGCATATGCGGTGCGTTTTATATAGTCCAAATATCCGAATAGAGTGTGTAAGCTTGAGAAGTGCATTTATGTACTTAGACAAGCATCTCAAAGTTGCAATCTTTGCTTCGGTGAAAAAGTAAAGAGTTTTTTTTCAAGGAGAGAAAATGAGCCCTGTGTATATGCCAGAGTTAGTAGGAGTGATACTTTTTTCTTTGTTCTTTATTTCGATGGCATACTAGTTATAAGAAATAATGTCCCAACTATGCAGAGTGTAAAAACTTAGATTTGGGATTATTTCTCTATTAAAGATCTGGGATTATTTCTCTATTAAAGATTTGAGATAAGCAGTAAACATGCTAAGTGTAAAGATATATATGGATAGATCTAAATGAATAGTTAGATTATTGTCAAGAACATTCTCAAGTATCTAAGGTGTAAAAAGTATATGTTCTTAGTTTATGGAAGAGCTCAACATAAATGTTTATATTGATGCTAACTTCCAAACTGATAGAAACGATTTGTATTCGCAGTCAGGATTCGTGTTCTTACTGAATGGTGGAACAATGACTTGTAGGAGTTCCAAGCAGGACACCATAATGTGCTCGACAATATAGGTTATTCATGTTGTAGCTAGTGATGCTGCAAAATAGGCTATGTGGCTAAAGAAGTTCACCAGAGATCTCAGTATTGTTATAAGCATTGATGGTCCTATTAAGATATTTTGTGACTGTTATGGGTAGAATTTTCTTGCTATTTTTATTGTAATATTTTAAATATCTTGAAGTTATACTAACATCCTTGACAAGCCCAAGATCTTGGATTTAGTCAATATCTTGGGTTATCATCATGTTTCATGTAATATCTTGTGCAAGGACTAAAAGCTTGACTAAAAAAGAGTAGACCAAGTCAATAGTACGTGGACAAAGACTTGTGAACGTTGGAAACTATCGAAGAAATTGAGTCAAGCATGGATCAAGGAAGTGAAAGATCTAGTATGTTGAAGAATCATATTAAAGTGATATTGCTAACTAACATATGATCCTAAGGGTCACACTAACAATAACTTGATATAATTGATTATTTATTAGAAATTGTTTTTAGTAAATATTCAAAAAACTCTTATAATTAATTGGAAATTATTTATTTCTTGAAAATAATAATTTTCATTAGCAAGTAACATAATATATACCATATGGTGTGATTTATTAAGTCATGTACATTATTTTGGACTAGATTGTCTTTTAGCCAAAAGACAAAGTTTATATTTTATAAAAGAGTTTACAAAATTCTAAACTTCATGGCTTCTTTTTTTATTAAAGATGAGAGGGAACAAAAGACATGGTCTTTTGATTTGTTTAATCAAAAGTAAGACATCTCTTAAAGCATGAGGGAACACTTAGACTTTATGGGACATGATGTGCTTAAAGTGTTAAGGACTTAAGGATAAAGAATTAGCTTTATGAATGCTTGAAAGCCTTTCATTTTGGCTATGCCAAGAACGAAAATTGCTCCTTATTTCTCTCATTCTTCTTACTTTAAAGTGTTAGAGTTTACTTGCATATGCTCTCTTGAAGTTCATACTTTGGTTATGAACTTTAAGCTTAAGAGCTTAAGAATTTTACAAGACTAGCATCTTAAATCAAGTTGGATTATTGTTGGTGTCTCAAAGATTCCACATTCTTCATCAACTTCCAAGCCTCCCAAGAGGACCCAAATAACAACAAAGGTTGTTATTTCTTCATCCTTTCTTTGGGTGGTGTTTAAATCTTTCCATAACTTGCAAGATGATCCTTGGTGGGTATAAAATGTTTATGTTATGTTCGGAATTTAAAGTCTTCCGTTTGCCATGATATGAGTTTTTAGAAACTATTTTTGAACTAAAACCCAACAATTGGTATCAGAGCCACCTTGCAAGTTTGGTTAGATTTTTTGATTTTTAGAAATCTTAGTTTTTGGAGAATATGGATAACTTGTTTTTATATAAAAATAAGTTCATACATATTTTCTATGACAACTTTATAATTGTTATTTTTTTTATGTGACAAAAGTTTCATGCATCTTGTCATTTAAAGTTGTCTTATAAAAACAAAGTTTGTTTTATGTGACAAAAGTTTCATGCATCTTTTGACATTTACATATTCCAACTTCAAGAAAGGGATCCTTGAAGGCAAATAATATAGTTCATTTGACATATGTGAATCTTATTTATATATAAAGGATTCCTAATGATATTTTCACTAAAGTGTAGAGAAAATAATCATTAAGGATCTATACACTTTGGTGTGTAACTTCCTTTCTAATGAATGTCTGAGATTAAGCACAAGATACAAGCCAATAATAACTATCTAAGGCCTTAATGATAATAAAGGATGAATTAAATCTTACTTTGTATGATTTACTTTCTAATCGATAGAAATATCCTCCTTTAAACTTTTTGGGATAATACTTCAACCACTATTAATTGTATCCTGAATACAAATACCAACTAATAAGTAGATTATGTAAGAGTTGGGGTATAGAAAAGGCTTGGAAATTCTGAGAATTGTGGTTTTCACTTTCAGATTAAAGTATTTGGGTGGTACTACCAATCTTTAATCGGATAAGACTCAGAATTGAGAAAACAGAAGAGAGAATGTTCAAGATGTTATGAAGAAGAAGTGTACCAACAACAGATTTCAGATATGATCATATAACCAGAAAAACTTCCAGTCTTAAAACTGCCACATGACAGTTTTATGTCCTAAAACTGTCAAAACGTCATAAACCAACTTAAATTCGGGTCTAGAATATGGATCATAAAACCGGGTACATTTACCAAAAATCCGAATTTATGATGCATTTTTAATATAGTAACATAACATATATAAAAAATTTACGCGCTGACCTGGTAGCTCGACCCCAGCCAGGGGCTCTGCCCCTTGGACCCCGCTAGTGGCTGCCGCCCTTTGGACCCCGCTCCCAGGGGCGCTGCACCCGGACCCCCGTCGGTTCAGGGGCTTCACCCCTAAATAGCAGTATACTTTCAATAAAGACAAAATTAAACAAATGTGCACTCTGCACCATACATATTTGTTCAATAATTGTCAAAGTGACATTGATCAAAAAAATTAACCCCATTACACTTAAATAACATTAGTGATATAAAATCACCAACATATTAAACACTTTATAAGATTTAGTATGGAAAGGCTCCATCCTCATCTTACTTAATGTTTTGTGGATTTGAAGCCGATGTTGGACTAAAGCTTATAAACCCAAAATCTACTAAATACATATTTGTATAATACTCTAAATGCGGCTTAGATTATTATATGAAAACCGACAAGAATAAGTTCTCTTATTCCTGTGAAAGCTAAGTTAGTAGAAAGCAAGCTTTTAATGACAAAGCAAGTGGGAGGTACATGGAACTTGAAGTAGCTCAAGAACCATAACCTTATGTAGAAATTAGTTGACACTGGTTTTAACGAGGATTGTTAAACTTGAATAGCAGCCATTCACAAACACAAATTGTTCGCTTTAGTGGTCGAAATCATCTATGACTTGAGAAATGTGGAATCTCTCATTAATGAGCTTTTCTTGATGGTTTCTAGAAAATCCATCAAATACCAAGAAGCTATGTTAGATCTTGAATCTGATTAATGACTTAGAGTCATGAACATGAGATGTAATCCATGTATGATAATCAAGTGTAGTATTGATTGAACTTCCTATCTATAGCAAGGCTAGAAGGAGTAAGTAATTATTCTAGAAAGAATACATTACATGGATGATCATACACATTTAAAGCAAGACTTGTTATAAAAGGATTTTCTCATACTCATGTCATTAACTATGGTCCGTATCATACTCATGAAATTGACTATGATCAAACCTTTTTCACAAGTAGCTCTGATTAGATCAACAAGGATATTGTTTACTATAAATTCATATTCTTAATATGAAATATAGCAAATAGATTTCAAGAAAGACCGTTTCTCTTAATAGACATATACTAGAAGATATCTATATAGATTAGCTTGAAGGTTTTCTTAATCCTAGTATCCTAATAAAATGTGTAGAGCTTGAGATCCACTTGTGGATATAAAGCAAACATCTAAATGTTATAATCATCATTTTATGTAAAACCACAAGGTATGTTTTTATATCAAAATTAATAGAACATGTGTGTTTACTAAGAACCAGTGGGAGCATAGTGAAATTCCTAATCTTGTATGAATGAGACATACTTAATCATTTGAAATCACATTCTAACTAGGAAATGTCGTTTTCACGTTGACTCGGAAAGTGTTTCTAAAATGAAAGACTTAGGAAGGAGAAGATACATTCTTGGAATGTAAAATCTATAAGGGATAGATAAAATGAATGTTAAAAGTTTAATGTCTTCATGCATATATTTGTAATATATTAAAAGGGATCAAGACATAAGATTCTTTTGGAGAATTCTTGGCATTGTTATATGGTATCATTTTGAGTTAGCCTCAAAAGTACCTAGCTCATAGGTTTGAACTAGATGAAACGATTTATATTCCATTTTCTTGATAAACTAACTCATCATTTACGCCATATTATGCATAGGACATGGTATTTGATCATGCTATAAGCATGTCATAAGATACTAATTGAATACATGGTCAACTCAATGGATGACTAAGAGAGAATTTTAAGAGTACTCTAGAAGAACTAAGAGAATGTATATGAGGCAATCAGTTTAGAAAGGATCTTTATTGACAGAGCTACACAAGATGTTAATTTCTAAACATATATAAATAATTATGAATTGTAATTGGATTTTGACTTCATTATGGAATGAAGAATACATTTTGTTGGAATGAGGTCCAAGCAAAACATAATGACACAATCTACTACAAAATAAGAATACACTACTTTAGAAGTTGAATTCAAATATGATTGGATGAATGAGATCATTGAAAAACTATGTTGATCTCTGCTATTCAAGAATCACATAAAAATCTTTGTGACTTCGAGAGTATACTTAATTAAGCTAAGAGACTCTATATCACGAAAGAACAACAATAATATTCTCCAATATATTTTAACTATACTTAGAGTAAAGTCAAATATGGAGATCATAGTATTCGCAAAATTCGCACAAAGCAATTTTGTCAAACCCATTAATAAAGTCACTATTTTGAGCTAAGTATGAATGGTCACACTTCAGCTATAAGACTTTATTATTCTAGAAATGAGATTTTGATTTGGATTTAGTATTTGGATTGGAACATTATAACAACAACTATTAGATAATGTTATGATATATTGGGATATAGTCATCACATTAATACTTGTTGTGTTCTATATTAACATGTTTAATCCATGAATAATGTTATTATATTAAAAGTTTATAGTCGGTTATAATTATGAGAGCAATTATAAAGTAAGACTAATATGTGTTGGGTTTAAATGTATTGTGTCAAATGTATGTGTTGGTATAGTCTTATTTACCGGTTTGGGCCTATCCATTCACGGTTTTGCTTTCTAGGGTTAGACTATTTATAGTGCATGCATGTATCTATTAGGGTTAACATTTTGGTCGCCCTACCTAGCTCTCACAGACAAGTTCTTCCTTGAACTCTTGTAGAGCTATTCTAATCAAAGCATTCGACACTATTTTAATCAACATTCTTGTCATTTAATTCTAGTTCTTTAATATAGAATCTATCGATCTTATTTATTGTTACTACAATATGAGTTGGATTGGTTGACTCTCACTAGATGAAAGTAGGCAAGTAGTTGTAACCAAGTTTCATAGGTACTTGTCAGAGAACTAGTATTGAACTGACCCGCATCAAGATCATCTCATGGATCGCTATCATGAATGATACTTGATTAAAAGGTACTATCTTTGTATCCTTAACACCTGAGATACATAGTGGGACTTAAGTGTAGGGAGTGATATGCTTTGATATGGTCAAAATGTTGTTCCTTAACCGGGCAGTTATAAAAGTCATTTTCAAGTATGATGTGTACTATGCAAGAGGCTTATGTAGTCAAGATGTGATTTGTTTCTCTTATGTGTTGAGAGTTAGACATCTAAGGCGCCTTACCAATAGTTGAACAACTAATGAGATTGATCGCTATCCGTATCTCATGTTCAACATGATGTTTGTAGCAAAGGGATAACTGATAAAATTACCTTATACACCAATTGTAGCCTTGGGCTTATGGGAATTGTGTGTTTATAGAATGGCACAAAGTCGTATGTTGTTGGGGGCAGTGAAATGTTGCTAGACGTTCACCACTGTCTATATCAGTCTAATATGAATCTTGCACAAGTGGGATATTGAAAGATCTAGTATGCTCAAGAATCATATTAAAGTGATATTACTAATTAACATATGATCCTAAGGGTCACACTAACAACAAATTGATATAATTGATTATTTATTGTAGAAATTATTTTTAATAAATATTCAATAAACTCTTATAATTAATTGGAAATTATTTATTTCTTGAAAATAATAATTTTCATTAGCAATTAACATAATATATATCATATGGTGTGATTTATTAAGCCATGTACATTATTTTGGACTAGAAAGACATTTGTCTTTTAGCCAAAAGACAAAGTTTATATTTTATAAAAGAGTTTAAAAAATTTATAAATTTCATGGTTCTTTTATTTATAAAAGATGAGAGGGAACAAAATACATGGTCTTTTGATTTGTTTAATCAAAAGTAAGACATGTCTTAAAGCATGGGGGAACACGTAGACTTTATGGGACATGATGTGCTTAAAGTGCTAAGGACTTAAGGATAAAGAATTAGCTTTGTGAAGGCTTGAAAACCTTTCATTTTGGTTATGCCAAGAACGAAATTTGCTCATTCTTTCTCTCATTCTTCTTACTTTAAAGTGTTAGATTTTACTTGCATATGCTCTCTTGAAGTTCATACTTTGGTTATGAACTTTAAGCTTAAGAGCTTAAGAGTTTTACAAGACTAGAATATTAAATCAAGTTGGATTATTGTTGGTGTCTCAAAGGTTCCACATTCCTCATCAACTTCCAAGCCTCCTAAGAGGACTCAAAGAGAATCAAAGGTTGTTATTTCTTAATCTTTTCTTTGGGTGGTGTTTAAATCTTTCTATAACTTGCAAGATGATCCTTGGTGGGTATGAAATGTTTATGTTATGTTTGAAATTTAAAGTCTTCCGTTTGCCATGATATGCGTTTTTAGAAACTATTTTTGAACTAAAACCCAACAGGAAGATCCCAATAATATAGGAATATTTTTTATTATTATTATGTATAAAATCCTAGTTGATCATCATTCACACACACGTTCTCAATTCCACTCTCACTCTGATTCTCTCGTAAATTGAGCACTTTTACACCAATTTTAAGATCAACTATCACTTGTAATTTTATTTCGAGTAATATAAGTTCTAAGGCGGATGATTTCATCACCTCCCAATGTTTTATGTCGGAGATCCAAAAGGATTTAGGGCTTTCCTCGTATATCGTTGTGTTCTTGCATTTACTTTCATTTATTGTTGTTTGATCTATCACAACTTATTATCTTATTCATTTGATTGTTAATCTATTTTCATTGCTAAAACTACTAAGATATTTTGCAATATCCTTGTAACTTTTTGAGTATCTTGATATTTTTTATACGAATTCACTTATGAACTTACTTCAACACTATTTTGTCCCAAAATACTTCAAATACACTTATTCACATAGAAATATAAAATATTTTTTATAAACAATTTTTAGGATATCATCATTTTTTTCCCAGGATCTTGGACAAGACCAAGATCTTCAACACATTTCAATATATTCAACACTTCAATTTCCTATATCTTATTTTAAATCACACCACACTTACTAATTTGATTATGAAATTAACTTATCAATTTATGAACAAAACAATTTGGCGCCATCCGTGGGACAATGGGTGCTATCACATCTTTTTCCTTAAAGTTACTCAAAAAGTTATTTTTTTTTTCAGATTTTCAATCACTTGCATATTTTGCACTAAAAATGTCTTTTTTTTTTGCCAAAACCACTTCTAACATTATTCCATCCATCTCTGTTGGTGAGAGCTTACCCCCACCTCCTGCTGTCAACTCACAAATAAGTAATGTCGAGACCCCTATAAAGACTATTCCAACATTTTTACCAGTCTAATATTCAGGAAGTGCAACCCAAGAAATACCAATTATGGTCTTGAATAATGAGATCATATCCGTGCTGACTAGAATGGAGCAGCATATCACTAAGCAAAGTGAAACCAACAAGATGATGTTTGAAAGAATAGAGAGGATAAGCTTAGAATCAATAAGGCCTATGGAAACTACACTAACTCCATATTCATTCTTGCAGCCCAAGATCCTGAACTTCGAAATTGGTACATCTTCAGAAAGCCATGCCAGAGACTTCATATCAAGACATGCGCCTATCTTCACATATGGTGTAACTCCTAGCGCGAGAGGTCATGCCTCCCAAGATCTTGGAGGGATATTCAACATCCCGTCTAATACCCAAGATCATGGGATAAGTCCAACAATGGTGAAGGAACTAAGACATTTAAGAGATATGATCTCAAGTGTACCAGGCGTCATTCAACATATATCAGAGGTGTCACCTATCAACCATAAGGTCTCAAGATTCACACCTCCTATCTGTGACACTGGAAGTTCCAAAAAGGTTCTGGACACCCAACATGAATATGTATGATGGAACAACATATCCCGAAGAACATGTCGCCCAATATAGAGAACACATGGAGATAGTTCCAACCCTACATCTTAAGGAAGATTGTTTATGAAAGGGTTTTGGTTCAACCCTTACAGGATCCGCACTAAAGTGGCTCCTAAATGTCCCTCATTACTTTATTACTTCTTTCACATATATGGTTAACTTGTTTAATAATCATTTTTATTGTAGTGGGACTTTTGAAAAAGTAACAAGTGACCTTTACAGAGAAACTCAAGGCAACGATGAATCCTTGAGAGATTATGTTAACAGGTTTCGGAAAGAATCCCTATATATTTCACATCTAGATGTTGTAACAACCGTAGAAGCTTTCAATATGGGACTAAAGAAATATATTCTCCATTCTACGAAGATATTGTTATGACCCCATGCAAGAAATTAGATGAAGTCATAAATAGAGCACCGAGATTTATCAGGCCAGAAGAGGACAAGAAGATCTAGAAATTGACAAACATGTCCTAAGACCAAACTAAAAGGAAGAACGAGTCTTCCTCCCAAAACTCCTACATAGCCAAACCTTTCTTAAGACCTGAGAATTATAGGGTTAATGCTCTGGAAGATGAGGATGATCCTAAGATATCTTATTATTATTTTTCTATTAATGTTTTAGGTTTGCTCTATGCAATGCAGGATCTTGGGGACAAAGCAAGATGACCAACTTTTTTTTGATAAAACACAAGGATGGAAAGATAAATCCAAGTGGCGTGTTTACCACGAATATTTTGGACATCTTACCGAAGATTTCTTCACCCTTAGAAAAAGAGATTAGTTACTTGTTAATCAAAGGACATTTGAAGGAACTCTTAGGAAGAAGGAAAAATGTGATTAAACAAAAGAAACGAGATCCTGAAGTCCTCCCCAAATAATAGCATATCCACTCTCGGATTCCAAGGTAATCAATTTTATCTATGGTGGATATGACATATGTAGAACTTCTTATTTTGCAGCTAAAAGACATGCAAAGAGTTCTAAGATGGAAAAGAAAGATAGGCCAAGAAAGAATGCATTATTGACCGACAAAAAGGAGATCTCTTTCGATGAAGATGACATGGAAAATGTACTAGAACCACACCATGATGGTCTATTCATAACACTATACGTAGCCTACCACTTTGTTCGAAGGATATTGATGGATGGTGGCAGTTCAATCAACATCATCTTCTTAGAAATAGTCAATAAGATGAACATAGTTCGAAGATCCTCAGTCATAGTAGGATTTAGTGTCGAGACCAAGAATACTATTGGAGATATCAAACTGCCAATATACATAGAGGGAGTTAACTCTATTCAACGTTTTTATGTTGTTGATTCCTTGTCTTGTTGTAATATTATCTTAGATATGCCCTAGATCCATGACATAAAAGTTGTCCCCTAAAATTACCATCAATGTATGACAATGCCTACACCACGGGGAGTAGTCAATATCAATAATGACCAACAAGAAACTAAGGATTTCTATACCCCTTCGATAAAAAACTCAACCATTTCCATGCAAGCATAACAATTAAAGAAAAATGCATGAGATGTTCTGCAAGCCAAAGAAAGTGAGGTTAAATAAGCCTTGCTAAATCTTGAGGATCTTGACATCAAAATGCTGTTAGGCATGGATCTTTATCAAGATCTTGAGCAAGATCTTTCCAAGTTCCTGAAGGACGGAAAATCAACATTCTCTTGGAAACATGAAGATATGGTGGGTATATCCACAAATGTAATAACTCATAAACTAAATATTGATCCAAGTTTCAGGCCATTTCATCAAAAAAGAAGGAAATTTACACATGATAGAAACTTGATCATCCAAGAGAAATTTGAAAGATTTCTTAAGGCCAAGATGATTAAAGAAGTAAAATTCCCAAGATGGCTAGTGTAACACCCCATTTTCGCCTTTCCAATAGAATTTAATATAAACCGTCATTTTTTAAACTTCAAAATAGAAATATATTAAATTATAGCCAAGTTAATCATTATAAACATGTAGGAAACATCAATATGATTTCCATAGATATATAGAACTCCCGAATCCGACTTCGTATGAAGAAGTTATGCTTTTTCAAAATTTCGCGATTAAACGGGCACGGCTCAACGTATCATAAAAAGTAAATTTTAGATAGGTTTCTTATTAGCTCAAGCAATCTAAAAGAAATTCACAATATTCATAAAACCGAGAGCATGCATATAAAGAACGTCCAAATCTGACTTCGTGAGAGGAAGTTATGATTTTTCGAAGTTTCAGCGCAGTAGCGCGGACCCAAAAATCTAAATCAAATCGGTCGATTGTTAGTTGAAACAACTTAAATGAGAATTGAAGATCTCGTAAATATGAATCTGTCGATATAAAGACAGTCGAAAATGGATTTCGTATGAAGGAGTTATGAATTTCGCATAGACTTAAAAATCTAAACCCGTCTAAATATGAATTTTAGTTAGAGTGAGAAATAACTATTGAGACATAAAGAAAAGTTGTAGAGTTCATCGATAGGATTCCGAGGATATAAATAATATAGAAAACGGAGCTCGTATGTGAAAGTTATGGCCATTCAAATATTTCAGGAAAATACCTGCTGCGATGATGTGGCGACACCATAGTGTGCCACGTGGCAGAAGGCGCGTCGAACCCTCTACCTGACACGATGATGTGGCACCACGAAGTTGCGACATGTAGAGCCACAAAATATTGACACGTGGCATGCTTCTAGAAGAAGTGATGTGGACAAACTCGAACAAGACATGTGGCAAAAGAATGATGGAGCCAGCAGTACCCATATGCACGACGCGCTTATAAGAGGTGCGCGGCGCGCCCTCCCTTAATTTTGCCTATAAATAGCTTGCAACTCCCTTTCATTTCTTCCACAACACTCCTACTCCCCCTCTCAAATTTCTCTGCATTTGGCCCTAGAAATCTCTAGTATTTAGGATATTTTGGCAAGATATAAAGTTCTAGAGCGCCCGACATTAGTAGCTATTAGGCCGGAGTTCTGCCTGTGCAATTTCTAAATTTTTGTCAGGAAATCTCTGTAAGTTAAGCTATGCTTACTAGGCTTTTAAGTTTAACTTATATTTATAGTCACAGTCGTCATTATGAACCTATAAATAAGATTTATCAGTAGTTATAGTTATAATACTGATTGATTTAGTTATGGAAAAAGTATCTAGAATGGTCACATTGGCTTGGTTGTTGGATTTTAGAAAGGCTATACGCTGAAATGGTCGTGCCTCCCAACTGTCCAGCCTGGCTGATTCTTATCCGATAGAACTCTCGGTATTCATTGGGATTACTGAAAGATCTAGTTTCATTACCAGATCGTCATAGATGTTAACAGGTTAAAATATTACAGGTTAATACTCGTTAGGCGCGTTAACCACCAGTGGGATCGCCCAGGCAACTGTTAATCTTCTGAAAAATTGTCCAGGTGAATTATCTCATTATACCATGTAGTACAATATATATCCATGTATGTTAGGATAGAGAGCTAGTAGAGTAAAAAGTATAAATGTGTATGTATTAGTAGAATCTAAAGTGCAGTCTCTATATGTGTAATTGTTGTGATATTATACGTTAGTAGTGGTTGATGGTAGAACGGTTAAAGAGGTCGGCAACCTATAGACCCACGTAGAATTAGTTTGAGGATAACGGTGGAACCGTTAAAGAGGCCGGGAGCGTACATGCCCCCGTATTCTAAGATATATATATTAGCAGATCATGGGCCATTGTGTTGTATGCATGTATATATATTATGGTATATGGTGTTTTGGGGAACTCACTAAGCCTCGTGCTTACCTAGTTGTTATTAAATGTTTTTCAGGAGCTTCAATGATTCGTGAGAAGGGAAAGGCTCGATTGTACACACGCGTATTCACCACATGTTTCCGCCTATACTCTGAAAGAAGATAAATGACTTTTGAATGTAAAACATTGGTCTTTGTCACGAATGAATGAAATGTTGTTTTATAAAAAAAATTGCCTTGAATTTCAGGACATTATAGCTAGCCAACGTGGTGGTGGTCGAAAAGAAAAATGGAAAGTGGAAAGTATATGTGGATTTCATAGATCTTAATAAAGCTTGCCCTAAGGATCCATTCCCCCGTCCACACATATAATCATTGGTAGATGCAACTGCAAGTCATGAAATCCTTACCTTCTTGGATGCTTCATCAGGATTTCAACAAATCCAAATGGAGCCTTCAGACCAAGAGGATACGACCTTCATAACCTTAACATGTATATATTATTATATACCAATACCTTTTGGTTTAAAAAAAATGCAAGTGCTACGTGACAAATACTAGTGAATAAGATGTTCAATCAACAACTTGGAAAGATCATGGAAGTCTATATAGACGACATGGTGGTAAAATACAAGAAAGATGAGAACCATCTCCAAGATCTTGAAGAAGCATTTAGTATCTTGGATCAGTTCAACATGTAGCTTAGTCCTACTAAATGCCATTTTGGTGTTAAGGTTGGGAAGTTCCTGGGCTACATGGTGAAAAAAAAGAGGGATTGAAGCCAGTCCAGAACATATCAAGGCTATCTTGAATCTTCAATCCCCGATTTCGACTAAAGATATTCAAAGGTTGATAGGTAGAGTCGCAAACCTAAACAAGTTTATCTCTAAGGCATCCAAAAGATGAAAACCTTTCTCTGATATGTTAAGAAAGAACAAAAAAATACAAATGAACAATTGACCATGAAAATGAATTTCAACAGATGAAGATTTACCTATCTTCGGCTCCATTCCTGGCTAAAACGAAGATGGAGAACCTTTGTTCCTATACTTAGCTGTATTCAAGAATGCAACAAGCAAAATCTTGGTCAAGGAACACGATGGTGATGAATATACAGTGTATTATGTAAGTAAGAGTTTCTTGGATGCCGAAACCACATACTCTCATCTTGAAAAACTAATTCTATCTCTTGTCTGTGCTTCAAGTAAATTACGTCATTATTTTGAAACTCATACTATTTGCGTAAAAACTAATTATCTAATTGAGAATGTGATGAGAAATCTTGAGATGTCCGAAAGGATGGCAAAGTGGTATGTACAATTAAAACATATGAAGTATCGTATGGGGCAAATATCAAGTCGAAAGCTAGATTATAGGAACTCATTGTAACAATGTTCAACCTTAATTAAATAACCTACCTAGAAGGGAATGCCTTGAAGTAGGAATAATATACATCAAAATGCGAAAGAGAAATTATATCATTAAAATAATAAGAATATTAAAGATAATACGATTCTAGTATTTAATCAAATATTTAAACAAATTCATATTCATAAATAAATATCCCATACCAAAAACTATCTAAAGAGTATTTTTCCAAAGGTATAAAAAATTGTGATCTCACCAACAGTATGTTGACGTTTTCAAAACCACATGTATTCTCAAGAAAATGAACAATATAAGTGGCAGTGAGAAGGGAGAAGTCAACGATCGATTGAAAGTACTATTTGTTCTCTAATTGTTTAGTCTATATTAGGAAGTGTTGTGTGCCTGTACTACAAACAATGTTGTAACCTATTATCTAATGAATAAAATCATTTTGTGTTATATCTATTGTGTATTGTTCAATATATTCAATAACTGTGTACCACATCAAAACATCACACAACCCAACACTTCCATTGTCTAATGAATAAAATCATTTTGTGTTATAAGGATTACACTCTAATTAGGTTTAACCCTTAAGCCTAATAAAGAAAGTATTATTAATAATTACCCTACTGATAGACTACTTACGGGAAAGGTGTCAAGACTGGAACTGTCGCCTTGGGTTGCTGGATTTCAGAATGGTAATACACCAAAATGGTCCCGCCCTCCGACTTTTCCTACCTGGTTGATCCTTATTTGATAGTCTTTAATACAAAACAAAATTAATAAAACACACCAAATAAAACAAAATTCAGACGCAATGTTATATACCTAAAATCTTATAAATATACCTACATATCATAACAAAATATACATATAATCATAAACTCAAGATTATTGGTCAAATACAATATCTAGAGTTAGTACGATACAACAACTGTACCACAACTAGACCTAAAATGCGCACCGAGTTTTATTATGGTCCGAACGACGCACGACTAAACTCGAATATAGTAGTTGGCAAACTAAACGCTTGAGGATTCTTGGATTGGTAACTTGAGGATTCTTGGATTGGTGACTTAGTTTCATTACTTGGGGATTCTTGGATTGGTTACTAAGTTTGACTACTTAAGGATTCTTGGATTGGAGGCTTGGAAGGTTCTTGTATTGGAGGCTTAGCTTTGAGTATCATTACCAGAGGATTCCTAGATTGATAGTCTAGAGTCATGTGTCTGACATACCCACATAGGGAATCTCTAGAAATATGGGTACTATGTACTATATACTTATAATTAGAAATTATTAGTATGTTTGATTCACACGCTATCACTCAGGTGTTGTTTGTTTTTTCGGAGTCAAAAAGTCTGCAGCCTACGGACCACATCTGTAGACCTCTACAGTAGAAGAGGTGGACCAAATGTTTGCAGTCTGCAATAAGAAGATTGTTTGTTTTTTAAAGTCTGCAGACTGCTAAAAAATAATTGATTTTTTTAAAACTTAAAAGAATTTTCAAAAAAATATTAATAAACAAATTTTAATAATTTACATACAATGTACAAAATTTAACAATTTACGTTGTATTATCCAGAAATAAAAAGGATCATTTTAAAGACATTAATAAACAAAATTTAACAATCTACATATAATGAATCAAAATACCCATAATACATTACATTACAAAATTATCCTAAATTATCCAAACATCAAACTCCATGCTCTGAAATAGTTGGCATCATGAGAATATTTTAGTTGGTACATTACTCTCTTCTCCATGCCCCTCATAAATAATCTTGATAGAACTGTCCTTTAATTTCCATTGCCGGCTGCTAGTCTGAAAAATCAATTACAAGATTAAGAACAGTTTAGTCCCAAGCATGACTAGCATACACCAATAGTAATACCTAAAGAGTTTGTACATTATGTGTGTAATAAAGTATATATTCTGGATCAATGAGTATATGAATATGGGTTTGATATCAAAGATAATTTCCCAATTATTGAGCTGCAATGTCAATAATATTGAAAAGCTTTAAAGTAATGCAAAAAAGGGAATTTCAACAAAATGCATACGAAAAAGCTTATTGCAAACATTTTCCATATTTCACCAACATGTAAACATTTGATTTCATAGTTAATCTTCAACGAAAAACCATATAAGAGATTACATACAAGGAAAATAGATTTTCAGAAGTAATGAACAACACTAATCAATAAATATAAGCAAGAAAGTCAATTTACAGCAATGTTGTCGGTTTTCCAACAACATCCAAAAGCAAATAATGATTTTCAGCACAATCAACAACAAATTGAAGCAACAATAAGTATTTTGACTAAGATTAAACAATAATTCAGTAAAATATAGAGTTGTTCAACAAAGAACAACCTTCAATTTCATATTAGAACAAGGGAAAAAAATCAGAAACAGGAGGGGAAAACCTGTAGCGTTTTTAGGGGGAAAATCTGGTGGTTCCCGTCTGCGTTTGGTGGATAATCTGGTCTGGACGAAGGCGGAACGAGGAGGAGAAAATGGTGAAGAAAACCGGTGGTGGAGGGAGCCGTCGATGGTGAGGAGTGTCGATGGATGTCAGCGACGATTATTTCCGTTGTAACCGGCGACATTTGTTTCCTTTTTAACCGACGATGTTTGTTACCTTGGACGGAGGAGATGCCTGTTTCATACAATGTACAGAATCTAACAATTTACATTGCATTATCCATAAATAAAAAGGATCATTTTAAAGACATTAATAATTTTTTTTAACAATCTACATATAATGAATCAAAATACCCATAATACATTAGATTACAAAATTATCCTAAATTATCCAAACATCAAACTCCAAGCTTTGAAATAGTTGGCATCATGAGAATATTTTTTGTTGGCGCATTACTCTCTTCTCCATGCTCCTCATAAATAATCTTGATAGAATTGTCCTTGAATTTCCATTGCCGGCTGCTAGTTTGAAAAATCAATCACAAGATTAAGAACAGTTTAGTCCCGAACATGACTACCATACAATAATAGTAAAATACCTAAAGAGTTTGTACATTATGTGTGTAATAAAGTATATATCCTAGATCAATGAGTAGATGAATCTGGGTTTGATATGAAAGATACTTTCCCAATTAGTGAAGTGGAATGCCAATAATATTTAAAAGCTTTAAAGTAATGTAGAAAAGGGAATTTCAGCAAAATGCATACGAAAATGCTTATTGCAAACATTTTGCAGATTTCACCAACATGTAAACATTTGATTTCATAGTTAAGCTTCAAAAACAAACCATAGAAGATATTACATACATGGGAAAATAGACTTTCTGAAGTAATGAACAACACTAAACTATAAATTTAAGCAAGAAAGGCAATTTACAACAATGTTGTCGGTTTTCCAGCAACATCCAAAAGCAAACAATGATTTTCAGCACATTCAACAACAAATTGAAGCAATACTAAGTATTTTCACTAAGATTAAACATCATTTTCAGTAAAATATAGAGTTTTTCAACAAAGAACAACCTTCAATTTCATATTAGAACAAGGAAAAAAAACAGAAACAGGAGGGGAAAACCTTGTTATCGTTTTCAGGGGGAAAATCTAGTGGTTCCCGTCTGCGTTTAGTGATGCATCTGGTCTGGAAGGCGGTAGAACGAAGAGGAGACGATGGTGAAGAAAACCGATGGTGGAGGGAGCCGTCGATGGTGAGGAGTGTTGATGGATGTCAGCGACGACTGTTTCCTTTGTAACCGACGACGTCTGTTTCCTTTGTTATCGGCGATGTCTGTTACCTTGGACGGAGGAGATGCCTGTTACATACAATGTACAAAATTTAACAATTTACGTTGCATTATTTAGAAATAAAAATGATCATTTTAAATACGTTAATAAACAAAATTTAACAATCTACATATAATGAATAAAAATACCCATAATACATTACATTACAAAATTATCCTAAATTATCCAAACATCAAACTCCAAACTCTTAAATAGTTGGAATCATGAGAATATTTTTAGTTGGTGCATTAATCTCTTCTCCATGCTCCTCATAAATAATCTTGATAGAATTATCCTTGAATTTCCATTGCCGGCTGCTAGTCTGAAAAATCAATCACAAGATTAAGAACAATTTAGTCCCAAACATGATTAGCATACAACAATAGTAATACATAAAGAGTTTGTACATTATGGGTGTAATAAAGTATATATTATAGATCAAGGAGTATATAAATTTGGGTTTGATATCAAATATAAATTATTGAATTGCAATGTCAATAGTATTGAAAAGCTTTAAAGTAATGCAAAAAAGGGAATTTCAGCAAAATGCATACGAAAATGCTTATTGCAAACATTTTCCAGATTTCACCAACATGTAAACATTTGATTTCATAGTTAAGCTTCAAAAACAAACCATAGAAGATATTACATACATGGGAAAATAGATTTTTTGAAGTAATGAACAACACTAAACTATAAATTTAACCAAGAAAGGCAATTTATAACAATGTTGTCCGTTTTCCAGCAAAATCCAAAAGCAAATAATAATTTTCAGCACATTCAACAACAAATTAAAGCAATACTCACTAAGATTAAACATCATTTTCAGTAAAATATAGAGTTTTTCAACAAAGAACAACCTTCAATTTCATATTAGAACAAGGAAAAAAACCAGAAACAGGAGGGGAAAACATGTTATCGTTTTCAGGGGGGAAATCTAACGGTTCCTGTCTGTGTTTAGTGATGCATCTGGTCTGGAAGGCGGCGGAACGAAGAGGAGACGATGGTGAAGAAAACCAGTGGTGGAGGGAGCCGTTGATGGTGAGGAGTGTTGATGGATGTCAACAATGATTGTTTCCGTTGTATCCGACGATGCCTGTTACCTTGGATGGAGGAGATGCAAGAGAGGGTCGAGGATTTTTCAAAAGAAAAAAGGAGATGCGTCGATTGAGAAGATGAATGAAGGAGATACATAATATTTTTTTTGGGTTGAAGGTGAAGACGCGCAGAGGGCAGAAGACTTGTACTCATGTATGTGTGATGCAGAGGACGCACATACCTAAAAAGGTCTGCGATCTTCTGAATAACAAACGGTCTGCAAGTAACAACGTCTGCGCATGGTCTGCGTGGGGCAGACCAAAGTGGCCAAGAAGATCTTTTGGGAAAAAACAAACAAAACCTTTTAAACATCTGCAATGTTTGATGTCTTATGTAGGATTATCGGAGTATCATGGGCGACATGGGGATTTAGATGAAAGTTCCACTTCCCGAGGAGGACCATATAGTACCTTATTTTCCAGAGCCAGAGGACGATCATGCCCTAGAGGTTCTATTACCACCTTCATACCTGTTAAAGTAGGAGGAACCTTATGAAGAGGAGGAGGATCGTCATGAGGAGGAGGATGACGAGCATATAGCCAATAGTTCACCCTATCTATACACATCTGGAGATGACTCTACTGATCATGTTAACTACTCAGAGTTAGATACCGACGAGGATGAGGAGGCTACCGATAGAGGCGAGCCAACGCCTTCTTACCTAGAGGTCCTACCACCACCCCCAAATATCTTATAGACTGCATATCACGATTCTTAGGAGGAAGAACACTATAAGAAAGTTGATCCCCATCCCTTCCAGGAAGAGACCTGCTTTCCCTCCATCGTCACCCGTGACACCAAAGAAGGCATGCCCCACCTACCCATGAACTACCTAGGCTTGGGAGTGGCACATGGAGGATATAATTGGATTTCATTACGAGGTAGGTGAGTCATCCAGAGCTCCAACTATCACACCCGTTTCCAGAAATATTAGATAAAGACAGTTTGGGACCAAATATAGGGTTTTTAAAGAACACCCCTATGCCACGACGTGACGCTTGGATGCCCATGATGTGGTATGACTGAACAACTAATGACTTAATTGAGAAGCAGTCAATGGAATGTTATCTAGGGAAGGCTAGTTTCTAAGGGTATGGACATACTAGTATTTGCTATGTGATTATGTTACATGTTTATGTGGTAGTGACAACTTGGGTTCTATGTAGTTTAAGTTGGATAGCCTGAGAACTCTTGGTCTAATATCTGATTGTGATGGTCTTGTCTGATTGTTCGCTCTCGGGTGGGTCATCTTTTTGATTGTCTATCTGATCCCTGACTACATATGACTTTATGAATTGACAGGAAATATTGTGGTTGAATCACAACAATGATAGGAAAGACTGTTGTTGGATCACGAGAATGATAGGAAAACTATGGTTGGATCACAACAATGATAGGAAAGACTGTGGTTGGATCACAACATTGATAGGAAAGACTATGTTTGGATCATAATAATTGAATGTAGGACTAGGATTCGGTCCCTGGAAACGGAGCCAGGGTTGGGCCCGTTACGCATGATATATGTGGATAGGAGATTCGGTTGCTCGGTGATAGAGCTGAGATCTTGTGTAGATGCATTGTATGTATGGTGGAATATGTGGTATATTGGGGGAACTCATTAAGCTTTATGTTTATAGTTGTAGATTAAACATTTTGCAAGTTGTTCGTGAGAAGAGCTTGGCGGGACTGTACATACGCATCGAAGATGTTTGTTTCCGTAGTTTTGTAAGCTTAAGAATCTCGTAGCTAGAATCTTTGCTTCCATGAAAAAGTCAAAGAGTTTGGATTATCTATAAGTGAAGATGAGTTATGCGTGTATTTAAAATCTAGTGGGACTGTTGTAACCTTCCTAGTTTTGTATGTTGATGTCACACTTCTTATAGGAAACAATATTCCAATCTTGCAATAAGTAAAGTTCTTGCTTGGAATTTTTTTTACTGGATATAGGAGAGGAGACATACATTCCTGGAATAAGGATTTACATGGATAGAAAGAAACGTATAATTGGACTTAGCCAGAGTAAATACTTGGATAAAATATCGAAAAATTTAAGTATGGAGAATTCCAAGAAAGGAGATTTGCCCATACATCATAATATTAAATTGAGTAAGACTCAATGTACCAATAATGATAAATAAATAGATGACATGAGTCGAGTCCCATATGCTTCAGCTATATGATTGATTATGTATGCTTTGACTTGTACTTGTCCCGATGTCTCTTATGCATTGAGCATGGTAAGTCGCTTTCAGGATAATCTAGGCAGAGCCCATTGGACAACAGTTAAAAACATTCTGAAGTAACTACGAAGAACCAAATAAATGTTCTTAGTTCTCGGTGGCAAAGATGAGTTAAGAGTGAGTGGTTACAGTGATGCCAACTTTCAAACAGATAGATACAATTATTGTTCCCAATCTGGCTGGGTATTCCTTTTGAATGGTGGGGCGGTAACTTAGAAGAGTTCCAAGTAGAAAATGGTGGTTGTGTAAGGTCACACCTTATGGTCTCATGAGTCAAACACTCTACAAGCTATCTGTCAGCGTCAACGTCTACATCACCGCCAACACTAGCATATCAAGCCTATCATCATCAACGCTTAGTACAGTTATTGTGTGTAATCTTTTGTATATTAGGTAATGATATAGATAAGTATAGAATAGATAACAAATCCGATATCCTTGTGATGAGGATCGGTTCTTAGTATAGATTAGACACAATCCCTTCAATCAAGGGATATACTTTTATAGATTAGTATATATTCTACATTAGGGTAAACCATAATGTAGAGAGTTCATCTTTGTGACCGTCTTTGTGACAACCCGTCTTCTTGGTGAAAGACAATTTGGAGAACTCCCTGTGTTATTTATTTTATGTTATTTGTTTGCTTAGATTAGTTTACTTTCGTTCTTTATACTTGAAGTGTATCCGATCGATACAAACCTACAATTGGTAACAGAGCGGGTTTTTGATACACTCAAGTAATCATGTCGACTTCCAATAATCTCAAATCCTTTGGTCTCAACAAAATTCCTACCATCGATGAACACAACTTCACTATATGGAAAACAAAGGCCATGGTTGTTCTTGAAACCATGGACTATGAGATACACAACATTATTGAAAAAGGTCCTCACGTTCCTATGAATCAACGTATGGTCAATAATGCTCCTGTTGGCTCATTGAAGCAAAAGCTAAAGATGAGTTATGATGACGATGACAAGAGACTGCTTATTCTTAATGTGAAAGCCAGGGATACAATTAGAAACTCTCTTCCCTATCACATGTATCATCTCGTACAGAATTGTGAGTCAGCTTATGAGATGATGGATATGTTGACTGTAGGTTATGAAGGCACCGTATAAGTCCACGACACAACCATCAACAAACTCAGTCGGAGATATGATCATTTCTTTCTCAACAAGGTGAGTCGCTTACCCAAACCTTCAATAGGTTTAACTGCTTGGTTAATGATATGCGCAGGCTGGGAATCGTCAAGCATTCATCTCAGTTGGTTATAAAGTTTCTCGACTCTCATGGGAAAAGATGGGAACATCATGCTGATGTCCTTAAGAATAGTGAATAGATCGATGCCATGGATCTGAACTCCTTGTTTGGAAATCCGCGAAATTATGAAGAGACCAAAGCTCTTCGTAAAGATATCATGAAAGAATCAAGCAAGGAAAAGTTTGTAGCATTAGTTTCTCGAAAGGAAGAAATGAAGCACATCAACAACTCTAATAACTTAGAACAGGGTGAAGAAAGTGATGAATATCTCATTGATGAACTTGTTGCCAACGCTGTTCTTATTGTCAAACGCTATGAAGAAAGTAGATCAAACGGAGTTCGACGAGCTCAGTGTAAAGGAAGCAGCTCAACAAGGAGATCCTCTTCAGAGAAGAGAAAATTAGGTAATTGTTTTAACTGTGGTAGCCCTGACCATTTTGCCAGGGACTGTAAGGAGAAGAAAGAAGCTCAAAGTCCAGAGAACTATGAAATTTTATACAAGAAGCTAGTGGCCCACATGAAGAAGGAAAACATCTCTTTGCCAAAAGCCTTCATTGCAAAACAAGAGGATCGTGAAGAATGGGTGGAAGAAGAGGAGACATTTGAAAATGAGGGGCTGAATATTAAGGGTCTAATGGCTCTTATCAATGATTCCCCTGATGACATGTGTGATGTCGATACTTCTCACATTGTCCAAGAATCAAGTCTGAATCTAAAACATATTTGTACTTAGACAGTGGATGCTCTAGATACATGACCGGTCTCAAGTCCCTTTTAACAGATTTTATGAAGAGAGATGGTCCCAAGGTGGTTTTTGGTGATAACAATGAAGAAGCTGTCACTGGAGTGGGAACTTTTGAGTGTAGTGCGTTCAAGCTGAAGGAGGTGTTTTATGTCAAAGACTTAAAAATCAATCTCATCTCCATCAGTCAACTTTGTGACGTTGGTTATAAAGTTCTTTTTGATTGCCATGGGGGAAAGGTATTTGATTATGAGAAAAAAATTATGCTTATTGCACTCATGGAAAACGACATTTATATAGTTTGATTTTGTTTGCTTGGACATTGATACTTTATTTGTTGCTTCGCTACTTTTAAATTTCTGAGCGTAAGTTGCTACAGTTTTAGTTTATATTTTATTTTGGGCATTAAATGATTTCCTTAACTTTGATTTTACCAAAGATGTATACATCATACATATACATTTTGCTACTAACATTGCCAATGTTCATTCTTCTCTTTCCCTCTGTATGTGTCAGGACCTTCTGTCTCCATCTCGACATTGATCTTAACTGTTTAGATCAATGTGTCACTCCTTGAATGCATCACCTTCCTTGTAAGAGCTAGTTGATGCTGACTCTGCATCTTTTCTTTAGCACCAATTGCCCTCTCACTAACGCTGATGCTCACGCTGATGAGACCAGATAGGAGATAACTGTGACACTAAGTATTCTTCTGGACACATATCTATTCTGTATTGAATATCCTATTTCGGTTGTAGTGGGATGAAGTGAAGTTAGGTGACATAGCACGTCTAATTTCCATTGACGCTGTTACTACCACTCCATCACCTCAAAGATCCAAAGGCGTCTTCAACAAGACAACGATCCCACATTCTCTTCCTTCGTGGATCACAATGAATGGAACCTTCGAGTATTTTTTTGGTGACTCTCATAACTCGAAGGTTACAAAAATTGGATCCCTCTAACTTATTGGTTATAAATATTGGTTCATATTCTTCTTTCGTTCTTGGTGAACATGAAGCTTGGAATCAATCTACAAAATCTTAACAATTAAAGGCATTATCTTTCTTTGTTTACTATGAATTGTGTTTCTTGTTTGATATATTTGATCTTGTTTTCTCTCTTTTATAGCCAGAATTGTGTTGAGCATCAACGCTACCGGTTTATCTAAAACCAATTGGTGTTAGAAAGGGCGCAACCTTACCCATATAGCGTATTCAGCCCTCCAGGACCAGACATTCGATTGCGACACTCTAGGCTATCGTGCGAGGACTTGGTCGATGCCATTTCTGACCCTCAACAACCCCCCCCCTCAGAAATTGCTCCCTGAGAGAATCGAACCCTACCCACTGGCTCTGATACCAATTGTAGTGGTGTTGATTATGATGGCATGTGCAGAATAAGAAAAGATCTAGTGAATCATCATACAAATCAAGAACACATCAAGTAAATAAATCTTTTTAAGCTCATATTAGATCTAGAAAGAATATACAAAGTGGGTCTTGTACAAATTCTCTCTTTAGTCTAACACTCCAAATGGTTCCTTACATAAATGAGTGTCACGCACTTCCTATTTGTAGGAAAGATAACTCATCACACAATACAAGTGGGTAAAGCACAAATACATCCCAGCGTGGCTTTGCACCCTAACAAGGTTCCGAGGTCTCCATATGAGATTCAAAGTTTCCTTGGGTTGGCAGGTTATTACCAGAGATTCATTTAGGATTTCTCCAAGATATCGGTTCCCCTTACACGACTGACGAAGAAGACTGCCACTTTTCACCAGGGGCCTGAGCAGCAGGCAATGTTTGAGACTCTGAGACAGAGATTGTGCGAGGCACCGATTCTGACCCTACCAGAGGGTGTTGAGGATTTATTGGTTTATTGTGACGCGTTTATCACGGGATTGGGCGCGGTTTTGATGCAGAGGGGTCTTGTTATTGCTTACGCTTCGAGGTAGCTGAAGCCTCATGAGGCGAACTATCCGACACATGATTTAGAGTTGGGCGTTGTGGTTTTCATCCTCAAGATTTGGCGACATTACCTCTATGGGGTCTGTTGCACTATTTACACGGATCACAAGAGCTTGAGGTACTTGATGGATTAGTCAAATCTGAATATGAGGCAGCGTCGGTGGTTGGATGTGGTGAAGGATTATGATTGTGAGATACTTTACCATCTGGGGAAGGCCAATGTGGTGGCCGATGCCCTCAGCCGCAAGGCGGTTGCGACTTCAATCAACGATATCTATATGAGGATGACAGTGATTACTCCACTCTTGGAGCATATTCGGGAGGATCAGGTCGAGGCTACGAAGGAAGAGCACCAAAAGATTGAGCGCATTGTGGGTTAGGTGGCTTCCTTCGATTATGATAGTCGAGGTTTATTGACTCTCCATCAAAGAGTGTGGGTTCCTTATTGGGGAGGTACGTGTCAGGTTCTGATGGAAGAGGCACACAAATTGAGATTCTCCATTCATCCCGAGGCAACACAGATGTATAGAGATCTTCATCCTGATTATTGGTGACCCTGTATGAAGCGGGACGTTGCTTGGTATGTGGAGAGGTGCTTGACTTGCAGGAAAGTCAAGGCCGAACATCAGCAGCCTCACGACAAGATGCAGCCGTTAGACATTCCTGTTTAGGAATGGGAAGAGATTACCATTGATTTTATTATGAAGTTACCTCGGACAACGCGTAAAGTGTATTCGATTTGGGTCATCGTGGATCAATTGACCAAGAGCGTGCACTTTATCCCGATTCAGGAGGGCATCTCGGCAGAGAAGTTGGCTGGCATTTATATCAGGGAGGTTGTGGCATGACATGAGGTGCCTGTTTCAGTAGTATTAGACAGGGATGTTCGGTTCCCTTCCAGGCTTTGGAAGAGGTTCCACGAGGAGTTGGGTACCCGCCTGCATTTCAGCACGACCTTTCACCCGCAAACGGATGGTCAGAGCGAGCGGACCATCCAGACATTGGAGGATATGCTGTGGGCGTATGTTATGGACTCCGGCGGTAGCTGGAATACATATCTTCTGTTAGCGGAATTTACGTATAACAATAACTACCATGCCAACATCAATCGACCTCCTTTTGAGATGCTCTATGGGAGGAAATGTAAGACCCCGATATGTTGGGGTGAGGTCGGTCAGTGAGTCATGGAGAGTAACGAGGTGGTACTCAAGACTACCGGGTTGATTCAACAGGTTTAGAGATGACTTTAGACAACTCAGAGTCGGCAGAAAATCTATGCCGACAGGCGCCGATTAGACTTAGAGTTTCAGGTTGGGGATATGGTTTTCCTGAAGGTGTCACCTTGGAAAGTTTTCATTCGATTATGGAAGCGGGGAAGCTGGGCCCCAGGTATATTGGGCCTTTCAGGGTTATAGCCCGGGTGGGCATGGTAGCATATCGATTGGATTTTCTGGAGGAACTCAGTAAGATTCACAGTACTTTTCATGTCTCGCAGCTGCGAAAATGTTTGGCTGATGATTCCATAATGGTTCAATTGGAGGATATTGAGGTGGACGACCGCCCGACCGCCCGACCTACATTGAGATATTAGTAGCGATCCTCGACAGGAAAACGAAAACCTTGAGGAACAAGGTTTTGGAGGTTGTTAAGGTGTAGTGGTAGCACCGCAAGGGTTCAAAATGGACGTGGGAGCCAGAGGACGAGATGAGTGAGTATTACCCAGAGTTATTTCTGGCAGTGGACTTCGAGGACGAAGTCTGATTCAAGTGGGGGAGAATTGTAGCACCCGAGTCGCCAGGAATGAATTTAATGACTTTATCAATTTCAATTCAATTTAAATGTAACATCCGGATTTTCAGGGACATTTTTGTGTATGTTAATCTTGAGATTAAAGGAACGACTCGACGAGTTGAGGGACCAACTCGCCGAGTCGAGTCGAGTTGCTCGCGTGGATTTAATGAGTGGACTCGACAAGTCAGAGGAGGGACTCGCCGAGTAGGTGCTGGGCAGAGAAACCCTAATTGTCCGGGTTTGTGACCTATTTAAAGGCCCTTATGGCCTTCATTTACGGCCACACTTTCCCTTGAGAGACCCTAATCGATCTAGAGAGCATAGAGAGAAAGAGGGAGCTAATTTTCATCATCTTAGTGCATTCTTGCAAGGAAGAAGGAGAGGGTTCAAGTTAAGCTGTCTTGAGGGGCTCAGATCTTCTGCTATTTCATTCAAGGCTGCTGTTTAAGGTATGAATCCATACCTGTTTTCATATGAATAGTAGATCTCATGAATTTAGGGTTTCTTTACCCTCTTTTAAGTTGAGTTATGGAATATGTGAAGTCCCTTTGAGGCTTAGACATCAGATCTGGACCTTGAGAGGTCCAGAGAGTCCCAAGAACCCAACTTTATGCAGCCACATAAGAGTATTGAGCCGAAGACACCATTATGGGTGTCATTTTATCAAAAAGAGCTAGATGTGTGAGGCATGGACATAAAGATCGAACCTTTACCTGATTAATGAGCCTTGTGAGCATAGATCTGAAGTTTGGGAAACTATCTTGCACTAAAATGGTCTGAATGCAAAAGAGTCTGAATAGACTCGCCGAGTTGAGCCGCTGACTCGGCGAGTAGCCAGGGTTTTGTCCCGATGAACTGAGTCAGGTGGTGACCCGACGAGTTAGGGGTTAGCTCGTCGAGTTGGAGCTTGCTGGGGTTGCCATGAACAGACTGGACTCGACGAGTCTCCCGAGTGCACTCGACGAGTCTGGTCAAAGCTGGAGTTGACTTTTGTTGACCTTAGGGTTTGGTCAAGATGAGTGAAAGAGGTCAGGAAGGGTAGAATGGTCTTTTACCCATCTGAGAGAGAGCATAGGAAGGGAATAGTCTAGCCTTTGAGAGCCATTGTTAATTATAGGTAATTTCTGTATGTGATTAGGCGGAGGCTAGATCGATGTTTCGAGTTCGAGATCATCCGAGTTTACCCGAGGTGAGTCTTCTCACTATACGTTACCTTGAGTGGTAGTTATGTGTGACCGGAAGGTCTTATGTGCTTACATTGAGTATTATGTCATCTTGCCTTATGTTTTATGCTGTGCATTATTTCTTTGTGATTTATGCCATGCGGAGCTTTACAGACCGGACCAGAGGTTCCAACGATTTATGAGGCCAGAGGGTCCTCAACCAGATCGGACCAGAGGGTCCAACGAGCTAGACCGGACCAGAGGGTCCAACGAGCTATTGGACTGGAGGGTCCCGCTGAGACACATTGACCGGAGGGTCTTACAGAGTATAGCCTCGAGTGGCGAATTTGTTGTATGTGGTATTTTGGGGAACTCACTAAGCTTCGTGCTTACCGTGTTATGTGTTATGTGTTTCAGGTTTTCTCAGGATCGCGGGACGGCACCGACTTGATTGTACACACCAGAGAAAGAGTTATGTTTGAGGATCCTGGATTATTAATGGAGTTGTGTTTTGTAAATTGAATAAACGAGATTTTTATACAATATGTTATGAAAAGTATGCGATTTTAAAATGAATAATTTGTTTGAAAATTTACGTTGTTACAAATTGGTATCAGAGCCTTGGTTTGAGGGATTCGGATGCACCTTCGGGTAAATCTGGACTTAAACTGAGGATTTGAGAAAAATTTTCAAAGAAATGATTTTTCTAAAAACGAGCAAGAGTTTCTGAGAGAAAACGATAAGGAGCAGTGTGTACAATCAGCCAGAGCCCGAACGGTGATTTCCAAAAATACCCTATTTTTGTGTTATGAGATATTTTGTGATATTCTGCATGTTAGAGGATAGGCTATGTATTTTATATTTTAGGACTAGAGTGGCATGATTTGTGATGCCTTAGCCTAGGAGTTGCTGTTATCTGTGATGTGCTATCGAGTATATGCTGAGTAAGAGTATCCAGTAGGAATATTACCGAGATAGAGTTTCGAGTAGAGGAGTAATCTAGGAGAGACACCTAAATAAGCATCGAAGGATGCCTACTGAGAGAGTAGTTATATGCTCGTGTGGGGTAGAGTGCTTGAGTTCGGTGACACCTGTTGTGTGTGAATAGAGCAAGTGGAGTTGTAACCTAGAGTGGTTTACGTATTGGTGGAGATTATTCCATGCCCGAATGCTGCTTGCTTCGTGCTTTGTGGAACTCTCGATGATGGGAGTCAGCTACTAAGTGAATATAATGATATTCAGGAGGGAGATGGCTGGCATCATTATGAGTTCTTCAGCAGCTGATGGCAGAGAAGTGTGAGCACCTAGGAAGAGCCTAGGGGGTGACCGTGGTCAGATGAGTGCGCGGACAGAGTAGAGCATTTCGCTGGGGAGCGAACACGTGTAACGGGATGGACGAACGAGAAGGTTGCGCAGCTACTTAGGAAATCTGGGATGGTCCGTGTGGAAAGTATGGGTAGATGTGGCAGGTAGTATGGGCCCGTACTACTGAAAGCAGAGGACCTATACTTGATGCAGAGAGTATTTTGGAGATTCTAAGTAGCAGATTGAGAGGTAATGTCATGGTTCGAGTACCATGCTAAGTGACAGATTGCTTGGTGATGTCATGGTTCGAGTACCATGCTAAGTGACAGATTGCTTGGTGATGCCGTGGTTCGAGTACCATGCTTTGTAGCGGACTGAGAAGAGAGAACATGGTTCGAGTACCATGATCCGTAACAGATTAAGAGGAGATAACATGGATCGAGTACCATGGTTTATAGCAGATCGAGAGGTTGCCACATGGTTCGAGTACCATGACCCGTGGCGGTTAGTGTTACTGGTTCTACCAGTTATTCCATTGTGATTGGTTAGACCGAGATCGGGTGCGATAGAGTATGAGGTCAGTAGGCCATATGGAACAAGTTCCAACGAAGCATCTCTTGTGAGGGAAGTCGAGATGATTCCAAGGTATTTTTGGTGAGATGTCAGATGGAGTCGCAATACTCAAGGATAAGTAGAGATGTCGTTTATGGGGAATTGCGGCCTGAGTTGAGCAATCAGCCGGTAGTGGAAATGTCACCTTCTGTGACCTGAGTGGTGTTATTTCCGATTCCTGTGGGAAACATAAGAGGTGTTGAGATTTCGTTTTCTGAGCTTGGGGGTAAAGCCCTGCGGGTTAGCATTGATGGCGACCTTCCATCAGAGTATTTGGGCAGTATGTCTGCCGAGAGGTAATGATAGAGCATGAGCAGGTTGTCAGTGGGGACTGAGATGGTTAAGGACAAGGATACACCCTATTTGAGCATAGTAGGGCATGTATTAGCTGCAGCGGCGGACGATCAAGAAGAGGATATTGGGGCGGTGGCTCTTATTGTCAATGATGAGTATCGAGTGGGTAATAAGGTCTCCGCTCTTATTACAATCCACGTGATGGAACGTTGGTTGAGGAGCCGAGGATAAGGAGTATGATAGTTCATTATTTTCAGATTAAGAGTCAGAGTTACTACCGGACAGTTGAGATGTCCGTTAATGGGATGGTATGAGATTCTGTATGATTAGAGGCAATCATGATGAGAAGTTTCTGAGGATTTCATCTGAGATTCGGGGTATTTGGAGTTGCGGGGTCTCTATCGGGGAGACCACCGAGCATTGCATAGTACCTTCCAAGAGTAAGTGTGATGTTCCTAGTGGAAACAGTCTGTGGAATAGATTATTGGTTCGCCAATTGGTGATGGTTTGAACCCCGAGTGGGGGAGAACCGAGTATTTTATTGAGAGGATCAGAGATTTGTTCAAGAGCGGTTACGGAGCTGGATAGAGACATGCACTATGGATTCATGAGACCAGGGTTATTGGTGGTCGAGGTGAGTTGCAGAGGGAGTTAATGCATGTTGTACGCGTTCAAGAAAGGATGAGTGTCTGCATGGCAGGTGGCCGTTGGTCAGAGGCCTTGTGGTAGATAAGAATTTTTCGAGGTGGTTGGTTCGTAAGGATACTTTGGCAGTTGGGAAACTTCGGTTCGATGAATGGATTATTCTATGCTCTTTGGGAAGGGTAAGAGATGATCGGGCAACCAATTTCCGGGTCGGCATGCGTAATCTCGCTTGGTTTTGAGCAATAGAGGAAAGAGTTTCGGAGGGTCATCTTCGTGTTCTGAGTAGTTGGCAATTTCTCTGTATTTCAAATTGGGATATGGAGTATTCCAGGGTTACAAGTGGCACGAGAGAAAGATCGATTGCGAGATTCCGAGGAAGCAATGTAGTATCTGAGTATGATGCCATGAGTATGGGATCAGGGGTAGAGTCAAGACACTGCGAGGCGCCGTGATGGTGTACTGGGGTATCCGAGTTTAATGTCCTAAATCTCGGATTATTTTGAGTTTTGAGTTTGAGATGGCAAGTGGTGTATCAAGTATCTATGGTTCCAGTGGGACCCCTTCGGCCAATTGACATCAAGCGAGATTATTCGAGAATGTGGATTGCAGCAGGGAAAGGTGTTTTGTTATGGCGGATGTCGTCAGAAATAGCAATGCATAATTTGGGTAAGTGTGTACACCTATCTATGGTTGGTCCGCAGGGCATGAGTTAATGATCGCAGTGTGGCGTCGACCTGAGGATGAGATTGTGAAGTGGTAAGAGTAAGTGCGGTAAGACTGCGGGGAGCTGCAGTTTCAATAAGTTAGTGCAGAGAGGTTGTGGTGATGCTACGGGGAGCCGTAGTACTCACTATTCAGTGAGAGGTTGTGGTGATGCTACGAGGAGCCGTAGTACTCACTATTCAGTGAGAGGTTGTGGTAATGCTACGGGGAGCCGTAGTACTCACTATTCAGTGAGAGGTTGTGGTGATGCTACGGGGAGCCGTAGTACTCACTATTCAGTGAGAGGTTGTTGTGATGCTGCGGGGAGCTGTAGTACTCACTATTCAGTGAGAGGTCGTTGTGATGCTGCGGGGAGCCGTAGTACCCACTAGTCAGCGAGATAATGTTGTGATGAAGTACTCTCTGATCAGAGCATGACGCAGAAGAGTTTTAGGCTTGGGTAGCCCTAATATTTGAGTTGTGGGAGCCTGGTGGTCGAACCAGGGGCGAGACTAGGGTCTTCATATTTGTCGGAAGTCGTTACATTCTGAATTGAGTAGTGGTTGTCGCGACCAAAGGGAAGTGGATCAATGAGGTACGCATGGGTTGCAGGTCATGAGTCATGAGTTGAGTGGTTCATTGGGACGAGTGGTTCCAACTCTGGGTCAGATCAAACTCTCGAGTTTGAGTTTGGCTCTGGTAGTGCGTCGAGTAGGCGAGATGAGATTCCAGATTTAGAGATAAGTTCCATGTTGAAGGGTATTGGTTGCCATCTGGTGTCTTAGACCTGAGTGGGTCAATTCGTTGGTATGGGAAAACCGTGAAACACATGGAACTAATGAGTAGTAGACGGCATAGGTCGAGGGTGAGATGAATTCCGTATTCGCTAGAGGTTAAGCGAACTTCGTGACTTGTGTGTCACACTGGGCCGAGATAGTTGTATTGATAAGGAAGTCAGTGAGACGTTTTGGTACATGCAATGGGTAACCTTTGGAGGTTCAACTGCTGGGTCGAGAGATGACCTGGTGCTCAGTCTTGAAAGGGATATTGAGAAGGGAGCTGAGGTTTATGTTTGTTAGATGTTGGAGGACGCTTCTGAATAAGCATGATCATTTTTCGTGCCTGAGGTCAGGGTGTTGAGGGTTCGTTGTTCAGAAGGGTCGTGATTGCAGTATAGTGGATGGGTCCCTGGTGTGATGTGATCCTTTCATTCCTTGGTATATGATCTGTATTGTTTATCATGTATGGGACGAGTGGTCGGTAGCCAGTTTTGGGAATGGACTTATTTTTATTGGTCCCCACTAGAGAATCAGAGGGGCAGTGAGTTATCGGGGTTTGTTATTCGAGGAGCGAGTAACGTGGTGATATCTTGAGAGGGCGGTCTGGCTGTGTGTCAGGCTACTAGAGTTTCCAGATTCTTGAGAGTCAGAAGGGGTAGCGTAGTGGCAGATGGGTCTGTCCTTTTCCAGGGAGGAGTTCCTGTTTGGATTCAGGTGTCCAGAGAGGAAGATAACTGTGTGGTATGAGATCCTTTCGATGGTACTGTTCGGTTATTGGATTAGGTCTATTTGTTGTTGAGGAGCGATTTCGAGGGCGAAATCTAATTCAAGTGGGGGAGAATTGTAACATCCGGATTTTCAGGGACATTATTGTGTATGTTAATCTTGAGATTGAAGGAGCGACTCGACGAGTTGAGGGACCAACTCGCCGAGTCGAGTCGAGTTGCTCGCGTGGATTTAATGAGTGGACTCGACAAGTCTGAGGAGGGACTCGCCGAGTAGGTGCTGGGTAGAGAAACCCTAATTGTCCGGGTTTGTAACCTATTTAAAGGCCCTTATGGCCTTCATTTGCGACCACACTTTCCCTTGAGATACCCTAATCAATCCAGAGAGTATAGAGAGAAAGAGGGAGCTAATTTTCATCATCTTAGTGCATTCTTGCAAGGAAGAAGGAGAGGGTGTTGGATTAGTGTCTAAGTCCATAAATATTTTGGTATGTACTTGACTCGATTGTGAGCATGGTCCTTTTGGGTTGCCTTCACCAAAGCAACTTGATAGGATGATTTGTGGAGAAAGAAATTAATTATGATTTATTAATATATTATATGAATAATATATTAAAAGAGAAATCATATAGTTTAATTAATATTAGACAAGAATTAATTAAGAAATTAATTCTGTGGCTAAAAGAGATTAATTAAACTTGGGGGACTGATATTGTAATTATAAGATAGTTGCATAAATGGGCTAATGGACCCCATAGAATTTGGAGTGGACGAAATCTATGGGGAAACCCATTAGAATTCGTCCAAGACTTTTAAGGAGGAAGTCCATGGGCTGCTTGGAGCCTAAGCAGTCAAATTAGGGTTTCCTTGTTTGATAACCCTAATAGCCTCACTATATAATGACCCCTTGGGCACCCAAAAACGTGGCTAAGTGTTCCTTAGGATTTCTTGGACGTTTTTTGGTGCCTCCTTCTCTTCTCCTAAGTCATCCTCTTGCTCTTGGTGTTTGTGAGCCATTAGAGGAGTGACACTTGTGACTCTAAGCTTTCAGAAGCCAATTACAAGAAGGAATAGATTGTTATTGCTACATAACAATCAAAGGTAAGATCTAAAACCCTATATTATAATAATATTGATTGTCGTATGCTAGATTAGGGTTCTTGAGTCTTGGATGAATTGCATGTACAATAGAGAAACCTAGATCCAAGCATTAGGGTTTGCATGAGCACATAGGATGTTCTTTTGTATAAAACCCATCAGTGGTATCAGAGCCTTGATTGGTTTCTATTGTATTGATGCTTAGTGTTTCATTCTTGATTGCAAAGTTGAGTTTTTGGCCATCTAACAGACAAACTCGTCGAGTCCCAATGTGGACTCGTCGAGTAGGATGAACTCGGCGAGTCCATATGGTGACTCGGCGAGTCTGGCTGTCAGATAGACAGATTTTCGGGATTTTTTCCTATTTTGTCTTAGAATAATTGCCATAACTGTTTCAAATTAATAAAATACGAATTTTATTGATTCCTTATGATTATCTTTGTCAAAATAAAAGATTTTTGTCATCTAATTAGATAATTGTTACCTTATTTGATAAATGCTAAATTATTTGAATTATTTGGTCAATTATCTTGCATGAAATTGGATTAGGTCAAAACTAGATAATCACCAATTAATTGTTTAATTGCCTTATTTGTATTTTGATCTAAATAGTTTTGAAATGTTTCAAAACTTGCCCTCAAGTTTTGCAATTTGAATTTTGATTAAAAGTTTAATTTTGAAATATTTAAATTCTAAACCCTAATGATTTGAAATGTTTCAAAACTTGCCCTCAAGTTTTGGAATTTAAATTTTAATTAAAGGTTTAATTTTAAAATGTTAAATTCTAAAACCCTAATTTTTGAAAAAGTTCAAATTGCACCCTTATGGTTTTATTAAATTAATTAAGTGTATAATTAAAAGAGAGTTAATAAATCCATGATGATATGGTTTACATTTAATTAAATTAAAAGTGTAATTTGTTAAATTAGACCACATAGTATTTTAAAAGTGTAAAATACACCCTTATACTATATAGAAAATTAAAAGTATAATATTATATATGTATATCTTAAATGCTAGTCTTACCGTTAGTGGGCCTCATTCACGAAGCCGATCTATAAGGGGGGGTATAAGGTTATGGCCTATAAAATGGTCGTTTAATGGGTGTCCACTCTCACCCACCGTTTCCTTGATTGCTGGAGGGTCGTTAGCCGAACGGGTAGGATAGGGCAAACCCTTTCCATTAAAAGTATAATTAATTATAAAGTAACTAAATGTTTTACGAAATTCCCAATCTTAGTTACTTTAGGCAAAAGTGAATTGATGCAATTCCATGAAATTACACTTTATACCCTTGCTAAGACGTTAGTGGAGCGTGTGTGGTTAACCGACACACTAATTGGGTTCTAAGCGAAGGTGGTAAAGGGTGACTCAATGTTTGTCATATTTCGATGGAGCGTGTGTGGTTAACCGGCACATCGAATAGGTGACTGTAACATTGAGGGCACCATGTATATTTGCATGGTTATTCACACCCTGTTTTGTGATCCTCGGCATCCCATTCACGAATCGAGGGGCATATCGAGATTTAAACATGCCATTGAAAAGTTCGATGAATCTCAAAGGATCTAGGAGTTTTCAATACGTTTAAAACTTAATCTCTTTTTCATTTTTCATGGTGGAAAATTAGTGAATCGTCATTCACTTACCTTCAAATGTTCTGCAATTTGGATTACGGCATCCCTTTTCCAAGTTGTAGAATATTGTGTTGGGTCCTAGCCTTAATATATCATTTGGGTGTTTTATTAAGGACTTAATCAATCAACTAACTTGAATTTTCTCCCGTTTTGTAGATGTCAAAGTATGACAACTATGGTCTTCCCAAATCCCTTGGAACAAGCTTTCCACATGAAGATGATATTCCACGATTCGATCGAGGAACAAGAGATCATGCTTCACTTCCTCCACCTCCTCCTATTGTTCTCCCTAACCCACAAGTTCAAAGGCTTGAAAAGTTTAAGCTCACTCAAGCCCTTTTGGAAAGTAAACATGAAGAAGGAAAGTCAGTGTGTGCACACGTCTTAGAGATGAAGTCACACATTGATGGGTTAAGAATGTTGGGAGTCGTTGTCTGTGAGAAGCTGGCTATTGACTGGGTTCTTCAATCGCTTCCTGACTCATATAGTGAGTTCGTAAGAGAGTCCTATATGACAGACCACGACGTGACCCTCATCGATCTCACCTATTTGCTTGTTGCTGCTGAATCAACAATAATTTGGCGCACTGGAGAAGCAAAGTTGATTGGTGGATCTGCCTTCCAAACCTCCATGGACATACGCAATGGCAACGAAAGGCATGCCATGGTCGAAAAGTTTGATCATAAGAGAAAGGCAAAGTCTGAGGTAGTTCCGTGTGCTGTTCCAAAAGAGTCAATTTGCTTTTATTGCCAAGAGAAGGGGCATTGGAGACGAAGCTGCCCTGTCTACCTGAGAGATCTAAGAGATGGGAGAGTCAAGACGTATGGCTCTACTTCAGGTAAAATACATTAACTAACTTTATAAGTTCCTAGTTTTTTTATTCTTGATACATTATGTGATAGGATTACATTTTTGATGTTTTGTAGAATCGAAGAAAAGAGAGGAAGTTTAAAGGAAGAAGAGCAAGATGAGTCTGATCACGAAGAAATGGATCACGATCGCATGGATTCGAAAATCAGATTTTGAGCTTAGAAAGTTATGATAGATTTGTTAGGAATATTTGATTACATAGTTTTTCAGTTGATTTTGCATTGTAAGGACATGTTTTCCGCTGCTTTTATGAATAAAATAAATTTTTTGATTTATTTATATATATATCCTTGCAATGAAATCGTTGTGAAAAAATTGATGTTTGTGTATTTCTATAAATGGATGTAATTCTTAGTTATGTTATTTATGGAAGTGTCAAATTTCTCTAAGTAAGGAAAGATTCCCATCGCCCAAGTTTCAGTTGGACAGAAGCTTGGAATCATATGATTTGAATCATGTGATGTATGGAAATCTTGGTACTTAGGAAATTAAGACTAATTCCTTGATCACACAAGTATGTGAGTCAAGTGAAGGACTAAAAGACTAGAACACAATGTTGTGCACTAGTCAAGTCCACCACAAATAACAATAAGACTATTCGTCATAATTTACCAAAAGTCTAGTAAATGTAGTTATACTTACAAGATTAAGTGTAATTCTGAATCGTTGAAAAGTTTCAATGAATGGCAGAACGAATAAGAAGAATCAATGAAGGCAGAAAGATAAAAGGTTTCTCCAATCTAAGAAGAAGGGAGAGTACTTTTGTATTGTGTTTTGTGATCGTCTTGGTAATCATAAGAACCATATTACAATTCATCCTCTAAGGATACCTTAGTGCACTGGTTTGGCTAAGAAGAGGAATGGAGAATTGTTGAAATGGTTAAGTCAATAAGATGTATCGTACTTCGTTCCAAAATCAAGTCTTAGAGTCATACTCCAAGATTGTGACTTGAGTGACATAATCTTAAGTAGGAATGTTCTTACACTTGCATATTTTGGTAAGTTGTGATGTCTTGAATAAGACAAAGACCAACTAGTACCGAATTATGTGTAGGTTTTGTCTTGATGTAGACACACACTAACTCTTGAATATTTGTTTTGTCAAGAAATGTCTCTTGATAAGAGAATCTAATATGTCAAGAGGTCAGTGGGAGTCTAAAGATCTTGAAAAGTTTCAAGAACAAATTAAGAAGTAAACCTATTAAACACTAGCACACGACTTGAGGTTTATAACCTATCGTGTTGACAAAATTTTAGTTCTATGCCATTCCAGTAAAGTTACTTATGCATATCAGTTCTACGAGTTCTCAATTGACTGCATAAGGGCAAACACCTTGTTCAATGAAAGTGCATTGACTGGCATAGGTGAGCTGCTAAATAACTTGGAAGCAATGGTGGGACCCTTGATGGCAAGAAATTAAGAACAAACAAGTTCTGTCCATAAGAGTTTGAATTCGTCACAAACATTATCTTATGATTATGCTTATGTCAAATTTGCATGGATAGGAACATATACACCATAAAATCTAAGTGTCATAAGGTTTCTCTCCTTCATGAAAATGATTGTGAAGAAACGCTTTCACTAAGAGAGATTTTAAGGAGATAGCGATTATGTAAATTGCATTCTCAAATTCGATTATGATTACAGCATCCCTCTTCATAGTTCGAATTGTGAGATTTGGCAATCAGTCTGAACATTTGGGACTTAGTAATATAAGTTCTGAATTAGTTTAGACACACATGTGAGCTGTCTAAGGAAAGGTGTGTGAGTTTGAGAAGCTTAGATAAAGGCTTATCGAAGCACATCGTATTGGAAATATGAACTTTGGAAGTCAATAAGTATTGTGTTCTAGAAGTCCAACTGTTTTCTGAATACGTGTCAAAGCTAGTGGGAGTATAAATGTTATGCTGGAATGGATATAATCATCATGTTAGTGGGAGCATGATTATTATTATTTTAAGTGTTGCAAATTGGCAATATTAACTATAGAAAAACAAAAGTTTCACTTTGCAAAGTTGCAGGGGTTAAAAAGTTGTTTTTGCTATAATTAAGGGAGAGAATGTTATACTTCGTTTCCAATCTAAAAGCTTAGATCGAGAAATTTTAATTGAATTTAGTCAAGGATATATTTATTAATTGCATTCTCAAAGTTCGATTATGATTACGACATCCCTCTTCATAGTTCGAATTTTGAGAACACGACAAAATATTATGTCAATATTATAGCAAGAAACTGGTAAAGTATCACATTTTTCATTATGAATCGTATCCCATACGCTTCGGGTATAGGACCGATTGCATATGCTGTAATATTCGATTGTTCTAAAATTTTCCAAAGGCCTAGGGCATTTAGAGGGAAAAAGGGAATAGAATCGGATTTGACTAAAATAATTAAACAACTGTCAAGGACAATCTAAGGTTCGCCAAGGATTGGTCGCTTGTGGACAGTTGGAAGTATAGTCATGGATTGACCATATTGGCATTATTATGAATAGATAAGATTCTATTTAGAATGAGTTGTCATATGGAAAACATGGAAATGTTTCCATATTGGGAGTTGGATATCGAGAATCAATGTCTAGATTAGAAAGTTTTATGCAAGAAGAATGTTAAAAGGAATGTACTTTGAATGTGAGACTTCACAACTATGGAATTGTCTTGTAAACAATCTCCAATAGAGCACTTTGTGATTTCATTGGCAAAGTCTTGGTGACTTTGGCGCTATGATATTACGAAAGGACCGTTGCATAAAATTTTAGAATCAAACATATTCTAGTAGTGGCGAGAATTTTGTATTCTTACACTAATGGATTAGGAATTGTGAGGTGAATGTGATTGAAAATGTCATTCAATTATACTATTTCACAAAGTAAGGACTATAGGTAAACATAGTGTGCATGCTAAGAGCATGGGACAATTGTTGTTACAATTAGAGTAAGAAGTTGATTACCCGAAACAACAAATAATGAGTAATCAATATGGTGATTAAATAAAATGTTTTATTTATACTTAAAGGTTTGAGGCCATATAGTATTAGTATTATTTTTGTGTTTCACTTTGCATGTTTTGACTTCCCGAATAATAAGATTATTCAAACCCTCCACAGTCGCTCATTCTTTGGAAGTAGGAATGAATGAAGACTGTCATGAATCCGTTTGTAGATTGTCTAAAGTGTTTAGACATAACACAAGTTTGCTACAGAGTTCATGAGTGATGCTATAAGATTAGAGTATTGGATTAAACCCATGCTCACTTGGATCGCTTCATGGATTTTATCACGAGTGATTGGTGAGACGATAATATCTTATATTCTTGAAACCGAGATGTGTGAGTTGTATCTTGCGAGTCGGTTGCACGTTGATAATACATAAACGCACCAGTAACTTGGTGTTATAAAACATATTGTTGTGTGTGATTGGTGAGTGAGTACAAGCGAGCATTGAGTCGAAGTTTATCCGTTCCTTTTACCCAAAGTGGGATAAAAGCGATATCTGTGGGCCCCTCGATGATTTAGTGATGACACCTTAAGCGCTTGGCCAAGCCGGGACTAAGTTGATGTGTTCAACTGTAGTCTGTTGTCGGTCGTCATAAATCGGAAATCGAGAAACAACACATAGACTGAGAGAATGATTTCAATCCATGTCTCACGTTTATACGATATCTAGAATGGAGGAATATATGATCCCTTATCTAAAGGACACGTTTATGATAAGATCAGAGTTGATAGCGACTTTTGAAAGCTACGATTGCTGATCAGGTTTGAAGTCATACGTAGAATAGTTATTAGACTTATCCAAGTGGGATACTGTTGGATTAGTGTCTAAGTCCATAACTATTTTGGTATGTACTTGACCCGATTGTGAGCATGGTCCTTTTGGGTTGCCTTCACCAAAGCAACTTGATAGGATGATTTGTGGAGAAAGAAATTAATTATGATTTATTAATATATTATATGAATAATATATTAAAAGAGAAATCATATAGTTTAATTAATATTAGACAAGAATTAATTAAGAAATTAATTCTGTGGCTAAAAGAGATTAATTAAACTTGGGGGACTGATATTGTAATTATAAGATAGTTGCATAAATGGGCTAATGGACTCCATAGAAGTTGGAGTGGACGAAATCTATGGGGAAACCCATTAGAATTCGTCCAAGGCTTCTAAGGAGGAAGTTCATGGGCTGCTTGGAGCCTAAGCAGTCAAATTAGGGTTTCCTTGTTTGATAACCCTAATAGCCTCACTATATAATGACCCCTTGGGTACCCAAAAACGTGGCTAAGTGTTCCTTAGGATTTCTTGGACGTTTTTTGGTGCCTCCTTCTCTTCTCCTAAGTCATCCTCTTGCTCTTGGTGTTTGTGAGCCATTAGAGGAGTGACACTTGTGACTCTAAGCTTTCAGAAGCCAATTACAAGAAGGAATAGATTGTTATTGCTACATAACAATCAAAGGTAAGATCTAAAACCCTATATTATAATAATATTGATTGTCGTATGCTAGATTAGGGTTCTTGAGTCTTGGATGAATTGCATGTACAATAGAGAAATCTAGATCCAAGCATTAGGGTTTGCATGAGCACATAGGATGTTCTTTTGTATAAAACCCATCAGAGGGTTCAAGCTAAGTTGACTTGAGGGGCTCAGATCTTTTGCTATTTCATTCAAGTCTGCTGTTTAAGGTATGAATCCATACCTGTTTTCATATGAATAGTAGATCTCATGCATTTAGGGTTTCTTTACCCTCTTTTAAGTTGAGTTATGGAATATGTGAAGTCCCTTTGAGGCTTAGACATCAGATCTGGACCTTGAGAGGTCCAGAGAGTCCCAAGAACCCAGCTTTATGCAGCCACATAAGAGTATTGAGCCTAAGACACCATTACGGGGGTCATTTTATCAAATAGAGCTAGATGTGTGAAGCATGGACATAAAGATCGAACCTTTACGTTATTAATGGGCCTTGTGAGCATAGATCTGAAGTTTGGGAAAGTATCTTGCACTAAAATGGTCTGAATGCAAAAGAGTCTGAATAGACTCGCCGAGTTGAGCCGCTGACTCGGTGAGTAGCCATGGTTTTTTCCCGATGAACTGAGTCAGGTGGTGACCCGACGAGTCAGGGGTTAGCTCGTCGAGTTGGAGCTTGCTGGGCTTGCCATGAACCGACTCGACTCGACGAGTCTCCCGAGTGCACTCGACGAGTCTGGTCAAAGCTGGAGTTGACTTTTGTTGACCTTAGGGTTTGGTCAAGATGACTGAAAGAGGTCAGGAAGGGTAGAATGGTCTTTTACCCATCTGAGAGAGATTATCGGAAGGGAATAGTCTAGCCTTTGAGAGCCATTGTTAATTAGAGGTAATTTCTGTATGTGATTAGGCAGAGGCTAGATCGGTATTTCGAGTTCGAGATCATCCGAGTTTACCCGAGGTGAGTCTTCTCACTATACGTTACCCTGAGTGGTAGTTATGTGTGACCGGAAGGTCTTATGTGCTTACATTGAGTGTTATGTCATCCTGCCTTATGTTTTATGTTGTGCGTTATTTCTTTGTGATTTATGCCATGCGGAGCTTTACAGACCGGACGAGAGGGTCCAACGATTTATGAGGCCAGAGGGTCCTCAACCAGACCAGACCGGAGGGTCCAACGAGCTAGACCGGACCAGAGGGTCCAACGAGCTATGGGACTGGAGGGTCCCGCTGAGACACATTGACCGGAGGGTCTTACAGAGTATAGCCTCGAGTGGCGAATTTGTTGTATGTGGTATTTTGGGGAACTCTCTAAGCTTCGTGCTTACCGTGTTATGTGTTATGTGTTTAAGGTTTTCTCAGGATCGCGGGACGGCACCGGCTTGATTGTACACACCAGAGAAAGAGTTATGTTTGAGGATCCTGGATTATTAATGGAGTTGTGTTTTGTAAATTGAATAAACGAGATTTTTATACAATATGTTATGAAAAGTATGTGATTTTAAAATGAAAAATTTGTTTGAAAATTTACGTTGTTACATTAAAGGTGATGGAGAGTCTGTGAGTACGTTCGGCGTATACTAGGTACGCACGACGTACTCCTTGCATGCATGCCATCAGAGTGATCCCGGTGTACGCTGGGCGTACTCAAGGCAAGGGCAAACCATAATTTTTAGGGTTTGCACCCTATTTAAAGACCTTAAGTCCCTCAAGTCCATTACCCTTTCAGCCTCCATGGTCATTTTAGTGCAACTCTCGAACCCTAGCCTCCTTGGGTGCATTTTTGAGCTTACCCTGAGTGTTTGGGTGTTCTTTGATGGTTTTGAAGAAGGAAGTTTGGGAAGAAGCAAAGGAGAAGAAGGAGCTTGTAGATCCAGATTTTGTGCACCATTTCTTGCCCATTGAAGGTATAAAGTTTGAACCTTGATCATTCTAAGCTTAGATCTAGTTTTAGGGTAGATTTTAGCATCTTTTGGTCCCATAACTTGGTTTCTTGGAGTTTGAGCTACTCTAGGCCATTTGAGTTGTCCTTTTGGACTCTTGGAAGTGTTTAGAGTCATAAAAATCATATCTTGGAGGTTAAGACTCAACCATACATGTATTAGTGACCTCCTAAGTGAGTTTGAGGGCTTAATTCATAGTTTGAGCCCCAACAAGGCATGTAAAAGCATAAAGTTTGCAAATTTATTGCTTAAGATGTTATTATGAGCTTGGATCTAAGTTTTAGACATTAAAACTGAACGGATTAAGACATGGGATCGATTTTGGGCATACTGGCCAGTACGATGGGCTTACTCTAGAGTATGTTGTCCGTACTGGGTCATTGTCCCGACTCCGGATTGCCATCAGTGTATGTTGGGCGTACGCAGTCTGTGGACTTAGAAGACTTTTGGGCTCGTGTTTTGGTTGTGATTTGGACTTGTTTAGGTTGGGCCTCAGGGCCACCTATTGTAGCAGGACATTTTTGGGCTTAAGGCCATGTGTGGTGTTCTTGGGCCATATTGTGCCTTAGAGGCCTTGTAGTTAGGCTTGGATGCATTTTTGGACTTTGTATGGATTTGGGCCTTGGAGGGAGGGAGGCCCACTGAGGCAAGGATAAAGGAGCCCTTTTTGCCTTAAGTCAAGAATTTGGGTTTGGACCTTCGAGTTAGAATGTGGCCTAATTTCTAATTAGGGTTTTATGCTTGTGCATTAGGAAGAGGATTTCGCGAGTCATCCACTGAGTGCGATTTGATACCTTCAGTATGAGGTGAGTTTTCCTTCACTGTATCCATGGGTCAAAGGCACCAATGCTGGCCCACTAGTTAATGATGTAGCGTGATGATTGTCTTGGTGATAATTGTCAGTTATGCTTGTATTTTCTTGATGACTCTGTGATTCATGTTATGATATTATGTGGTAGTAGTAGGGGTGAAATAGACCCGGTATCCGGTTGAAACAGACCGAAGGGTATTGCAAGCACCCATATATGCTTGACAGTATCTGGTTGAAATAGACTAAAGGGAATTGCAAGCACCCACATATGCTTGACAATATCTAGTTTAGATAGACCGAAGGGATAGGCAAGCACCCAGATATGCTTCGTTGTATGTTGTTTAGTATGTGGTATTTTGGGGGAACTCACTAAGCTTTGTGCTTACAGTTTTTAGTTTATGTTTCAGGTACTTCCATTTCGAAGGGGAAGGGCCCGACCTGATCGCACCGCATCACCCTATGGTTTCCGAATTTAGAGATTTTGGGAATTTGTACTCTAATAACATTTTATTATGATACTCTTTTGACTATTTGACATTAGTGTCGTATGGTTTGAATGAATTTAAAAACAAAATTTATCCGTATTTTTGGGATGTTACAGATTGATAAAATTTTGAACTACTTTCATATAAGTAGTGACCTGCCATAAGACTAGTGTCATAGGTGGAACATATTTCATTCTTTAAAATTCTTTAAAATTCTTTAAGAATGCTTCATGAATATTGTATAACTTATTTTTGAAGAATACGCGATATTATTTTTTACACAGTACTCAAATGGTTTTCACCAAAGCAAAACTAGAAAACTCTCTAGTAGTGTTAGTCAAACAGAAGATAAGATATTATTGAAGATTAGAGAGATAATGATGAGCATTGAGCTTAACCCGAGAAGAAAAACAAATGCAATTATATTACTATCACCTTTCTGCCATCTTTTAGATATTTTATTCATTCTGGCAAGAATAGTAGCCTATTCTTTAGATATATTTTCCAATCTATTAACAAAATTATCACCATTACTTTTCGCCACTATTTTAGGAACTTTCATCATAATTGGTCCATCATCAACAAATTTGATCACATTCTTGAATTCACCACCCGACAGAACAAGAGTTGTAGTTGGATTAGGGTTTGGCAACTTTCAATCAGTTGATTCCGATGAAGCCATGACCAGGACTTCTTAAGAAACTTTAAGAGTAAATTATAGGAGGTAAATCAAATAAGACAAATAGTTAACATCCAACACAGTTTAAAACCAACAATTAAAGTTCTATATGGAAACTCAAAATAGAAAAGATTTTCTAATTAAAGGAAAATTGGTCTAAAATCCCACTAAAGAACACTAACTTGTTCAATCAAACATCAAAAGGCACCATCAATTACAAATCACAATGAGCTATGACTATTAATTTGAATAGGACGATGAAATTACAAAGAACGGTTCACGAATCACAACCATATTATTTAACAAATTAAGAACATACGTGAATTAGAGCAGTGAAGACAGCAAACACCACATATAAATATATGATCTGGAAATAGATAGCTTAGATCGTTAGGGCACAAACACAACAGAAAACAGTAACATAGACGAATTCGATTAGATGGATCGAGTAAACAGTAACCTGGAGATTGGTGGGAATAGTAGAATAAGCAGAATGCAAAGAGAAAAATAGAGCTTGAGCATCATCTTTCAATCACTCGATTCTAGTGAAGCCATGATCAGATCTTAAAACATTTTTTCAATAGGATCAACACCAAAACCTTGGAAAACATTAATCATGTAGTAAAATTCTGACCCATAATAATTAATTAATCTCAACATCACCTATCGAGCCCATTTGGGTTCCAACAACTTAAACTGTTGTCGATGTTTGACATTTTCGTCTTCAAAATTTCAAATATTGAACCACGAATGTTAGAGTTTTTGGCTTGGAAAATCATTAGACTTAGAATGGTTGTGCACGGAGTGACGGAGAGGACATGGAGTAGAGTTATGCACTGACGGTGGTGTTTAATGGAGTCTCTATAGCTAGATAAGAGATAGATAGAATGAAATAATTTTGCGGATAATGAATTGGTTACCTAATTTAAGGTACTAATTTAAAATATAATTAATTGATTATTATGTTAATTTACTTTAATATCATTATTTATATTTTTGAAATGACTGGTCCACATTTTGTTATACATTCGCACTAAAACACTTGAAAATTTGTAAGTTTCATGTTTTACCCTTCATATTAAAAAGTTTGCTAAATTGATCCTTAAGGTAGTACGCATGGCGTACTGGGTGGTACCCTTAGCGTACTAGCCTGTTATGGTCGCGAAGCTCATCCACGTACGGTGGGTGTACGTGGAGTATGCTGGGCGTACGTGAGCAGATTTGAAACCCTAATTTTAGGGCTTGTACCTTATATAAACCATATGATAGCCTCATTTGGCCTTGTTTAAACAACCTCCATACCTTTGAAAAACCCTAATTCGTCCCTTTGCCTTGTGTGGTTCTCTTAAGCTTTGGTTTTGAACTTTGGTGGGTTTTGTGCATCTTGAAGTGGTAGAAGAAGAAGTTGGAAGACTCATTCCATGGAGGAGAGCTTAGAGATCCAGATTTAGCTCCACCTTTTGGTGACTTTTGAGGTATAAATGTAACACCCCAGATTTCAGGTATTCTCAAATTCATCCTTGGTTTTAAATTATGTCATTTTGGTCCTTGGATTGGAAAGAAGTAACCCTAAGAAGCCCTAGTGGCAAAATGGTAATTTTGGGGCAGGTGGTGTACGCTAAGCGTACTAGGGCGCGCCCTAGTAAGTTGGGCGTACACATATGTACGCTGGGCGTACTTATGTGCGAGTGAAACCCAAAATGTTTAGGGTTTGTGGGGTATTTAAGCACCTCTATGGATCATTTACCCTCATCTTTTCATCCTCCAAGCCCTTGAGTCATTTTTGGCAAACCCTAACCCCATAAGAGAGTGTTTTGAGCTAAAAGTGTGTTCTTTGTGTTCTTAAGGAAGAAGGAGTTGCATTAAGGAACTTAGAAGTTGAAGAAAGCTTGTGAAACTTGGATCATCACCTTATTGGGAAGCTCCAGAAGGTAAAAAGTTCCCACATTGATGCTCTGTTTGCTTGGATCTCATTTTGGTAGCTTTATGATGTTCTTCTTGTCTCAAAAGTCTCATTTCTATGCATGTTTGGTTTTAGATGTTTTGGGTTGTCCTTTTAGACCCTAGGAAGGGTTCTAACTTCTAAGCCATAAAAATGAGGTCCCTTTAGCTCGTTTGGCTCCATGCTTCTTGTAGAAGGTCTTAATGGATTAAGACCTTGCATTAAGGACTTTTTGGACGTGAAAAGTCATAAAGTTGGGAACTTTATGACCCTAGTATGCCTCTGGACCTTGGATCTAAAGTATGAGCTCAAGTGCTAAAGCCATTAAGCACTTAATGAAGGATTTAGATCTGCGAGGGTACGCCCCGCGTAGACTGGTGTACGCTCCGCCTACCCGGTCAGCCACCCTGATGGTGGTCTCTGTGAAGCCTTGTGTACGCTGCGCGTACCTCCGGAGTACGCCTCACGTACTCGCATAGATCAACCATTTTTGAGTTAACTCGGTTGGGTTGACTCGATTGGGTTGGCTCAGTGGGTTTATGGACTTTGACCAGTTGACTTGGAGTTTGACCAAATTTGACCATGTTTTCCCAAGTTTGACTTTTGAGGGTATTTTGGGTATTGTTGGGATTTTGATGGAATTTGTCACTTGGTGGTTGTAGGCATTTGAGTTGAGAGTTGCGATTCGGAGTCAGGCCTTATCAGTTGTTCAGCTGTGAAGTGAGTTTTCCTCACTATACTTTTAGGTCGAAGGCACCAAGGCCGGCCCATTGGTTGATAATCTGATATTGTTGATATGTTGAGTATGGAATAGATATGCATGCTAGTCTTGATATACTAGTTTGGTAGATCTGTAGGACTACCTGTGATACTGTCTGCTTATCTAATTATGATATTATCTGTTATATGTCGACATATTGTGTGGGTTGAGTTGAGGTTGTACTGCTCATTGCTATAGCCAACAAACCCTGGAGCAAACTAGATATGAGATGAGGGTTGGGGAGGGCTTGCCAGAATCATACTGAGGGCTCATCAGCATTCCAGATGCGAGCCGAGGGCCGGGAAGGGCATGTCAGACTCGTATTGAGGGCTTAGTGGTATTTAGTCCGAGGACTGATCAATCCTGGGAATAAGCCAGACATAAGCTGTGGGCCTAGGGGGCAAGCCAAGCTTATGCTGTGGGCTCAGGGGTAATCTATTCTATTAGTTGTGGACCCATTGCATGCTGTTATTATATATGTGCTATTTACTTGTGTATTGGTATTTTGGGGGAACTCACTAAACTTTGGGCTTACAATTTTGGATTATGTTTCATGTACCTCAGAGGATCACGAGAAGGCGAAGGCGTGATCATGCACCTCCGCGAGCTTTTTTTTTTATGATTTTGGGAATACTCTGATATTGAACTGGTTTTATAAACTATTTGTAAACAATGATGATTTATGGGTGTTTTAAAAATTTTAAAATTTTCATGAATTTTATGGATGTAACAAGTTGGTATCAGAGCCTTGGTTTGAGTGAATTGGAGAAACACTCATGTGGATCCAGTCTCAAACTAAGGAAAAAGATTTTTAAATTGCTTTTTCAAATGGTTTTCAAAATAATCAAGGAGGATGCGATGTGTACGATCAACCGGAGCCAGTAAGTAGACCCCAAAATACCATACTGTTATTTGATATTGTGATATGTTAGAACAACATGCTAGTGATAGGCTAGGGATCTTCAGGATTTTGCATGATAGAATTGCCTGATTATATGATGCCTGATAGCCTAGGGTTCTTCTCTAATGAAATTGACATCATTACTGTAGTTGCTTAGTGTATGCATCATGGTCATACATAACTAATATTTTATAGTCTGAGAATGTTTGGTCTGGCCTTATTTCCTGTTCTTGTTTGATGAAGGGCTCAGGGTAGGATCATATATTCGACTGTCTATGGGGTCTAGTGTTATGTATGGCTAGCATACACGAGGGTTGCAGGGTTAGTGGAAGTTTCTGTTGGATTAATGTCTAAGTCCATAACTATATTTGGTATGTACTTGACCCGACCCGGCATGGTCCATTTGGGTTGCACTTCACCGGCACAATTTATATGGATAGTCTTTTGAGAATAGTATATTTATGATTTATATTAATATATTATAAGTTCTAATATATTAATATGGAATCATATTATTTAATTAGTATTGATCAAGAATTAATTTAGAATTAATTAAGTGATCAAAAAGAACTAATTAAATATGGACTCTTATATATATGGAATGGGCCAAGTTCATTTAGGTTGGGCTAAGCTTTCATGGATGGTCCATGGAGCTTTTAACCCATGGATCCTATGTAAATGAAAGGTCATGGGTATTAGGGTTTACATGGATGTAACCCTAATCCTCCATAATATATAAAGGGGTCCTTGGCTCACAAAATTGGCACAAGTGTGTGAAAATAAGAGTAGACCGATTTTAGTGTGCATACATATTCTCTCAAGTTCTTCCAAGGTGTTTTGGTGATTTGTGATTCCATTTGAGGCTTCCACACTATTGGGGCTAAGCTCTTAAAGCTTGAAGACATCAAGCTACATCAAAAGGTATGTCATCTAACTAGAACTTTGTAGTATAGGTGCTTCATAATATGCTAGTTAGGATGAAACCTTGGAATAGTTAATATTTGCATGTATAATAGAGAAAACATAGATCCAAGGTTTATAGGGTTGCATGTACACCATAGGAGTGTTAGAATGCTCAAAACCCAACAGTGGTATTAGAGCCATGGGTTGTTTTCTGTTATATTGATGCAAATGTTTTATTTTCAATTTGGAAAAAAAAGAAAAAAAAACATGACGTTTGTCAAATTTTAAGATAATTACTTGTTTTTGTGAAAAACTAATTATTTGTAAAATTTGAATCATTTGCTATATGAGTTGAATTAGGTCAAATTTAGTAAAAGATAAAATGATATGATTATTTTATTAGTTTTAAAAGTTTGATCTAAAGAGTTTTTTGAAACCTCCATTAGTTATGGATATGAAAAGGTTTTTAAAAAAAAATTGATTCAAAGTTTTTTATGGAGTTACAAAACTTGGTCTTAATGTTTTAAAGAATTCCATAACTTGTTCTTAAGTTATGGAACATGAAAAGTTTCATCATAAAACAAGTATTTAACTCCATAAGTTATGGAATCCAAAAGTTTTCAAGAGTTACAAAACTTGCCCTCAAGTTTTGGAATTTGGAAAAAGTTTTTTTATGATAAAAAAAATTGAATTCTAAAACTCTTGGGTTCATAACTTAAACAATTAATTAAATGGTTTTAATTTTGAATTTAATAATTGTAATTATGATGTTTTTATTGAATAATTCAATTAACTCTTATGGACTTTATTAATAGATAATTAAAATGTTTAATTAAAAGAGAATTAATAATTCCATAATGACATGGTTTAAATTTAATTAAATTAAGAGTATAGTTTAATTAATAGATTAAACCACCAAGTATTTTAAATGTCTAAAATACACCCTTATACTATTATAATATTAAAAGTTTAATATATTATATGTATAAGAGCAAGTCGTCTTGCCATTAGTAGGCCTCATTCACGAAGCCGGTCTATAAGCGGGGTATAAGGTTACTGCCTATAAAATGGCAGTTTAATGGGTGTCCACTCTCACCCACCGCTTCCTTGACTGGTGGAGGGTCGTTAGCCGAACAGGTAGGATAAGGACTATAATTCTCTCTTCATTAAAAGTATTAATGATAAATACTAAGTAACTAAACTTTTTATAAATTCCCAATCTTAGTTACTTAGGAAAATGTGAATAAGGTGCTAATCCATGAAATTACACTTTGCACTTTGTTTAAGCTGTTAGTGGAGCGTGTGTGGTTAACCGGCACACTAACCTGGACTTAACAAGGTAGGCAAAGGGTAACTTAATGTTTATCATAGTATCGTTGGAGCGTGTGTGGTTAATCGGCACATCGATTGAGGGGTAAATATTAAGGGTACTAAGTATATTTGCATGGTTACTTCACACCTTGTTTTGTGATCCTCGGCATCCCAGTCACAAAACCTGAAGGGCACACTCGAGATTGAAACATGCCATTGAAAAGTTCAATGAATCTCAAAAGAATCTAGGAGTTTCAAAACCAATTAAAACCTAATAATACATTTCGTTTATCTTGGTGGAAATTGGTGAATCGTCATTCACCTACCTTCAAATATTTTATAGCTTGGATTACGGCATCCCTCTTCCAAGTTATAAAATAGTTTGTTGGGTCCTAGCCTTAATATATCATATTGGGTGTTATATTAAAGACTTAAATCAACTTTACGTGAATTTCTCCCATTGTTGATGTCTAGTTTAGACAACAATGATCTTCCCAAACCAAGCTTTCCTAATGAATATGACTTCCCGAGTTTGGCTCATGGAAGTCATACTTCTCTTCCTCCACCTCCTCCAATTATTCTCCCTAACCCACAAGTTTAAGGTCACTCAAGCCCTAATGGCAAGAAAGGTCTATGTGTGATCACATCTTAGAGATGAAGTCAAATATTGACAAGCCGGGAGAGTTGGGTGTCAAAGTCTTGAGAAAGTTGGATGTTCAATCACTTTCTAAGTCACATAGTGAGTTCCTTTGGGACTACTATGAAACAGACTATGACATGAACCTTAATGATCATATCTATTTGCTTGGTGCTGCTGAATCAGCAATGATTTGGAACGATAATAAAGCAAATTTGATTAGAAGATCAACTTCCCAAAAACTTTATGGACAGTGACAATGGTGACACTGGAAATCCAGAAAAAACATTCTCTTCCCAATGGAAAGGGATTGGCCATAGTCAACCCGGTTGACCAAATGGTAAAGAGAAAGGCTAAGTCTAAGATAGTCCCATTACCAAAGGGTCCATATGTTTATTTTGCCAAAGGAAGGGGCGTTGATTGCAAAGCTGCCAAATTTACCTAAGGATGTTAAAGTCAATAAGTTTGACTCTACATCAGGTAGAGCCCATTATCTAACTCTGTTAAGTTCTATTCTGAGATCCTCATTACATGATGTGACTGGGTCACATGTTGATGTTTTAAGAATCAAAGAATAGAGAGAAATCTTAAAGGAAGTATATGCTGATTCTGATCGCGAATGTGGATTTCGATCGCATCAGAATTTTGAGCAGTTGCTTAAGAAGTTATGATATATTGCTAAGGAATAGATAACAACAATTTTCCATGTGGATTGTAAGGATAAGTTTTACCGCAAAGTTTTAAAATAAAAGAAAATTGTTTAATTTTATTTATTTGAAGTATCCTTACAATGGTATTTGTGGAAAATTGTTGCTTATATGATTCCACTGACAGCAATATTGGAAAATGGATTTGATTCTTTCATTTGTGGTAGTGTCTAAATTTACCAAATCAGGAAAGTTCCTCATCACCCAAGTTTCAATTGGACCAAAACTTGGAATCATGCAAGTTGAATAGTATGATGAATGAGAACTTTCAAGCATTGGAAAATCAAGACTAATTACTTGTTCACATGGATGTGTGAGTCAAGTGAAGGACTAAAGGGATCGAGTACACATTCTTGTGCACTGGTCATGTCCACCACAAAGCTCGTTAAGACTATTTGATTTACTAAAGTTTAGTAAATATGGTTATACTTACAAGTTTAAGTATAATTCTGAAACATTGGAAAAGTCTCAATGTATGGCAGAACGAATGGGAAGAATCAAATTAGGCAGAAAGATAAAAGTTTCTCAAATCTGAAAAGATAGGAGAGTACTTTAGTATCATGTTTGTGATCATGTTAATGATTTAGAAATCATATCACAATTAGTCCTCTAAAGGTCATCTTAGTGCATTCTTATGACTAAGAAGAGGAGTCATGAATTGTTGAAATGGTTAGATCAGGAAGATGAGTCATACTTCGTTCCAAAACAATTCTTAGAGTCATACTCCAAGATTGTAACTTGAGTGACATATCTTAAATAAAGGTTTAAAACACTTGTCAAATGTAAGAGTGAGTATGGTTAGGGTGTTTTGATGATCCTATGAGACAAATACGGGTAGGTGTGGAAGGTAGTATGTGCTCGTATTACTGAAAGCATAGGACCCGTACGCGTAACAAGGAAGTCACAACCCCTAGGGCTTTGTTGGGAGCTTTTTCCCTATTATGAATTGTGTGTTATCTGATATCCTCCTGGTTTTTTTTAGTATGGTTACTACACGTCGAGTTGAGGTAGGGTCCGGTTCAGGATCAGGAGCTGGCCGCCAGGGTGAGTCAGTTGCGTTGGATGACAGGATCAGGGAGATCCTGCAGGAGGACGTTGTTGCTCATTTCCAACCTCAGTTGCCAAAGATGTTTGGGTCTATCAAGACCGCCATGATTGAGAACTTTGATGAGTGCTATGCTGCTTTGTCTGAGACTGCTGCTGCTGCAGCCACATCAGCCGTTGCGGCTGTAGGGGTTAGATCGGGTCGGGTTTTCAGTATCGGGACTTTGACAATACGAAGCTACCGACTTTCGATGGGGTGCAGGACCCAATCATCGCCATGAGGTGGCTATCTGATGTGGAGGGATGTTTCTTCACTTGTTCTTGCTCAGATGACCAGAAGGTCAGGTGCGCTCCGAACCTTCTGAGGACCGGAGCGAAGCATTGGTGGAGGCTTGCTTCTACTTCATATTCTGCTGAGCAGAGACCTGCTGTGTCTTGGGAGCAGTTGTAACGCCCGTGTTTCTAAGCTAAGCAGTAGTGTGATGATGTAATAGGTAGGGTCATCAATTGTAACCTATTTTGAAGAAATAAAAAGGAATTACTTGAATATTATGTGAATTATGTGATTTTATTTGCATTATACTCATTTATAAGATATAATAAATTAAGAATGAAAATAAGCGTCAAAAATAAAATAAGAGATAAACCCAATATCTATGAAGAAAGTTGTAGTGGTCGTGACAAGGATTTCGGAGATGTAAAGAACGCCGAAATCCGAGTTATAACGAAGAAGTTATGACCTGTCGAAGTTTTACGGCTAAACGAGCACGACACTACGTAACGTAAAAAGTAAATTTTTGATAAATTACTTTTTAGCCTTAGCGATCTAAACAAAATTCGTAGTATACGTTAAACCAAGAACGTGCATAGAAAGAACGTCCAAATCTTACTTCGTATGAGGAAGTTATGATTTTTATAAGATTTAGCACAATAGTGCACAACCCGAAATTCAAATTTTAGATCGATCGATTTTTAGCTGACACAACCTAAATGAGAATTGAAGATCTCATTAATAGGAGTCCAACGATAAAAAACAGTCGAAAACGGAGTCCGTATGTAGAAGTTATGAATTTTACACGGTCGTTAAACAGTGTAATCTTCTCATACTATTAAATTTAAAATCGGTCGAGAAATAGCCGATGTAGTCAAAATAAGAGTTGTAGATCTTGTAAATACCTACACGTGGATATAAAGAACGTCGAAAACGGAGCTCGTATGCGAATGTTATTGAATTAAGAAGTCGGAAGGGTGCTGCTGCGAAAGGGGTGACGTGACACATTATAGGCCACCACCTATCCTCCACGTTTTGCCACCAGTATGGTGATACTTGGCACCTACTCGACGAGTTGGAGGCCCAGTACTCATCGAGTTAAGCCAATTTCCATCCTATAAATACCATGCGAGGGTCTCCATAATTCTCACACCAAAAACCCATTCTTTCTCTCTCTAACTTCTCTCTAAGCCCTCCCAAGCCCTAGTAACTTCTAAGTGCTAAGAGGCAAGCCCCGAAGTGCCAAAATGCTCCGAGAAGAAAAGATTTCGGCTCGGAAGTTCTGCCCCTGCAGAGCCCGGTTCCTAGCAAAACCTCCCGATAAGTGAGTTATGCTTACCCTACTTTAATTATAGGTTAGGTTTAAATTTATTATCATTATTATGAACTTATAAACAATATATATATTATAAAATATAATATATAAAGTGTTATTATTAAATCTTTTAACTACTCACGGTACGAGGAATCTGGTTTGAAGGGCCGTATAGGATTGTTGGATTTCAGAAGTGCTATAATGCCAAAATGGTCCTGCCCTCCGGTGTTTCATGTCTGGCCCCTATCTGTATATAGTGGTTGAAAAGTATTGTTTAACACTTATAAAATAATAACGCTCGTAATTATTCACGGTAAATATTAGACTAAAATCTAGTGGTAATAATACTAGGTTTCGTCGAAGGAAATTATATTGTTAAGAAGCGAAGCGCTGTCCAAGTTGGAATCACCACTTTAACAAGTGAGTGCATAGTTACTTTCATCTTACACATAGATATGAAGTATTTAATATAAATTACATGCTATGTGTGCATATTATCTGTGTTCTTGATATCTATGCTGGATGAACGATTTATACATGTTTTAAATGATTTAAACTGTATATGTACTTTATATCTACAAATATGTTGGGTAGAACATGGGTAGATGAAATAGTTGATGTGTGATGAAATAAAATGATGAGAGGCCTCGATTTTTATGATGATCCAGTCATCTAGCGGAGTATAGATGACGACCACAGACTATTCTAGACAGTCTAGTGGAACGCTAGCAGGATCGCAACCTGTAGGTGTTTGTGAACGATGTGTTCACCGGTGTACTCCATTCCCCTCATGGTTGCTTTACGAACAATTATTATCGATGAACCCCCTTAGCAGTAGTGTCCATCCCGATGAAAATGCTTAGGCTAGGTCCCTTGAATTAGATGCTTTAGGGACAGAAAGTGAGGATAACGTGAGTGGGTAATCGGGTTGATTTATGTGATGAAACTAATAAACATAATTATTGTGGGTTGAAAACCCTATGTGCTCACCAGGCTCCTACGCCTGACTCACTCATTTTCTTGTATACAGGTAGTGGCTAGGGAGCACATGAGTGGTATCTGATGATAGATCAATGGATTATAGGCCACTAGAATACATAGATGTTTTAAGGCCTATGTTGTTTCGGTTTATGCTTTTGATCTGTAATGACAATGACATCCCGATGTTTTAATATAATGAAATACACTTCTTCGGAAATGCTTTGATAAAATATTTATCATATTTTTAGGAACAAATTCCGCAACACTTTCTTTAAAAAAGTTACTCTGATTTTTATATAAAGCATAAACAAAATCGGTCTTTTCTGGCCGTGAAAATGGGGATGTCACAGTTGGTATCAGAGCATTAGTTTATGCGAACTAGGAATTTGTAGGATTTCTAGACTTAAACTTAGAATGTTAAGCGATGATTGTGAGATGAGTGTCTACTATATTTTAGACACGAGCACTAGCTTATTTTAGGAAAAATGCCTAAATTTCTATTATGTGCTAAATGATTTATGTTATAGCTATAAAGATGCATTATATGCTATTATTGAATCGTATCTATGGTCTGTTGCCGACCGGATCTGGAAACTTTATGTGTTCAGGATTCTAAACGTATAATTACAGTATTAGAACTAGCATGTAACTTTTTGGAGTGACAAGGAAGATTTAAACGTCTATTGTAAATAAAGATCTAAATTCTCCTACCTTGGTGTATAGATCGACATGGAGAGAACCTGAAGTGGATTCGGAAACGCAAATGGAAAAAGGAATCAACAGCCTCAGCCCCAAGTGATTAAGCGTGCACCAGAAGTAGCAGTTGCACCTGAGCCAATCACAATGGCATGACTACAAGCCATGATTCGGGCTATGATGGCCGAACAGAGGGAAAAGATGAGGTAAATGTTACTGAATAATAGGGAAGAACCTAATGTGCATGTTAAACAACCTGAACTGAATGAGGGTCAATCAGAAGAAGGAAACTACAGCAGAACCGTTGGCCAAGTTGAACCCCCAGTGGTTGGAAGGAATAACCAAGATGGAGGGAATGACAGGGGTTGGCGTATGTATAAGAACTTCTTGGGTGCTAAATCTCCGAGTCTTTCCGGAAGCCCAAAACCAGTAGAGATTATGGACTGGATCTCCGAGATGGAGATGGTATTTGAAAGCTGCAACTATAACGACAATCAGAAGACCGTTTTTGCAGTCAGACAACTAAAGACTGCAATTTTAAGCTGGTGGAAGTTGTTGGCAGATATGATGCCATGAGGAGAAGCCCTGATGATGTCTTGGGAAGCCTTCATGGAGCAGTTGAGAATGCAATACTGCTCGGAGGTAGATTTGATAGACCTGGACAATGAGTTTCAGAACCTGAAGAAAGGGAAGATGAGTGTTGATGACTATGCCACTGCATTCACCGAAAGGACGAAGTTATTTCCCTACTTGGTGCTTACTGAGCTCGCCAAGATAGAGAATTTTGCTAACTTCATCCTTTCGGTGAATGCAGTGGGAAATGTGGAAAGGATGGGCACTATGCCAATGAGTGCACATTCAACAAGAAGGTCTGTTATGGGTGCAATGAAGAAGGGCACATTTCGAGGGACTGCCCAAAAAAGAAGGAGGCAGAAAAGCCTAATGTTCCACCGAGGCCGAAGGCGAGAGCTTTCTAGATGACCCTCGAAGCCGCAAAGGACGCAACAGATGTCGCTTCAGTTACCTTTCTCGTAAATGGATTTCCTGCCAATATGTTGTTTGATTAAGGAGCAAATTACTCCTTTGTATCGCACAAATTTGGTGGAAGACTAGCATTGCCTGTAGATAAACTTGATAATGCTCTAGTTGTAGAAGTTGCCAGTGGCAAATTCATACCTGTTAGCGATTGCATTAAAAACATCGCCATCGACTTGAACGGAAACGAATTCCATGAGGAGCTGTCACCCATTGAGTTGAATGGTTTCGACATAGTACTGGGAATGGATTGGCTTAGCGCAAATGATGCCGAGATACTGTGCAAGAAGAAGATAGTAAGAGTAAACCCACCTGGAAAAGAGTCATTTATGGTGTACAAGGACAATGTAGAGTGAATTCTGGAATCATTTCCCTGATGAAAGCCAGAAAATGTTTGTCTAAAGGATGCACATCATACTTGGCATTTGTAATCGATGCAAAGAAGGAGAAGAAGGAGATACAAAGAATACCAGTGGTGTACGACTATCGAAAAGTCTTTCCCGAAGATCTTCCTGGATTGCCCCCTGATAGACAAGTGGAGTTTCGAATAGACTTGTTACCAAGATCGACACCAACAACGAAAGCACCACCGATTAGCACTGACGGAGATGAAAGAGCTTATGACACAACTTCAGGAGTTGTTGGACAACGGTTTCATTAGACCTATTTCATCACCCTGGGGAGCCGAGCAAGGCAACGGTAAAGAACAAGTACCCATTGCCAAGGATTGATGACCTGTTCGATCAGCTGCAAGGTTCGAGCTATTTCTCAAAGATCGATCTTAGGTCATGATATCATCAGCTGAAGGTGAGAGAACAAGATATTGAGAAGACAACATTCAGAACGAGATACGGACACCATGAGTTCTTTGTTATGTCATTTGGACTAACCAATGCTCCAACAACATTCATGCATTTGATGAACAAGGTTTATAAACCATTCCTCGATAAATCCATGATAGTGTTCATAGATGACATTCTGATTTACTCAAAGAGCCAGCAGGAGCATGTCAAGCACCTGCGAGAAGTATTAGAAGTTCTGAAGAAGGAGAAGCTATATGCAAAGTTCTAAAAATGTGATTTTTGGATTCGAGAAGTCCAATTCTTATGTCATGTGGTTAACCAAGAAGGGATAATGGTTGACCCAACAAAGATTGAAGCTGTGATGAAGTGGGAATGACCAAAAGGTTCCACTGAGATTCAAAGCTTTCTGGGATTAGCTAGATATTGCCGAAGGTTTATCCAAGGCCTTTCTTCGATAGCTGCTCCATTGACAGCTTTGACCCACAAAGGAGCTACATATACATAGAGTGAGAAACATGAAGAAGCATTCGAGAAGCTAAATAAGAAGTTGTGTGGAGCACCAATTCTTTCTTTACCTGACGGAGTTGAAGACTTCGCAGTCTATAGTGATGCATATGGAGTTGGGTTAGCTTGTGTTCTGACCCAAAGAGATAAAGTGATAGCATATGCATCTCGACAATTGAAAGAGCACGAGAATAACTACCCCACTCATGATCTGGAGTTGGCAGCGGTAGTATTCACATTAAAGATATGGAGGCATTATTTTTACGACACGAAGTGCAAACTTTTCACTGATCATAAGAGTCTCCAGTATCTCTTTAATCAGAAGGAATTGAACATGAGACAACGATGCTGGCTAGAGTTACTCAAGGATTACGACTGTGAGATACTTTACCACCCCGATAAAGCAAATGTTGTAGCTGATGCTCAAGTCGAAAAGTAAACCTTGAAATAAAAAGGCCAAGAGTGTTAAGAATAGAAGTTGTCTCAATGATTGTGGAAAGCATCAAGAAAACCCAGGAAGAAGCTTTAGAAAAAAATGACCGAAAGGAAGAACGTTTAGGCAAAACGTTGGTGTTCGGTACGAATAGTCAAGGATTAAAGGTATTCCAAGATAGGATTTGGGTGCCTAAGATGAGAGGAATAAGGGATCTTCTGATGGAAGAGGCTCACAAGACCATGTACTCGATTCATCCCGACAGCACTAAGATGTATAGGGATTTATAACCCTACTACTGGTGGCCGACAATGAAGCTCAATGTTGCAAAGTATGTAGCAGAGTGTGTAACATGTGTGAGAGTTAAGGCACAACATCAGAAACCGTATGGGAGTTTAGAACCTTTACCTGTACCCATGGGTAAATGGGAAGACATCACCATGGATTTTGTGACTAAACTGTCCAGGACAAAGAACGGTCACTACATGATTTGCGTAGTCGTGGATCGTTTCACTAAGAGTGCACACTTTATAGCAGCAAATGAGAGGTGGTCTATGGATAAGCTTGCAAATGCTTATGTGAAGGAGGTAGTGAGACTTCACGGTGTACCGTTAACGATTGTATCAGATCGTGATAGTCGTTTCACATCAAGGTTTTGGAGGAGTCTACAAGAGGAAATGGGTACGAAGTTGTGTTTAAGTACAACTTACCATCCGTAGACTGATGGTCAGAGCTGAAGAACGATTAAAATACTGGAAGATATTCTAAGAGCATGTACCCTAGAATTCCAAGGTAACTGGAATGAACACTTACCCCTGGCAGAGTTTTCCTATAACAATAGTTACCATTCGAGCATCAAGATGGAACTTATCAAGCTTTATACGGTCAGAAGTGTCGTACGCCATTTTGTTGGCTTGAGGCCGGAGAAAAGCGGCCCGAGATAGTCCATCAGACTGTTGAAAAGTTGAAAGTGATTAGAGAAAGGATGTTAGCAGCTCAAGATCGTCAAAAGAGCTTTACTGACAAGAAGAGACGATCGATGACATTCGAAGTTGGAGATTCAATTTTGCTAAAAGTCTCACCATGGAAGGGACTTATAAGATTTGGGAAAAGAGGAAAGTTGAGTCCAAGGTTTATTGGACCATTCAAAGTTCTTCAGAGGATTGGGAACCAAGCTTACAAGCTAGAACTGCAGGAAGAATTAGATGGTATTCATAACACCTTCCATGTGTGTTATTTTAGGAAGTTCACAGGAGAATTTCTCGATATAATTCCAATTTCATAGTTAAGGATGGACGAAAATAAGGGGCTAATCGAAGAGCCTGAGCAATTGTTGACTGTAAGACTAAGAAGTTGCTACGCAAGATGGTCGACTTAGTGCTTGTGCAATGGAAACATACGAATGGGTCGAACCTCACTTGGGAAACAGATAGTGACATGATGAGTCACTATCCACATATGTTTGCTGAGGCATGATTCCAGGATGGAATCATCCTAAGGAGGAGAGAATTGTAACGTCCGTGTTTCTAGGCTAAGCATTAGTGTGATGATGTAATAGGTAGGATCAGCAATTTTAACCTATTTTGAAGTAATAAAAAGGAATTACTTGAATATTATGTGAATTATGTGATTTTATGTGCATTATACTCATTTATAAGATATAATAAATTAAGAATGAAAATAAGCGTAAAAAATAAAATAACAGATAAACCCAATATCTATGAAGAAAGTTGTAGTGGTCGTGACAAGGATTCCGGAGATGTAAAGAACGCCGAAATCCGAGTTATAACGAAAAAGTAATCACTTGTCGAAGTTTTACGGCTAAACCGACACGACACCGCGTAACGTAAAAAGTGAATTTTTGATAAATTACTTTTTAGCCTTAGCAATCTAAACGAAAGTTGTAGTATACGTTAAACCGAGAACGTGCATAAAAAGAACGTCCAAATCTGACTTTGTATGAGGAAGTTATGATTTTTTTAAGATTTAGCATAGTAGTGCACAACCCAATATTTGAATTTTAGATCGATCGATTTTAGCTGACACAACCTAAATGAGAAATGAAGATCTTATTAATAGGAGTTCAACGATAAAAAGACATTCAAAAACGGAGTCCGTATGTAGAAGTTATGAATTTTACACGGTCGTTAAACAATGTAATCTTCTCATATTGTTAAATTTAAAATCGGTCGAGAATTAGCAGATGGAGTCAAAAGAAGAGTTGTAGATATTGTCAATACCTATGAGTGGATATAAAGAACATCGAAAACGGAGCTCGTATGCAAAAGTTATGGAATTTAGAAGTCGGTAGGGTGCTGCTGCGAAAGGGGCGACGTGGCACATTATAGGCCACCACTTATCCTCCACGTTTTGCCACCAGAATGGTGACACTTGGCACCTACTCGATGATTTGGAGGCCCAAAACTCGTCGATTTGAGCTAATTTCCAGCCTATAAATACCATGCGAGGGTCTCCATAATTCTCACACCAAAAACCCATTCTTACTCTCTCTAACTTCTCTCTAAGCCCTCCCAAGCCCTAGTAACTTCTAAGTGCTAAGAGGCAAGCCCCAGAGCGCCAAAAGGCTCTGAGAAGAAGAGCTTTTGGCTTGGAAGTTCTGGCCCCGCAGAGCCCGGTTCATAGCTGTGACATCCCTAATTTCACGGCCAGAAAAGTCCGATTTTTTTGTTTATGCTTTGCTTTAAAATCAGAGTACTTCTTTTATTAAAAGTGTTGCGGAATTTGTTCCCAGAAAACATGATAAGTACTTTATCAAAGCATTTCCAAAGAAATGCATTTTATTCGTTTTAAAACATTTGGGATGTCATGGTCAATACAGACACATAAGCATAAACATAACTTACATTCATTTACACTAATGATTTACATCTCCTTTAATCTCTCAGTGAAATATGTCTTCGTATTGATACCTGTGATACAAAGAAACTGAGTGGGTCAGGCTTGGGAGCCTGGTGAGGACATAGGGTTTTCAACCCACAATAATACAATTATTATATTCAATCATCCAGCAATCAACCCAATTACCCATCCCCATTATCTCCTTTATTTCTTAAGGATTTACCCTAAGAATCAACTATCCTTCATTCATTCATTCCTAAGGATTGACCTAAGGAATTTATCCAAAGTCCATGGCTACCAAGATCCAAACAACAGGCACTATGTCACATAGTCGCCAGGGTTTATACAATAGGCACTACGTCTCATAGTCGCCAGGGTTTATACTATAGGCACTACGTCGCATAGTCGCCCGGGTTTATACAATAGGCACTATGTCGCATAGTCACCAGGGTTTATACAATAGGCACTACGTCTCATAGTCCCCAGTGTTTATACTATAGGCACTACGTCTCATAGTCACCAGGGTTTATACTATAGGCACTACGTCTCATAGTCACCAGGGTTTATACTATAGGCACTACGTCTCATAGTCACCAGGGTTTATACTATAGGCACTACGTCTCATAGTCGCCAGGGTTCACTCATAACATCTTTCGTCTCACACCAACTATTTCATCTACCCATGTTCTACCCAACATTCATCTTGTAGATATAAAATACACATACAGTTTTAGTCATTTAAAACCTGTATAAAACATCAAATCCATACCCATCTCAAATAAACAAACAATATATAACACATAACACGTATTTCATAGCAAACACTTCATATTTATGTGTTAGAAGAAAGTAACTACACACTCACTTGATTAGACGATGCTCGGACAGCACTACGACTTGTAAAGTAGTATTCTTCGATGAAACCGGGGTATCTTCACACACCGGGATTCTCGCGGGCAGAGCTTCGGCTTGAAACTCTTTTCTTCTCGGGATCTTCGGAGCGTCGGGACTCGCTTCGGGTATCGGGATTGATGCCGGGGTTTCGGGGGTACAACTTGCCAAGAAAAGGAAGAATAAGGGAGTGAAAGGAAAGAAATGAGCAACCAATTTGGCTGGACTCGCATCCTATTTATAGGAGGGGTCTGGCCTCCGAACGCAGCGCGTTCCGCCGTGCGTCATGGTTTACGAACTTCGGACTTGACAGGCGACAGGACTGGCTCTGGGCTCTGAACGCGGGGCGTTCCCCCTCGGTGTGCGTGCCTCGAACTTCAGAAATTCATATCTTTCGCATACGAGCTCCGTTTTCGACGTTCTTTATATCCACACGAAGGTGAGATTATGCTCTATAACTCTCGTTTAGACTCCGTCGGCTAATTTTGACTTTATTTTTATTATATTATTTTTAGTAGGCCGGGACAGGAAAACTCCGTTAGAAATTCATAACTTCTTCATCGGACGTCCGTTTCCGTCTGTCTTTTCACTGTTGGACTACTATCGACGAGATCTTCGATTCTCGTTTAGATTGTTTCGGATAGAAATAGCTCAATCTCATATTCGAACTTTGGGCTGCATACCGCTAAGTCGAAACTTAGAAAAATCATAACTTCTTCATACGAAATCAGATTTGGACGTTCTTTTTATGCACGCTCTCAGTTTAACGTATTTTACTACTTTCGTTTAGACCGCTAAGGCCAAATATTTCTCTATCGTAAATTCACTATTTACGTCGCGCTGTGTCGTGCCGGTTCTGTCGCGAAACTTCGACAAGTCGTAACTTCTTCGTTATAACTCGGATTTCAGCGTTCTTTATATGTACGGAAACCTTGTGATATATATACTGCAACTTGGTTAAGATTATTTATTCTAAACACTCTTCTATCAAAAAGTCATTTTTGACGCTTATCGTCTCTAAATTGACTAACCTGGATCTACGGGCGTTACAATTATATCCCCCTTAGGATGATTACGTCCCAGAATCATTAACGAAAATAGGACTTGTATAATGATTCCATACGTTATCTTTTCATCCTAGGTAATAATCGTAACTTCTATGTTTCTTCGAATGAGTATCCAAATCTTGGACTTCTTGACCGCAGACGATGCTCAATCTTGCACCTGCTCTTCATACTATGTTGGACTTTCAATCGTAACCTACGAGTTACAAAATAGATCCTTATTGAGGACTCCTTCTTCTTCTTAGGATAAATACTTTCCTTTATCTATTGTAACAGACCGATGGGTCGTGCTCTAATGACCTCTCATCGTATGATGCAACGCTTAGACTCAAGTCTCTTAGAGTCAAATTCCAGAATGGAATATACCTTCCTTCATGTTCTAATGTGATATAATCACATTTTAGCATGTAGAATTTCTAGCTACTAACTTCTTTAACAACGAGCGCAATTCTATTGATCGCATTGATTTCAATCTTCTGACTTAAGTCAGATGTTACATCGAACTTGGTCCTCTAAACCATGTAACAAACTCATCATAGTCGGACTCAATTTGATATGACCACTTAGGTCAGATTAACATTCATCTTCTGAGTCATTACCGAAATGATGGTAACGACATATATGAATAAAACAGAATCAATTACTAGTTTCTTGGTAACCTCGTGACTTTCCCTGATCCAAGCGTGAGTCCTGTGCTTCCAGTAGTATAGATCTCTACTACTATTCACACCTACTCATACTCGTCCCAAGTATTGTCTCGCAGTCCCCAAGTCCTAAAATCACAAAACAATTTAACACATATGAATGTGTCCAATTAATCATAAAAATTTTCCTAGACTCTACTAGGACTTCTTCCATGCGTATCTTCAATCATCAATTCTACTTCAACTTGGTTGGTGATGGGAATTCCAAATTATGGGACAACTTCAAGAATTACACCAATCGTTCCATCATCCTGCCAATCGAAGGTGTACTTCAGACGTACCGTACTCCTCTAAACGTTTCGGTATTTTATCAGACATATTCTAAAGGCAAGATACCACTCTTACGATATATTCCGATAGGTGTCATTCACTATCATAAGCCTTTCATTTCCTCCATTTACTCAATTCTCTACGAGTCTCCACCATAACGTTTTGTACACCCAAGCAGACGTTCGGTGTACCGGGCGTGAATTTAAGATAAGAAAGATTTATTTACGATAGACGTATAAATCTCCTTATCACTCCGAAACGTTTACATGCTAGTTCTAATACCGTAGTCTTACGCTTAGAATCCTAAACACATAAGGTTTCCAGACCCGGTCGGCAACAAACCATAGATCCGAACAAATAATATCATATATGGCAAACATATAACATTTAGCACATAAAAGCATTTTAGGCATCTTTCCTAAAATATACTAGTGCTCGTGTCTATTCAGGTGCATTACCTAAATTTATTAGACACACTCCTCACAATCATTGCTTAGCATTCTAAGTTTAAGTATAGAAATCCTACAAATTCCTAGTTCGCTTAAACTAATGCTCTGATACCAACTGTGACATCCCCAATTTCACGGCCAGAAAGACCGATTTTTTTTGTTTATGCTTTGCTTTAAAATCAGAGTACTTCTTTTATTAAAAGTGTTGCGGAATTTGTTCCCAGAAAACATGATAAGTACTTTAACAAAGCATTTCCAAAGAAATGCATTTTATTCGTTTTAAAACATTTGGGATGTCATGGTCAATACAGACACATAAGCATAAACAGAACTTACATTCATTTACACTAATGATTTACATCTCCTTTAATCTCTCAGTGAAATATGTCTTCGTATTAATACCTGTGATACAAAGAAACTGAGTGGGTCAGGCTTGGGAGCCTGGTGAGCACATAGGGTTTTCAACCCACAATAATATAATTATTATATTCAATCATCCAACAATCAACCCAATTACCCATCACCATTATCTCCTTTATTTCTTAAGGATTTACCCTAAGAATCAACTATCCTTCATTCATTCATTCTTAAGGATTGACCTAAGGAATTTATCCAAAGTCCATGGCTACCAAGATCCAAACAACAGGCACTATGTCACATAGTCGCCAGGGTTTATACAATAGGCACTACGTCTCGTAGTCGCCAGGGTTTATACTATAGGCACTACGTTGCATATTCGCCCGGGTTTATACAATAGGCACTACGTTGCATAGTCGCCAGGGTTTATACAATAGGCACTACGTCTCATAGTCACTAGGGTTTATACTATAGGCACTACGTCTCATAGTCATCAGGGTTTATACTATAGGCACTACGTTTCATAGTCACCAGGGTTTATACTATAGGCACTACATCTCATAGTCACCAGGGTTTATACTATAGGCACTACGTCTCATAGTCGCCAGGGTTCACTCATAACATCTTTCGTCTGACACCAACTATTTCATATACCCATGTTCTACCCAATATTCATCTTGTAGATATAAAATACACATACAATTTTAATCATTTAAAACCTGTATAAAACATCAAATCCATACCCATCTCAAATAAAATAACAATATATAACACATAGCACGTATTTCATAGCAAACACTTCATATTTATGTGTTAGAAGAAAGTAACTACACACTCACTTGATTAGACGATGCTCGGACAACACTACGACTTGTAAAGTAGTATTCTTCGATGAAACCGGGGTATCTTCACACACCGGGCTTCTCGCGGGCAGAGCTTCGGCTTGAAACTCTTTTCTTCTCGGGATCTTCGGAGCGTCGGGACTCGCTTCGGGTATCGGGATTGATACCGGGGCTTCGGGGGTACAACTTGCCAAGAAAAAGGAAGAATAAGGGAGTGAAAGGAAAGAAATGAGCAACCAATTCGGTTGGACTCACATCCTATTTATAGGAGGGGTCTGGCCTCCGAACGCAGCGTGTTCCCTCAAGGAACACAGCGCGTTCCGCTGTGCGTCATGGCTTACGAACTTCGGACTTGACAGGCGACAGGACTGGCTCTGGGCTCTGAACGCGAGGCGTTCCCGAATTGAACGCGGGGCGTTCCCCCCTCGGTGTGCGTGCCTCGAACTTCAGAAATTCATATATTTCGCATACGAGCTCCGTTTTCGACGTTCTATATATCCACGCGAAGGTAAGATTATGCTCTATAACTCTCGTTTAGACTCTGTCGGATAATTTTGAATTTATTTTTATTATATTATTTTTAGTAGGCCGGGACAGGAAACTCCGTTAGAAATTCATAACTTCTTCATCGGACGTCCGTTTCCGTCTGTCATTTCATCGTTGGACTACTATCTACGAGATCTTCGATTCTCGTTTAGATTGTTTCGGCTAGAAATCGCTTGATCTCATATTCGAACTTTGGGCTGCATACCGCTAAGTCGAAACTTAGAAAAATCATAACTTCCTCATACGAAGTCAGATTTGGACGTTCTTTTTATGCACGCTCTCGGTTTAACGTATTTACGACTTTCGTTTAGACCGGTAAGGCCAAATATTGGTCTATCGTAAATTCACTATTTACGTCATGCTGTGTCGTGCTAGTTCTGTCGCGAAACTTCGACAGGTCGTAACTTCTTCGTTATAACTCGGATTTCAGCGTTCTTTATATGTACGGAAACCTTGTGATATATATACTGTAACTTGGTTAAGATTATTTATTCTAAATACTCTTCTATCAAAAAGTCATTTTTGACGCTTATCGTCTCTAAATTGACTAGCCCGGATCTATGGGCGTTACACTAGCCAAACCTCCCGGTAAGTGAGTTATGCTTACCGTACTTTGAGTAAAGCTTAGGTTTGAATTTATTATCGTTATTATGAACTTATAAACAATATATATATATATATATATATATATATATATTATAAAATATAATATATAAAGTGTTATTATTATATCTTTTAACTACTCACGGTATGAGGAATCTGGTTTGAAGGGCCACATAGAGTTGTTGGATTTCAGAAGTGCTATAATGCCAAAATGGTCCTACCCTCCGGTGTTTCATGTCTGGCCCCTGTCTGTACATAGTGGTTGAAAAATATTGGTTAACACATATAAAATAATAACGCTCGTAATTAGTCACGATAAATATTAGACTAAAATCTAGTGGTAATAATACTAGGTTTCGTCGAAGGAAATTATATTGTTAAGAAGCGAAGCGCTGTCCAAGTTGGAATCACCACTTTAACAAGTGAGTGCATAGTTACTTTCATCTTACACATAGATATGAAGTATTTAATATAAATTACATGCTATGTGTTCTTGATATCTATGCTAGATGAACAATTTATACATGTTTTAAATGATTTAAACTGTATATGTATTTTATATCTACAAATATGTTGGGTAGAACATGGGTAGATGAAATAGTTGATGTGTGATGAAATAAAATGATGAGAGGCCTCGATGTTTACGACGATCCAGTCATCTAGCGGAGTATAGATGACGACCACAGACTATTCTGGACAGTCTAGTGGAACGCTAGCAGGCTCACAACCTGTAGGTGTTTGTGAACGATGTGTTCACCGGTGTACTCCATCCCCCTCATGGTTGCCTTATGGACAATTATTGCTAAGGAACCCCCTAAGCAGTAGTGTCCATCCCGATGAAAATCCGTAGGCTAGGTCCCTTGAATTTGATGCTTTAGGGACAAAAAGTGAGGATAACGGAAATGGGTAATCGGGTTGATTGATGTGATGAAACTAATAAACATAATTATTGTGGGTTGAAAACCCTATGTGCTCACCAGGCTCCCAAGCCTGACCCAATTCAGTTTCTTGTATACAGGTAGTGGAAAGAGAGCATAGGAGTGATGATCTGATGAGAGATCAATGGATTATAGGCCACTAGAATAAACATATGTTGTATGGCCTAAGTTGTTTCAACTTATGCTTTTGATATGTATTGACAATAACATCCCGAGGTTTTAATATAATGAAATACATTTCTTCGGAAATGCTTTGATAAAATCTTTATCATATTTTGGGGAACAAATTCCGCAACACTTTTATTAAAAAAGTTACTCTGATTTTTATAAAAAGCATAAATAAAATTGGTCTTTTCTGGCCGTGAAAATGGGGATATCACAATAGTTCTATGAGATGTTTCGCTCCCGATATCTGCTGGTGGTGGAGCGTGAGAGGTTGGCCCAGGAGTACCTGGATTTGAGGCAGGGTTATGAGACGGTGACAGAGATCACCAAGATGTTCACAGAGAGGGCTATGTTTTGTCCTGAATTTGCTGCATCTGAGCAGGCTCAAATGACCCGTTACTTGAGCATGCTCAAGACGGAGATCACACAGTTTATTTCCATCCAACGCTATGGTAATTTGTTAGAGATGCAGTAGGCCCCAAGCGGCGTGAGATTGAGATTGATTTGCAGACGAGGGAGCAGAGGCCGGCCCTGACACAGTCGCAGCCTGCGTCGAAGCGATTTAAGAGCACTGATGTCAGATATGGGGGTCGGAAGTGCCGCACTTGTGGGAAGTGTGGCAAGGCGCATGAAGGTGCTTGTTGATCGTCTTCATGGTGCCACAATTGTGGCCGACAGGGCCATATGGCGAGGGATTGCCGCTAGCAGGCCCCAACACTCAGTTCCAGGATTTGTTATCATTGCGACCAGGTTGGCCATGTGAAGGCCAACTGCCCATCGCTTGCTGCTAGGCCGGCGCAGCCTCCAATGCCGATTATTTTGAGGATCACTGATGGGAGTCAGGGCAGGGTTGAGCCCCCGAGGGCTCGAAGTCGCGCTTTCCAGCTTACTATCGAGGAGGCCAGTGCAGCTCCAGATGTTGTAACTGATATGTTTCTATTCATTATTTCTGTTGATTATGTTTATGTCATGCTTATCTTTGTACCTCTGTTAGGTACATTCCTAGTGAACACTTTGCCTACTCTAGTGTTGTTTGACTTGGCTGCGAGTCGGTATTTTGTGTCTCGATCGTTCAGTAGAGAGTTTGTCATGCCAGTTGGGGAGTTAGAGTGTCTGTTGCGAGTTTCTATCGCCAAAGAACACGGGGTTTTTGCATCGTCAGTATATATGGGTTGTGTTATGGGGATCTTCGGGGTGCCTTATCCGATCGATTTGATCCCTATCTGTAACGCCCGTGTTTCTGGGCTAGGCATTAAGGTCGTTGTAATAGTCTAGGTTAACCTTTGTAACTCATTTTTAATAATAAAGATGTATTATTTGAGTATTATGTGTTTTGTGCTTAATTGTGTGACTTAAATGAATTAAGGATAAAAAAATAAGCGTCAAAATGAAATGTTAGATAAACCCGATATCTATGAAGGATGTGGTAGTGGTCGTAACGAGGTTTCCGAATATATAAAGAATGCTGAAATCCGAGTTATAACGAAGAAGTTATGACCTGTCGAAGTTTCGCGACAGAACCGACATGACGCTGAATGACATAAAATATGAAATTAAGATAGAGCAACATCTAGCCTTAGTGATCTAAACGAAAGTCGTAGAGTTCGTTAAACCGAGAGCGTGCATAAAAAGAACGTCCAAATCTGACTTCATATGAGGAAGTTATGATTTTTTGAAGTTTCGACTTAGCAGTATGCAGCCCAAATCTCGAAATTGACATCGGGTGATAATTGGCCGAAACGATCTAAACGAGAATCGAAGATCTCGTCGATAGTAGTCCAACAGTGAAAAGACAGACGAAAACGGACATCAGATGAAGAAGATATGATTTTCTAACGGAGTTTTCCTGTCCCGTCCTACTAAAAATAATATAATAAAAATAAAGTCAAAATTAGCCAACGGAGTCTAAACGAGAGTTGTAGAGCATGATCTCACCTACGAGTGCATATAAAGAACGTCGAAAATGGAGTTCGTATGCGAGAGATATGAATTTATGAAGTTCGGAACACAATATTCGAGGCTGTGTCAGAACTCACGAGGTGAGCACAGTGCTCACGACGTGAGAACAGACTGGACTTCCTCCAGAGCATGTGGACGAATGACTAACGTAGTGACCTACTATGCTCACGGCGTGAGCACTTAAAACTCACGACTTGAGTACATAATGTTGGCCCTATAAATAGAATTCAAGGGGCAGCCGAGTTTGGTTGCTCAATCTCTTCTCTCTCACTCCCGATACTCTCTCTAAGCCCTCTTTTAACCCCCCGAAGTCCCGGTATCATCCTGAGACCCGAAGCGAGTCCCGAAGCCCAAAGATCCAGAGAAGAAAAGAGTTTCCGAGCCGAAACTCTGCCCGCGAGAAGCCCGGTTTTCAAGAAAGCATCCCGGTTTCACCGAAGAATACTACTCTTAGAGCCGTAGTGCTGTCCGATCATCTTCTGAATCAAGTGACTGTATATTCCCTTTCTTCTAACACATAGATATGAAGTATCTCCTATAGAATACGTGTTATGTGTGTATAAATATACTTGTATATGTATGTTATCTGTTTAATTGGAACGAGTATTGAATGAGTATCTTATCAGTTTTTAAGTTGCATATGAATGCATGTGTATGTTGTTATCTACCAAAAATGTTGGGTAGAACTTGGGTAGATAGTTGATGTGTGATAAACTGATGAGAGGCCTCGATGTGATTGTGATCTAGTCATTCAGCAGAATATGGATGACGACCACAAACTTTTCTAGACAGTTCTGTGGAACGCTGGCAGGCTCATAACTTGTAGGTGTAGTGAACTTGGGTGTTCATTTGCTGTATTCTACCCCCCTCATGGTTGCCTTAGGACATTCATTGCTGAGGAAACCCCTTTGCAGTAGTGTCCGCCCCGATGAAAAATCCTAGACTAGGTCCCTTGTGATAGTTGTTGTTATAGGGACGTAAGTGAGGATAACGGGAATGGGTAATCGGGTTATTGTTGGTTGGTGAAATTAAATATAATTGTTTATTGTGGGTTGAAAACCCTATATGCTCACCAGGCTCCCAATCCTGACCCACTCAGTTTCTTTGTATTACACGTAGTGGCGCGAGAGCATAAGTTGGAGAACTTGTGAAGATGTTTTTGTTTATAGACCAGTAGTTGTATAAAACTGTGTAAAGTCTATGTTTTATTGTTTATGCTTTTGTGTTTGTATCGGAACATACATCCCGAGTTCTGATATATAATGAAAATACATTTCCTTAAGAAATGCTTTGATAAACCTTATTTTATCATGTATTGTTTTGGGGAAAAATTCCGCAACTCTTTTAAATCAATGGATTTACTCTGAAATTATTTTAAAAGCATAAATGAAACCGGTCTTTTCTGGCCGTGATTTTGGGGATGTCACAGTTGGTATCAGAGCATTAGTTTAAGCGAACTAGGAATTTGTAGGATTTCTAGACTTAAACTTAGAATGCTAAGTGAAATTGTGAGATGTGTGTCTGTTATATTTCAGACACGAGCACTAGTTTATTTTAGGAAAGTTGCCTAAAATGCTTTTATGTGCTAAATGTTATATGTTTGCCATATATGATATTATTTGTTCGGATCTATGGTTTGTTGCCAACCGGATCTGGAGACCTTATGTGTTTAGGATTCTAAGCGTATGATTACGATATTAGATCTAGCATGTAAACGTTTCGGAGTGATAAGGATGATTTAATTATCTATCGTGATTGCGGATCTAAATTCACATTATTCGGTGTGTAGATCAAAAATGGTAATAACCAGAAGTGGCGTTGGAAACGCAGATGAAAACAGGAATCAACCACCTGTGATTGAGAGAGTGGCTGTTGTAGCAGCAGCACCTGAGCCAATAACAATGGCTGGTGTACAATTGATGATTCAAACAATGTTGGATCGTTAGATGGAAGAAACGAGACGTCTGCTTAGGCAGAATCGTGAAGAACTGTCAATTCAAGTGGAAGAGCCCGAAGTGAATAGAGGGCATTCGGAGGGAGATAACTTCAGTGGGACTGTTGGTCAAGCCAACCCACCGTTAGTTAGACAAAACCATCAAGAGGGAGGAATTGATGGACTTGGATGCAAGTTTTGACTTGCAAACCATCGACCTTCACTGGAAAGGAGGATCCGATCGGAGTTATGGATTGGATATCAGAAATGGAGCTAGCCTTCATGACGTGCGGTTGAAGAGGCAAGTTGCAGACCACTTTGACAATACGTCAGTTCAGGGGTGGAGCTGTTCGTTGGTGGAACACTCTGGGGAAGACCCTAAGCCCTAATGAGCCACTGCAACAGACTTGGGCAGAGTTCTTGGTGCAATTAAAACGCAAGTTCTGCTCGACCCAAAGTCTGCTAGAGCTGGAGAACAAGTTTCTGACTTTGACAAAAGGCAATATATCAGTTGATGAATACACCAATGCCTTTACCGACAAAATGGAGTTTGCTTTGCGCATCCTCCCAGATGAGCTGACAAAAGTTGATCGATATGCAAAGGGACTTCCATGGGAGTACGCAGTGCCAATACGCCAGGCACCTACTCTAGAGGCAGCTATCTGGGCTGCCAAGTCTGTTGAGGACATGATCAAGGGGAGAACCGCCAGCAAGGTTGAAGTTGGCGAGAAGAGAAAGTTTGAAGGAACTTCAGGTTCCAATAAGAAAAGAAAATTTTCGAAGTATGATTCGAAAAAGTTTGGAGGAGGAAAAGGAGGCGAATTGAAATGGTGTGAAAAGTGCAAGAAAAAGCACTCTGGGAAATGTAGCGAGGATGTGACCTGCTACAAGTGTGGAAAGACGGGGCATTATGCCAATGAGTGTCTGTCCAACAAGAGAGTGTGCTTTGGGTGTAATGAAGAGGGGCACATTTTGAAAGACTTTCCGAGAAAGAAGGAGGCAGCAAAACCCAATATTCCCCCAAAGCCTAAAGCAAGAGCTTTCCAGATGACACTCGAAGCTGCTAAAGAAGAAGCTGATGTCGCTTCAGGTACCTTTCTCGTAAACAATTTACCTGCCCAAATTTTATTTGATTCTGGAGCCAACTACTCCTTTATATCGCATGAATTTGGTAGAAAACTAGCTTTGCCTGTTGATAGACTAGATAATGCTTTATTAGTCAAAGTTGCTAGTGGCAAGTTTGTACCTGTTAGCCATCGTATAAAAAACATCTTAATCAACCTGAATGGGAATAAGTTCCACGAGGAATTATTGCCTATCGAACTTAACGGTTTCGACATCGTGTTGGGAATGGATTGGCTTAGCGCCAATGACGCCGAGATATTGTGCAGAAAGAAGATAGTGGCGCGAGAGCATAAGTTGGAGAACTTGTGAAGATGTTTTTGTTTATAGACCAGTAGTTGTATAAAACTGTGTAAGGTCTATGTTTTATTGTTTATGCTTTTGTGTCTGTATCGGAACATGACATCCCGAGTTTTGATATATAATGAAAATACATTTCCTTAAGAAATGCTTTGATAAACCTTATTTTATCATGTATTGTTTTGGGGACAAATTCCGCAACTCTTTTAAATCAATGGATTTACTCTAAAATTATTTTAAAAGCATAAATGAAACCAGTCTTTTCTGGCCGTGATTTTGGGGATGTCACACTATCCCCTTGGGGGATGTTTGCATGATTGTGGGCATGGATTGAATGAGTCGTTTCGGTGCTATGATTGATTGTGAAGGCCATCGTGTGGTAGTTCGAACCCCAAGTGGGGGAGGACTGGCTATCTATGGAGAGGGCACCAGGATGGGTTTAGGGTTTTGTTCTGCAGCCAGAGATCGGCAGTATATTCAACACGGGTGTGTGAGTTATTTGGCTTATGTGGTGGATACGCGTGTTAGGGATCAGGTTTCAGTGTCAGAGGTCCCGGTTGTCAGGGAGTTTGCTGATGTGTTTCTGGAGGAGTTACCCGGTGTGCCTTCTGAGAGGCAGGTCGAGTTCAAGATTGACCTCGTGCCAGGTGCGGCCACGGTTTCCAAGGCTCCATACCGCTTGGCACCGCCTTAGATGCAGGAGTTGTCATCTCAGCTGCAGGAGCTGCTAGGCAAGCAGTTCATCAGGCTGAGTAGTTCTCCTAGGGAGCGCTGGTTTTGTTTTTCAAGAAGAATGATGGCTCACACCGGATATGTATTGATTAACGGGAGTTGAACAAGCTAACAGTGAAGAACTGTTATCCCCTTCAGCAGATTGATGACCTATTTGACCAGTTGCAGGGTGCATCTTGGTTCTCTAAGAGAGATCTGAGGTTTGGGTATCACCAGGTCAGGGTGTGAGAGGAGGATGTGGAGAAGACCACATTCTAGACTCATTATGGGCATTACGAGTTCGTGTTGATTCCATTTGGGCTCACCAATGCGCCTTCGGTATTTATTGATTTGATGAATCGAGTATGCAGGTTGATGCTCAATCGTTCGGTTATCATGTTTATTGATGATATCTTCGTATATTCCAAGACCAAAGAGCAGCATGAAGAGCATCTTCGTGAGCTTTTGGGGGTTTTGAGGCGAGAACAACTTTATGCTCAGTTCTCGAAGTGCGAGTTTTGGTTACTAGAGGTTCAGTTCCTTGGACACCTCGTTAACTAGGACGGGATATTGGTCAATCCGGCCAAGATCGAGGCGGTGATGCAGTGGGAGGTTCCGAAATCTCCCTCAGATATCATGAGTTTCTTAAGTTTGGCAGGGTACTATCAGAGATTCATTCAGGATTTATCCAAGATTGCAGTACCCCTCACTCGTCTTACAAGGAAGGGGGTGGATTTCTGGTGCGACCCTGATCAGCGGTCAGCATTTGAGACCCTTAGACAGAGATTATGCAAGGATTATAACTGTGAGATTCTTTACATAAGTCAAGGATTATAACTGTGAGATTCTCTCTACGAGATTATAACTGTGACCTTCCTAGAGGGAATTGAGGATTTCGTAGTATTCTGGTTTGGGGGTGGTCCTCATACATAAGTCAAGGATTATAACTATGAGATTCTTTACCATCTGGGTAAATCGAATATGGTGGCGGATGCTTTGAGCTGCAAGTCGGCTGAGTCTTCAGATGGGATATCGTGTATGAGGATATCAGTGGATTCTCAACTTTTGGGATTGATTAGGGAGGTTCATGCCGAGGGTGTTTGGGAAGAGAACTGGAAGATAGAGAGGATCAGGGGCGAGATTGCTAGATTTGTTCCGGATAGTCGTGGATTATTGACCCGTTATGGTCGGGTATGGGTTCATATGTCTGGTGGGGTCAGACAGAGTGTGCTGGAGGAGACTCATAAATCTCATTTTTCTTTCCATCCGGGGGCCACCAAGATGTATCAGGATCTGAGATTGAGTTATTGGTGGCCGTGTATGTAGAGGGAGATCACCTGGTATGTGGAGAGGTGCATGACCTGCAGGATGGTCAAGGCTGAGCATCAGAGGCCGCATGGCAAGCTGCAGCCTCTGGAGGTTCCCATATGGAAACGGGAGCAGATTTCGATGGATTTCATCACCAAATTGCCGAAGGCGGCAAAGGGTTTCGATGCTATTTGGGTCATCGTGGATCGGTTGACAAAGAGTGCCCACTTCGTGGCGGTTCGTGAGAGTTCTTTGGCCGAGAAGTTGGCCGATGTGTATATTCGTGAGATCGTTGCTCACCATGGAGTTCCGGTCTCCATTGTTTTAGACCGTGATGTTCGGTTCACCTCCCGTTTTTGGCAGAAGTTCCATGAGGAACTGGGTACGAGGTTGCACTTCAGCACAATTTATCATCCGCAGACCGACGGTCAGAGTGAGCGGATGATACAAACCATCGAGGATATATTGCGGGCCTATGTCATCAATTTTGGTGGGAGATAGGACTCCTACCTACCTCTTTCCGAGTTCTCCTACAACAACAATTTTCACTCCAGCATTGGTGCTCCGCCTTTTGAGCTCTTGTATGGGCGAAGATGTCGTACCCCAGTTTGCTGGGGCGAGGTTGGTCACAGGGTGATGGGGAAGACCGAGGTGGTCCTTTAGACGACGAAGATGATCCAACAGATCAGGCATAGATTGCAGACTACCCAGAGTCCGCAGAAGAGCTATGCCGACTGACGCCGATCCGAGTTGGAGTTTTAGGTCAACTACAAGATGTTATTGAAAGTCTCACCTTGGAATGGTGTAATTCGCTTCAGGAAGAGGGGGAAACTGGGTCCCCGATATATTGGGCCATTTTGGGTTATTACTAGGGTTGGCAAGGTTGCTTATAGGTTGGATCTTCTTGAGGAGCTCAGTCTGATTCAAAACACTGTCAATGTTTCGCAGCTGCGAAGGTGCGTATTGGATGAGGATGCAGTGGTTTCCTTGGATGATATTTAGGTTGATAAGCGCCTGAACTATGTTGAGAGGCCATTAGCTATTCTAGAAAGGAAGGTAAAGGTTCTGCGTAGCACGAAAGTATCTTTGGTAAAGGTACGATGGCAGCATCCGAGGGGCTCCGAGTGGACCTAGGAGCCAGAGGCTGAGATGCGGGAGCATTATCCGGATTTGTTCGCGATAGCAAACTTCGAGGACAAAGTTTAGTTCAAGTGGGGGAGAGTTGTAACACCCCGATTTTCAGGTATTATCAAATTCATCCCTGGTTTTAAATTATGTCATTTTGGTCCTTGGATTGAAAGGAAGTAGCCCTAAGAAGCCCTAGTGGCAAAATGGTAATTTTGGGGCAGGTGGTGTACGCTAAGCATACATGTGAGTACGCTAAGCGTACTAGGGTGCGCCCTAGTTGGGCGTACACATATGTACGCTGGGCGTACTTATGTCCGACTAAAACCAATTTTTTTTTGGGTTTTTGGGGTATTTAAGATCCTTTATGGATCTTTACCCTCATCTTTTTAGCCTCCAAGCCGTTGAGTCATTTTTGACAAACCCTAACCCCATAAGAGAGTGTTTTGAGCTAAAAGTGTGTTCTTTGTGTGCTTAAGGAAGAAGGAGTTGCATCAAGGAGGTTAGAAGTTGAAGCAAGCTTGTGGATCTTGGATCATCACCTTCTTGGGAAGCTCCAGAAGGTAAAAAGCTCCCACCGTGATGCTTTGTTTGCTTGGATCTCATTTTAGTAGCTTTATGACGTACTTCTTGTCTCAAAAGTCCCATTTCTATGCATGTTTGGTTTTGGACGTTTTGGGCTGTCCTTTTAGACCCTAGGAAGGGTTCTAAGCCGTAAAAATGAGGTCCCTTTAGCTAGTTTGACTCCATGCTTCTTGTAGAAGGTCTTAACGGATAAAGACCTTGCATCAAGGACTTTTTGGACGTGAAAAGTCATAAAGTTGGGAACTTTATGACCCTAGTATGCCTCTGACCTTGGATCTGAAGTATGAGCTCAAGTGCTGAAGACATTAAGCACTTAATGAAGGATTTGGATATGCGAGGGTACGCCCCGCGTACCCGATCAGCCACCCCGATGGTGGTCTCTACGAAGCCTTATGTACGCTACACGTACCTCCGGAGTACGCCCCATGTACTCGCATGGATCAGCCATTTTTGAGTTAACTCGGTTGGGTTGACTCGACTGTGTTGACTCAGTGGGTTTATGGACTTTGACCAGTTGACTTTGAGTTTGACCATGTTTGACCAAGTTTGACTTTTGAGGTTATTTTCGGTATTGTTTGGATTTTGATGGAATTGGTCACTTGGTGGTTGTAGGCATTTGAGTTGAGAGCTGAGATTCAGAGTCGGGCCTTATCAGTTTTGTTCAACTGTGAGGTGAGTTTTCCTCACTATATTTTCGGGTAGAAGGCACCAAGGCTAACCCATTGGTTGATAATTTGATATTGTTGATATGCTGAGTATGAAATAGATATGCATGCTAGTCTTTATATGCTAGTTTGGTAGATCTGTACGACTGCCTGTGATACTGTCTGCTTATCTGTTTATGATGTTATCTGTTATATGTAGACATATTATGTGGGTTGGTTTGAGGTTGTAATGCTCCGTGCTATAGCCAACAAACACTGAAGAAAACCAGATATGAGCTGAGGGTCGGGGAGGGCATGCCAGACACAAACTGAGGGCTCATGAGCATTCCAGATACGAGTTGAGGGTCGGGAAGGGCATGCTAGACTCGTACTGAGGGCTTAGTGTTATTTATTCCGAGGACTAATCAGGTCGGGGAGCAAGCCAGACATAAGCTGTGGGCTCAGGGGGCAAGCCAGACTTATGTTGTGGGCTTATGGGTAATCTAGTATGTTAGCTATGGACCCATTGCATGCTGTTATTATATATGTGCTATTTACTTGTGTATTGCTATTTTAGGGGAACTCACTAAGCTTTGGGCTTACTATTTTGGATTATGTTTTAGGTACCTCAAAGGATTGCGGGAAGGCGAAGGCGTGACCGTGCACCTCCTCGAGCTTTGTTTTTATGATTTTGGGTATACTCTGATATTGAACTTGTTTTGGAAACTATTTGTAAACAATGATGATTTATGGGTGTTTGGAAAAGTTTAACTTTTTCATGAATTTTATGGATGTAACAATAAAGTCCATACCTTGTCTACTCTTTGCATTGATATACTCTTTAGCTTTTTTATGGTCATTTTGGTCCCTTTTGGTTGGTCTTGATGAGCTAAGGTCATTGAAGAAGCTAAACCTTGTAGATCTGGACGTTTTCAGGGTCCCTTATGCATAAAAATGCAAACTTAATGATATTTATTGACTCATGCATGTGTTAAGTCATATGTTAAGATCTTTTGAGCTCTAAGAGCCCCATTAAGCCATACATGCACATAAAGTTACGAACTTTACGTGATAAATCACCATAGGGAAGTCAGATCTGAGTTTGGGTTGAAGTCTTAATCAGTTAAGAGCTGAATAATGGAAGTTGGCCAAGTTAGGGGAGTACGTTGGTCGTACAAGAAGGTACGCTACACGTACAAGCCCTAAAGCGAGTACGCTGAGCGTAGGAGCTGAGTACGCCTTGCGTACTCAATAGTGGGCTTCATAATTGTGGGCTTCTCGGAAATGGGCCCATGTTGGACCTTAGTAGTCTTGGGCCTTGTTGAGCCATCAGAACTATATTGTTGGGCTGTTGATATTTTATTAGAATCTTTTGGTTGAAGGCCCATGAAATAATTTAGGCCCAATTTGGAAAATTGGCCCATAATTGGGCTTTAGGTGATTATTTTGGAAATTGGGCTTTTTAGAAAGTTGGATTGGGCCTTGGCCTTGGGCCAAGTTAGGGAAAGGGTAAAACGGTCTTTTACCCTAGTTTGGACTCTTAGTGTGATTCGGTATCCAGTTATTAATTGGATGTTATTTTGTGATTGATAGCGCAAGGATTTTAGCGAGCCAGCGGCCATAGATTTATTTGTGAGATTCAGCAGTCTAAGGTAAGTTTCCTCACTGTGTTTAGCAGGTCGAAGGCACCAATTCCGACCCATGATTATTATGATAGGATGCTAGATGTATGCATGATTCTTGCATGTGTTATGTGCTTGTATACCGAGCGAGGCTCGATGCCGGGCAAGGCTCGATGACTGTATTGTATGCTATTGGTTTGTGATTATTTCATGTGTTAGCATGATTATATGTTTATATGTTTATATGTTTATTATGTGTACCGGGTGGGGCCTAATGAATGACAGATCTATAATCCGAGCGGGGGCTCGATGTCAGGCGGGGCCCGAGGCCGAGTGGGAATCGATGTCGGGCGAGGCCCAATGTGGGTCGAGGGCCCAGTATGTGTTAATTTATGTATGATATGTGGTTTTTTGGGGAACTCACTAAGCTTTAGACTTACGGTTTTCAATTTATTTTTCAGGTACTTCAGGATCGAAAGGGAAGAGCCCGAGATGATTACCAAACACACACCACCTTTTTCCACATTTTGAGATTTACTCTGATATGATATGATGCTGTGACATACTTTGGTCTTTTTGGGTTGTATGCCAATGATTGAATTACTGTTTTATAAAATTAAAAATGAAACTTTTGGGTCTTATTTTTGGGACGTTACAAGTTGGTATCAGAGCCTTGGTTTGAGGGATTCAGACATACTCCCGGGTGTGTCTGAACTCAAACTGAGCATTTGGTAAAATTTTTCAAAAAGAAATGTATTTTTAAGAAAAGGGGTTTCTAATAGAAGAAAGGGTGTGGTGCATGAAATCGACCGAGTTCAAGTAAATTTTCCCAAAATACCCATACATGATATCTGATATGATTTGAATTGTAAATCTGTGAATCGCATGCTAGTTTGGGCTAAGGATCTGCTCAATGTTTGCATGGTAGAATGCTAGGAGAGATGATGTTGTATGCCTATTGTATGAGCTTGTAGACTTGCATGCTAGTACTGATCAGTCAGTGATAGGATGGCCTGATTAGGTTATGCTTGGTTCTGATTACTTGATGCCCGAATGCTGCTTGCTTTGTTCTTTTTAGGAGTTCTAACTAGTTTCATCTAACTAGTAAGTGAATATGTTGAGTTACATATCTCTGAGACTAGATAATTTTAGAAGGTTAGGTTTTAACTTTATTGCACAACTCTTGTTTGAGTCCAACCGTTGTAGTGTGAGATCACTCATTCGAATAATTGTCTTGTTTAGGTGATATGTAATTGTATTCATGAGCTAGTTAGAAGGAGTTAGTGGGAGTTCCTTTTGCAGCTGATGGCAGAGAGTGGTGTGGAGTTTTCCCTAGGAAAACCTAGGATAAGATCTAGTGCTAGGAGCCATATCTTGATGAGGGTTAATTTTATGGATATAAGGTGATTTGGCGGATTCAAGGCAATCCTTGAGGAAAGTACAGATAGATGTGGAAGGTAGTGTGGGCCCGTACTACTGGAAGTAGATGATCCGTACTCGAGTCAAGGAGAGTTGCGATGAAGCTAGGAAGCTGGTAGAGTTTGTGATCTATCGATATATTTTGATGCGTATTCTGATTGTTTATATGGTCTATTTTCGGTATGGTGACTCTGCGAGGCAGGCTGGTTGGAAGTTCTGGTGATGGGGAGGGGTCGGGCTCAGGTTCTGGAGCCAGGCAGTTGGATGACCAGACGAGGGACTTCATTTCGTCTGATATTACACGTTGCATTCTTGAGCAGACTCATGTATTCTTTGGTACGGTCAAGGAGGGCATTTTAGAGATTTTCGATGAGCGGTTGAGCTCATTTCATTATGAGATGGTGGCCTTGGTAGGGGCGCGTTCATTGACATTCAGGGAGTTCCAGACGTGTGGGGCTCCAGAATACTACGAGGAGAAGGACCTGATAGCGAGCAGGCGGTGGTTAACGAATGTTGCTAATGCTTTCCGCACCAGCAGTTGCCCCGAGGGGAAAAGGTCAGAATTTCTTCCTATCTTCTAAAGGACAGGGCACGCGATTGGTGGGAGGAGGTGTCACACCCCCAAACCGAAGCGGCGGAAACGTTCGAGGGTGGAGGACGTCATGTATAGTATCGTAACAATTACATCATAGTAATTAAAGTAAACACAACCATTACATTGAATATATAAAAGGTATTTACATCTGTTTGATTCATATTTATATACAACAAAAGTAGCAGAAATATAAGGACGACTCTCAATATGCTCAGTCTTCTCAAAAGCTGCGGGAGTACCTGTCTACTGATTTCCTGAGAATACAAGTTATTTTGAAAGAGTAGATCAGCATTTAAGCTGGTGAGTTCATAAGCGTTTTGATTTAGAAAACAGGTTTAGTGTTCTTTAACAAGTGTGTTATGTTTCTCCAGAAAAACTTTATATTTTCTGATATAATGAATGTTAAGATAAGTATGATATTACCAGTTCTTTCTATAATCTCTTAACTCATATTAGCCACGTATAAACCAATATCGAACAAACAGTTAATTGTATGGATCTGCCCTAAGCCCACAACCAAACAATGAACAGGAAATGGGGCGGAAACCACACATTCCACAATCTATCGGATATTCTTCATACGTAACCCGAATATATAAACGAAGGGATTATGGAATTAACAATGAATATTCGATGGTTGAATGATAATTCGATTGTTTGTAAAGTACTGATGTTTGTCTGGGAAAATCCTATATTTTCCCCTGAATGTGTGTTGATGCTTTAATTATTCCAAAACTGAAATGTACAAGAATTTTCCTTACTTACGTTATTAAAGCATTGTTCATGAAAAGTATATTACTACGTAAATATATCATTGTTATCTACTTGCGATTTTTATGACCATACTAACTGATACAACGTGAATCGGACGCCAATATCCTTTATGACTTTGTCACCCGTAGACCTACCGGTCCTACTGTAGCTAACATGAAGGTGCGGGATTGTCAGTCCCGTATAGATCTATACACAAACTCACGCTCTCCCTCAAGGAGACTCTGGTTCATAAGGGTAGTCTTCCACCAGTACATATGTAAGTACCAAAGACATGTCTCTCAAACTAGATTAACGACTTTACAAGTAATAATACGAAAACCCCTTTTATAATTAACAGATAAGTTAATAAACAAATACTTTCGTTCCCTAAACTATATACTTATTATAGTTTATAGATTTGTAATATGTACGGTTCTTGAACTTGTAAAACGATGTATTGAATCCCAAACTATACCAATTATAGTTTGCATGTGTGTTAAAATACTCGGTTTGTGTATTGTTCTGAAAACTATGCAATTATAATTGTGAGTTGAAAACTTCCCTTATGCTCAAAATATTACAAAGGGGATAAGATATCTAAGCATTTTTATAAAATGTGGTGATCTTTTGGTTCTATCGATTGTATGAGTTTTAGTCCTGTTCAAATTCTGTGCATAAAGTTCATAAAAACCATTTGTGTTTGACTTGTCTTCTCCCCCTAAAACGTGAAAATAATAAAAGCGTAGGGGTATGAACTCACAGTTGGTTGCGTGAATGTGCCGGACAACGAGACTGGAAACGAAGACCCTCGAGTTGCTATACGCGACACTTAACGGGATCCTAATAATAATTAAATACATATACGCATATTATTAGCGAAACTATTAATTATAGTGTTGGAAAAACACTTGCTTTTGGTTTAGGAATGTTACCGGAACTCGATTGAATCGGAAAAAGCGGGTTTTCAGCCAAGTTCACGACTTGGGAAGGTTTGCGGCCGTGAACTGTTCTCGGCCATGAATAGTTATTGTCTTTGAAGAGTTTGCGGTCTTTGAAGGTTTGAAGGTTTCACGACCTGTTCTTGGTGAAATATGAAGATTTGAAGGGTTCACGGCCGTGAACTCAAGAACAGTAATGCTTGATTTGATGAAAAACGAATATTTTGATGCTCCAAAACGAGTTCTAAGGTGGATAGAGTGATAGATGAAGAGAAATGTTGTGTTTTCGGGTGATGATTTTTAGAGAGAGAAAGGGTGTTTGCGGTCAAAAAAAGTATAAATGAGGGTAGCACACACACACACATATATATATATATATATATATATATATATATATATATATATATATATATATATAGGGGGTGTATGGACGGTGGTGGGGTCCACCAACCGTGAACAGGTTTACGGCCGTGATCGGGTTCACGGCCGTGAACACCAGTCAGGCCGATTTTTGTTGATTTTCGAAGTAACTCGGGTTTTCACGTGATTTTGGTTCCGACTCATAAAAGAAAATGCAATTATATAACTTAAATGATTTTCCAAACCATAGGAATTTGACGGAACTAAATAAAATTCAAAATTTATTTAAAGGAATCGGGCTAACGTTAACGGAAAAAGGTTCGGGTTGTCACAGGAGGTTGGACGCTCTGTTGGTGATGAGGTTGTTGATTCCATGTCATGGGATGATTTTGTGACCAGGTTAAGGGCTGAGTTTGCACCAACGATTGACGTGCAGCAGTTGGTGCGAGAGTTTCAGGATCTCCGCCAGTCTATTGAGACGGTGGTTGAGATCACCGCGATGTTTCGTGAGAGGGTACTTTTGGTTCTGCAGTATGTGGCGGACGAGGAGATGAAGAAGGCGAGGTATCACGAGATGTTGAAGAGCGATATTCGATAGTTTGTGAGCCGATCCAGTTGCAAGACACTGGAGGACATGACAGCGAGAGCCCGAGAGGGGGGGATTGATATTGAGATGGAGAGGAAGAGGAAGTCGGATCAGGCTCAGGTTTCACGGGGATCGGTCAAGAGACCCAAGGTTCAGGATTCGAGAACGAGAGGACAGCAGGGCCCGAGACGCTGTGGGAAGTGCGGCAAGATGCACGAGGGACCATGCAAGGTAGGTGGTTCAGGCTGCTTCAAGTGCGGCCGGATGGGTCATTATAGCAGGGATTGTACTGCTTCCACAACCACCCCAGGATCTGACCTGATTTGCTTTCATTGCAATCATAGGGGCCACAAACAGGCCCAATGTCCGAGTTTGGCTGTAGCAGGGCCGGTGTCAGCACCCGCTCCTGCAACTCTTCGGATCACTGACGGCCGCCAGGGCAAGGCGGATGCACCTGTGGTGAAGAGCAGGGCTTTCCAATTGACGGCTGAGGAGGCTCGCACGACACCTGATGTGGTGACGGGTATGTATCTTTTCCTTATCTCTTTATTTATATTGAATTGCTTGCTTATATTTATGTGTTTTATTCTAGGATCGTTCCTCATGAACTGTATTTCTGCTTTGGTATTATTTGATTCGGAGGCTACCCGATCCTTTGTATCGCTTGTTCTTAGCAAGAGGTTTGTTGGAGCTCCGGGGGAGCTGGATTGCCCTTTGGACGTCGAGATTGTAGATGATCGATCTGTCCGGGTAGCGAGGATCCCCTCATCGGGGTTGTGTCCTTCAGATGTTCAACGAGCAGTATCCGATTGATTTGGTTCCCATCCCTTTGCGTGGGAACAAGGTTATTGTGGGTATGGATTGGCTGAGCCCCAATGGGACGGTGATCGACTGTGAGCAATAGTTAGTTCGGATTCAAACCCCAAGTGGGGGAGAGTTATTGGTTAAGGGAGAGAGAGCTCAGAGTGGGCCGCATTTGTGTTCAGCAGCGAGAGTCAGGCGTTATATTCAGCAGGGTTGTTCAGGATTTGTCGCATATATTATGGATATCCGTGATAAGGGTAAGGCGATCGTGGATGATGTACCGGTTGTCCTGGATTATCCGGATGTGTTTTCGGAGGATTTTCCTGGGGTGCCTCCGGAGAGGCAGGTTGAGTTCATGATTGATCTGGTTCCAGGTGTGGCTCCGATAGCCAAAGAACCGTATCGGTTGGCTCCTCTCGAGATGCAGGAGTTATCTACACATCTGCAGGATCTGTTAGACAAGGGATTCATTCGAACGAGTAGTTCGCCATGGGGATCGCTTATATTGTTTGTGAAGAAGAAGGATGGGTCCCATCGTATGTGCATTGACTACTGGGAGTTGAATAAGGTAATGGTGAAGAACCGTTATCCACTCCCGAGGATTGATTATCTGTTTGACCAGCTTTAGGGTGCATCTTGGTTCTCCAAGATTGATTTGCGATCGGGTTATCATCAGATGAGGGTTAGGGATGAGGATATGTAGAAGACAGCCTTCCGAACTCGTTATGGTCATTACAAGTTCGTCGTGATGCCGTTTGGGCTCACCAATGCTCCAGCCGCGTTCATGGATCTCATGAACCGCGTATGCAGGCTGATGCTGGATCGGTCTGTGATTGTATTTGATGATATCTTGTTCTATTCCAAGACCCAGGAGCAGCACGAGAAGCACTTGAGGGAAGTGCTGGAGACATTGAGAAGGAGAGACTTTTCGCAAAGTTCTCCAAGTGTGAGTTCTGGTTACGCGAGGTGCAGTTTATGGGGCACCTTGTCAACTAGAATGGTATTCTAGTCGATCCGGCCAAGGTCGAGGTCGTGATGCGGTGGGAGGTTCGGAGGTCTCCACCTGAGATTCGGAGTTTCCTTGGTCTCCCAGGTTATTATCGGAAGTTTATCCAAGATTTCTCCAAGATAGTTGTTCCTTTGACTCGGTTGACAAAGAAGACGGTTACGTGTCACCGGGGACTTGTGCAACATATAACTTTTGGGACCTTGAGACAACGATTGTGCGAGGAACCGATTTTGACCCTGCTGGAGGGTGTTGAGGATTTTGTGGTTTATTGTGATGCATCGATCACGGGTTTGGGAGCAGTATTGATGTAGAGGGGTCGCGTGATCGCTTACGCTTCGAGGCAACTGAAGCCTCATAATGCATATTATCCGACTCATGATTTGGAGCTGGGGGCTGTGGCTTTCGCCCTCAAGATTTGGAGGCATTACCTCTATGGGGTCCGTTGTACTATTTACACGGATCACAAGAGCCTGAGGTATCTGATGGATCAGCCAAATCTAAAAATGAGGCAACGCCGGTGGTTGGATGTCGTGAAGGATTATGATTGTGAGATCCTTTATCACCAGGGGAAGGCTAATGTGGTGGTCAATGCTCTCAGCCGCAAAGAGGTCGCGACTCCGATTAGAGATATATGTTTGAGGATGATCGTGATTACTCCGATCTTGGAGAGGATTTGTGAGGCTCAAGTCGAGGCTATGAAGGAAGAGCACAGGAAGAGTGAGCGTATTGTGGGTCAGGTGGATTCCTTCGAATATGATAGATGGGGGTTGTTGACTCTTAATCGGCAGGTTTGGGTTCCATATTTGGGCGATGTACGTCAGGTCCTGATGGAGGAGGCGCAGAAGTCTAGGTTCTCCATTCATCCCGGGCGACGAAGATGTATAGGAATCTTCGTCCTGATTATTGGTGGCCCTGCATGAAGCGGGATGTGGCTTGCTATGTGGAGCGGTGCTTGACTTGCAGGAAAGTCAAGGCCGAACACCAGCGACCTCACGACAAGATGCAGCCGTTAGAGATTCCCGTATGGAAATGAGAGGATATTACCATGGATTTCATCATGAAGTTACTTCAGACTACGCACATAGTGGATTCGATTTGGGTCATCGTGGATCGATTGACCAAGAGCGCTAATTTCATCCCGATTCAGGAGAGTATCTCTGCGGAGAAGTTAGCCGAGGTGTACATCAGGGAGGTTGTGGCACGACATGGGGTGCCGGTTTCCGTGGTTTCCGACATGGATGTTAGGTTTACTTCCAAATTTTGGAACAGGTTACATGACAATTTGGGTACTTGTCTCCATTTTAGCACAACATTCCATCCGCAGACCGATGATCAGAGCGAGCAGACGATTCATACATTAGAGGATATGCTTCGGGCATGTGTTTTGGATTTTGGTGGGAGTTAGGATAAGTATCTTCCGTTAGCGGAATTTTCGTATAACAATAGCTATCACACCAACATTGATCGACCTCCTTTCGAGATGCTCTACGGGAGGAAATGCAGGGCCCCAATTTGTTGGGGCGAGGTTGGTCAGTGGGTTATGGGGAGTACCAAGGTGGTACTCAAGACCATTGAGTTGATTCGGCAGGTTCGGAGTAGGCTCTAGACAGCTCAGAGTCAGTAGAAGAGTTATGCCGACAGATGCCGATCATACTTAGAGTTCCATGTGGGAGATATGGTTCTCCTGAAGGTGTCACCTTGGAAATGTGTCATCCGATTCAGGAAGAGGGGCAAGCTGGGCCCCAGGTATATTGGTCCTTTCAGGGTTTTGGCCCAGGTGTGCCGGGTTGCATATCGCCTGGATCTTCTCGATAAGCTCAGCCAAATTCATAGCACTTTCCATGTCTCTTAGCTGTGGAAGTGCTTAGTGGATGATTCCGCAGTGTTACCGTTGGAGGATATTTAGATGGATGACCGCCTGAACTATATTGAGAAATCGGTGACGATTCTTGATCGGAAGATGAAAACCTTGAGGAACAAGGTTGTTGAGTTGGTGAAGCTCCAGTAGTAGCATCGCAAGGGTTCTGAATGGACATGGGAGCCGGAAGATGAGATGGGGGAGCGGACTTCAAGGACGAAGTCTGATTCAAGTGGGGGAGAATTGTAACACTTGAAAATCTATAAGTTTCATGTTTTACCCTTCTCATTAAAAAGTTTGCTAAATTGGTCCTTAAGCTAGTACGAGGGGCATACTGGGTGGTACACTTAGCGTACTAGCTTGTTATGGTCGCGGAGCTCATCCACGTACGCTGGGCGTACGTGGGCATATTTGAAACCATAATTTTAGGGCTTGTACCCTATATAAACCATATGATAGCCTCATTTGGCCTTTTTTAACCAGCCTCCATATCTTTGAAAACCCTAATTCGTCCCTTTGCCTTGTGTGGTGCTCTTGAGCCTTGGTTTTGAACTTTGGTGGGTTTTTGCATCTTGAAGTGGTTAAAGAATAAGTTGGAAGACTCATTCCTTGGAGGAGAGCTTAGAGATCCAGATTTAGCTCCATCTTTTGGTGACTTTTGAGGTATAAATTCCATACCTTGTCTACTCTTTGCATTGATCTACTATTTAGCTTATTTATGGTCATTTTGGTCCCTTTTGGTTGGTCTTGATGAGCTAAGGCGGTTGTAGAAGCTAAACCTTGTATATATGGACATTTTCAGGGTCCCTTATGTTGGATTAATGTCTAAGTCCATAACTATATTTGGTATGTACTTGACCCGACCCGGCATGGTCCATTTGGGTTGCACTTCACCGGCACAATTTATATGGATAGTCTTTTGAGAATAGTATATTTATGATTTATATTAATATATTATAAGTTCTAATATATTAATATGGAATCATATTATTTAATTAGTATTGATCAAGAATTAATTTAGAATTAATTAAGTGATCAAAAAGAACTAATTAAATATGGACTCTTATATATATGGAATGGGCCAAGTTCATTTAGGTTGGGCTAAGCTTTCATGGATGGTCCATGGAGCTTTTAACCCATGGATCCTATGTAAATGAAAGGTCATGGGTATTAGGGTTTACATGGATGTAACCCTAATCCTCCATAATATATAAAGGGGTCCTTGGCTCACAAAATTGGCACAAGTGTGTGAAAATAAGAGTGGGCCGATTTTAGTGTGCATACATATTCTCTCAAGTTCTTCCAAGGTGTTTTGGTGATTTGTGATTCCATTTGAGGCTTCCACACTATTGGGGCTAAGCTCTTAAAGCTTGAAAACATCAAGCTACATCAAAAGGTATGTCATCTAACTAGAACTTTGTAGTATAGGTGCTTCATAATATGCTAGTTAGGATGAAACCTTGGAATAGTTAATATTTGCATGTATAATAGAGAAAACATAGATCCAAGGTTTATAGGGTTGCATGTACACCATAGGATTGTTAGAATGCTCAAAACCCAACAGTGGTATCAGAGCCATGGGTTGTTTTCTGTTATATTGATGCAAATGTTTTATTTTCAAGTTGGAAAAAAAAGGAAAAAAAAACATGACGTTTGTCAAATTTTAAGATAATTACTTGTTTTGTGAAAAACGAATTATTTGTAAAATTTGATTCATTTGTTATATGAGTTGAATTAGGTCAAATTTAGTAAAAGATAAAATGATATGATTATTTTATTAGTTTTAAAAGTTTGATCTAAATGTTTTAAGGAGTTACAAATTTTGTCATAAAATTTTGGAGCTCAAAAGTTTTTTTTAAAGTTGTGATCTTAAGGGTTTTTGAAACTTCCATAAGTTATGGATATGAAAGTTTTTTTAAAAAAAAAAATTTGATTCAAAGTTTTTATGGAGTTACAAAATTTGGTGTTAACGTTTTAAAGAATTCCATAACTTGTTTTTAAGTTATGGAACATGGAAAGTTTCATCATAAAACACCATTAATTCCATAAGTTATGGAATCCAAAGGTTTTCAAGAATTACAAAACTTGCCCTCAAGTTTTGGAATTTGAGAAAAGTTTTTTATGAAAAAAAGAATTGAATTCTAAAACTCTTGGGTTCATAACTTAAACAATTAATTAAATGGTTTTAATTTTGAGTTTAATAATTGGAATTATGATGTTTTGTTGAATAGTTCAAATTAACTCTTATGGACTTTATTAATAGTTAATTAAAGCGTTTAATTAAAAGAGTATTATTAAATCCATAAATATATGGTTTGAGTTTAATTAAATTAAAAGTCTAGTTTAATTAATATATTAAACCATCAAGTATTTTAAATGTCTAAAATACACCCTTATACTATTATAATATTAAAAGTTTAATATATTATATGTATAAGAGCAAGTCGTCTTACCATTAGTAGGCCTCATTCACGAAGCCGGTCTATAAGGGGGTATAAGGTTGTTGCCTATAAAATGACAGCTTAATGGGTGTCCACTCTCACCCACCGCTTCCTTGACTGGTGGAGGGTCGTTAGCCGAACAGGTAGGACAAGGACTATAATTCTCCCTTCATTAAAAGTATTAATGATAAATACTAAGTAACTAAACCTTTTATTAATTCCCAATCTTAGTTACTTAGGAAAATATGAATAAGGTGCTAATCCATGAAATTACACTTTGCACTTTGTTTAAGCTGTTAGTGGAGCGTGTGTGGTTAACCGGCACACTATCCTGGATTTAACAAAGTAGGCAAAGGGTAACTTAATATTTATCATAGTATCGGTGGAGCTCATGTGGTTAACCGGCACATCGATTGAGGGGTAAATATTAAGGGTACCAAGTATATTTGCATGGTTACTTCACACCTTGTTTTGTGATCCTCGGCATCCCAGTCACAAAACCTGAAGGGCACATTCGAGATTGAAACATGCCATTGAAAAGTTCAATGAATCTCAAAAGATCTAGGAGTTTCAAATCCAAGTAAAAACCTAATTAAATTATTTCGTTTTTCATGGTGGAAATTGGTAAATCGTCATTTACCTACCTTCAACTATTTTTTAACTCGGATTACGACATCCCTCTTCCAGTTATAAATAGGTTGTTGGATCCTAGCCTTAATATTTCATATTGGGTGTTATATTAAGGACTTTAGATCAACTATCTTGAATATCTCCCAAAAGATGTCGAGTTCAGACATCTATGATCTTCCCAAATCTCTTGGAACTTTACTTCCTCCACCTCCTCCAATTATTCTCCCTAACCCACAAGTTCAAGGTCACTCAAGCCCTAATGGAAAGCAAGGTCTATGTGTGATCACATCTTAGAGATGAAGTCACATATTGACAAGCCGGGAGAGTTGGGTGTCAAAGTCTTGAGAAAGTTGGATGTTCAATCACTTTCTAAGTCACATAGTGAGTTCCTTTGGGACTACTATGAAACAGAGTATGACATGAACCTTAATGATCATATCTATTTGCTTGGTGCTGCTGAATCAGCAATGATTTGGAACGATAGTAAAGAAAATTTGATTAGAAGATCAACTTCCCAAAAACTTTATGGACAGTGACAATGGTGACACTGGAAATCCAGAAAAAGCATTCTCTTCCCAATGGAAAGGGATTGGCCATAGTCAACCCGGTTGACCAAATGGTAAAGAGAAAGGCTAAGTCTGAGATAGTCCCATTACCAAAGGTTCCATTTGTTTATTTTGCCAAAGGAAGGGGCGTTGATTGCAAAGCTGCCAAATTTACCTAAGGATGTTAAAGTCAATAAGTTTGACTCTACATCAGGTAGAGCCCATTATCTAACTCTGTTAAGTTCTATTCTGAGATCCTCATTACATGATGTGACTGGGTCACATGTTGATGTTTTAAGAATCAAAGAATAGAGAGAAATCTTAAAGGAAGTATATGCTGATTCTGATCGCGAAGGTGGATTTCGATCGCATCAGAATTTTGAGCAGTTGCTTAAGAAGTTATGATATATTGCTAAGGAATAGATAACAACAATTTTCCATGTGGATTGTAAGGATAAGTTTTTTCGCAAAGTTTTAAAATAAAAGAAAATTGTTTAATTTTATTTATTTGAAGTATCCTTACAATGGTATTTGTGGAAAATTGTTGCTTATATGATTCCACTAACAGCAATATTGGAAAATGGATTTGATTCTTTCATTTGTGGTAGTGTCTAAATTTACCAAATCAGGAAAATTCCTCATCACCCAAGTTTCAATTGGACCAAAACTTGGAATCATGCAAGTTGAATAGTATGATGAATGAGAACTTTCAAGCATTGGAAAATCAAGACTAATTACTTGTTCACATGGATGTGTGAGTCAAGTGAAGGACTAAAGGGATCGAGTACACATTCTTGTGCACTGGTCATGTCCACCACAAAGCTCGTTAAGACTATTTGATTTACTAAAGTTTAGTAAATATGGTTATACTTACAAGTTTAAGTATAATTCTGAAACATTGGAAAAGTCTCAATGTATGGCAGAACGAATGGGAAGAATCAAATTAGGCAGAAATATAAAAGTTTCTCAAATCTGAAAAGATGGGAGAGTACTTTAGTATCATGTTTGTGATCATCTTAATGATTTAGAAATCATATCACTATTAGTCCTCTAAAGGTCATCTTAGTGCATTCTTATGACTAAGAAGAGGAGTCATGAATTGTTGAAATGGTTATATCAGGAAGATGAGTCATACTTCGTTCCAAAACAATTCTTAGAGTCATACTCCAAGATTGTAACTTGAGTGACATATCTTAAAGAAAGGTTTAAAACACTTGTCAAACGTAAGAGTAAAAGTGTCCTACTCTTGTACATTTGAAATTGGTAAATTGTGATGTTTTGGATAAAACAAAGACCAACTAAGGCCAATTGTGTGAAGTGTTTGTCTTGATAAAGAATCCGCACTATCTCTTGAATATTTGGCAAGATAGTCTTATATGTCAAGAGGACAGTGGGAGTCTTAAAGATCCTAAAAAGAATTTCAAGAAATAATCAAGAATAAAACCTGAGGTTCTTCACTAGCACACGACTTGAGGTTTATAACCTATCGTGTTGACATATTCTGTGCCCATTCCAGTTAAAGTTGGCTTTGCATAGGAGTTCTGAAAGTTCTCAATTGGTTGCATAACAACTTGGAAGCAATGGCAGGCCCTGTACTGCCAGGTGGCAAGAAGTTAAGATTGCATAAGTTCAGTCCATATGAGTTTGGATTTGTCATTATCCTTGTCTTGTGACTATGGTTTTGACGATTCACATGGATAAGAACACATACACCATAAAATCTAAGGGTCATAAGGTTTCTCTTCGATTCATGAAAATGATGGTGAGGAAACACTTCCACCAAGTAGATTTGAAGCAGATGGCAAAAGGTCTAAACAATTGAGACTATGATTACGACATCCCTTTTCATAGTTCTGAAATAGTTTAGACACACATGCATGCTATCTAAGAAAAGGTGTATGATTTTGATAAAGTTTTATCAAAGCATCTCGTATCAGAAATCTGAACTTTGGTAAGAAAGTCAATAAAGTATTGATTTCTAGAAGTCCAGCTGATTTCTGAGTACATGTCAAAGCTAGTGGGAGCATAAGTATTATGCTAATAATCATCAAGCATGATAATTATTGTTAGTGTTGCAAGTTAGCAATGTTAATTATAGAAAACAAAAGTTTCAATTCGTTAGGCTGCAGGGATTGAAAAAGTTGTTTTGCTATAATTAAGGGAGAGGATATACTTCATTTCAGTTCTAAAGGCTTAGATTGAGACCTTAATCATCTTTAGTCAAGAATATATATATATGAATTTCATGTTGGATTGGTTCAACTTAAGGAAATTCTATATATTGTGTTCTCAAAATTCGATTATGATTACGACATCCCTCTTCATAGTCAAATTTTGAAAACATGGCAAATAAAAATATTGTAGCAAAAGACTGGTCTAGAATCATGTCTTTATGTGAGACATCATGAATCGTGTACCATTTGCTTTGGGTACAGGATCGATTGCATGTGCTATAATATTTGTCATTTCTAAATTTTTCCAAATGCCCAGAGGCATTAAGAAGGGAAAAGGTCTAGAATTGGATATGACTAAAATGATTAAGCAATTGTCGAGGACAATCTGAGGTTTACCAAAGATTGGTTGCTCAGGGACAGTTGGAAGTATAGTGCTAATTTTGGAAGGACCATATTGACATATTCTGAAAAGAGGCATCTCTTGTTCAGAAGTGATAGTCAAAATCAGAATATGGAGTTGTCTCCATAGGTGGAAATTATCTGTGTAAGATTAGAAAACCTAATGCAAGAAGCATGTTCAAAGTAATGTACTTTGAATATGAGACATAGTTTCCATGGAGTTGAACTCCATTGGAATACCTTATAATGACTGTTGACAAGTCTTTGTGACTTTGTACATATTCATTACAGGAGGGTCAGTGCATATAAGTTAAAAATCTGAACAGATTTCGATAAATGATAGGAATTTGAAATTCTCACAATTTTCGATAAGGATTTGGGAGTGTGAAATTAGAATCATTGAAATTATGTTCAATTGGTTTATTTCACAAAGTAAGGATCATAGACAAACATAGAGTTCATACTTGGTGTATGGCAAAGCTATTGTTTAAGAAAAACATAGTGTACATGCTTGGAGCATGGGACAACTAGTGTTTTTAATTCAAGTATAAAGTTGATAAAACCGAAACAATGAATAATGAGTAATCAGTATGGTGATAAATAAAAGTGTTTATTTATATTCATAGGGTTTGATACCATATTTGATTCATTTATTCTTGTGTTTCACTTTGCATGTTTTGACTTCCAGAATAACTAAGTCGCTCTTCCTGAATGATTAAGTTATTCAAACCATCCACAGTCGGTCATATGTTGGAAGTAGATATGAATCAAGACTATCATGGGTTGGCTTGTAGAGGTCTAAGATGTTGGACAAAGTGGTGTTACAACACTCATGAGTGCGCATAAGTTTTGAGTATTGGATTCAACCCACGCTCATTTGAATCACTTCATGGATTTTATCACGAGTGATCGTGAGACGATAATATCTTATATTCTTCAAACCTAGAGATATGAGTTGTTACTATGAGTTAGTTATACATTGATTGCATGAAAACACATTGGTAACTCGATGTTATAAAACGTGCCTTTGTGTATGATTCAACAAGTAGTAGAAGAAGCCATATGAGACGAAGTTTATCCATTCCTTTTACCTTCGGGATAAAAGCGATATATGTGGGCCCCTCGATGATTTAGGGATGAGACATGTGAGTGCTTGGCCAAGCCAGGACTGATTTGATTTGTTCAATCAGTCAGTCATCATGAATCGAAAATCGGGAAACAACAAATGGACAGAGAGAATGATTATAATCCATGTCTCAGTCCATATGATATCTAGAATGGAGGAATATATGATCCCTTATCTAATGGACAAGTCATTGACAAGGTCAGAGTTCGACAACGGCTTTAAGAGCTACGATTGCCAGTTAGGTTTTGAAGTCATACTCAATAATAGTTTTAGACTTATCCAAGTGGGAGACTGTTGGATTAATGTCTAAGTCTATAACTATATTTGGTATGTACTTGACCCGACCCGGCATGGTCCATTTGGGTTGCACTTCACCGGCACAATTTATATGGATAGTCTTTTGAGAATAGTATATTTATGATTTATATTAATATATTATAAGTTCTAATATATTAATATGGAATCATATTATTTAATTAGTATTGATCAAGAATTAATTTAGAATTAATTAAGTGATCAAAAAGAACTAATTAAATATGGACTCTTATATATATGGAATGGGCCAAGTTCATTTAGGTTGGGCTAAGCTTTCATGGATGGTCCATGGAGCTTTTAACCCATGGATCCTATGTAAATGAAAGGTCATGGGTATTAGGGTTTACATGGATGTAACCCTAATCCTCCATAATATATAAATGGGTCCTTGGCTCACAAAATTGGCACAAGTGTGTGAAAATAAGAGTAGGCCGATTTTAGTGTGCATACATATTCTCTCAAGTTCTTCCAAGGTGTTTTGGTGATTTGTGATTCCATTTGAGGCTTCCACACTATTGGGGCTAAGCTCTTAAAGCTTGAAGACATCAAGCTACATCAAAAGGTATGTCATCTAACTAGAACTTTGTAGTATAGGTGCTTCATAATATGCTAGTTAGGATGAAACCTTGGAATAGTTAATATTTGCATGTATAATAGAGAAAACATAGATCCAAGGTTTATAGGGTTGCATGTACACCATAGGAGTGTTAGAATGCTCAAAACCCAACAGATGCATAAAAATGCAAACTTTATGGTATTTATGGACTCATGCATGTGTTATGTCATCTGTTAAGCTCTTTTCAGCTCTAACAACCCCATTAAGCCATGCATGCACGTAAAGTTGCCAACTTTACATGATAAATCACCTTAGGGAAGTCAGATATGAGTTTGGGTTGATGTCTTAATCGATTAAGAGCTGAATAATGAAAGTTGGCCAAGTTGGGGGAGTACGTTGGGCATACAAGCAGGTACGCTGCACGTATCAGCCCTAAAGCGAGTACGCTGAGCGTACGAGCTGAGTACGCCTTGCGTACTCAGCAGTGGGCTTCAGAATTATGGGCTTCTCGGAAATGGGCCCATGTTGGAACTTAGTAGTCTTGGGCCTTGTTGAGCCATACCAACTCTATTGTTGGGTTGTTGATATTTTATTGTACTCTTTTGGTTGAAGCCCCATGAAGGGATTTAGGCCCAATTTGGAAAATTGGGCCATAATTGGGCTTTGGGTGATTATTTTGGTAATTAGGCTTTTTAGACAGTTGGACTGGGCCTTGGCCTTAAGCCAAGTTAGGGAAAGGGTAAAACGGTCTTTTAACCTAGTTTGGACTCTTAGTGTGAGTCAGGATCCAATTATTAAACAGAAGTTATTTTGTGATTGATAGTGCGGGGATTTTAGCGGGCTAGCAACCAGAGATTTATCTGTGAGATTCAGCAGTCTGAGGTGAGTTTCCTCACTTTGTTTAGCGGGTCGAAAGCTCCAATTCCGACCCAAGATTATTATGATAGGATGCTAGATGTCTGCGTGACTCTTGCATGTGTTATGTGCCGGTATACCGAGCGAGGCTCGATGTCGGGCAAGGCCCGATGACTGTATTGTATGCTATTGGTTTGTGATTATTCAATGTGTTAGCATGATTATATGTTTATATGTTTATTATGTTTACCGGGCGGGGCCTGATGTCAGGAGGGGCCTAATGAATGACAGATCTGTAATCCGAGTGGGGCTCGATGTCGGGCGGGGCCCGAGGCCGATTGAGACTCGATTTCGGGATAGGCCCATTGTGGGGCGGGGGCTCAGTATGTGTTTATTTCTGTATGGTATGTGGTATTTTGGGAAACTCACTAAGCTTTGGGCTTACGATTTTTAGTTTATGTTTCAGGTACTTCAGGATCGAAAGAGAAGAGCTGGGGATGATTGCAGAGCACACACCACCTTTTTCCGCATTTTGAGATTTACTCTGATATGATATGATGTTGTGACATACCTTGGTATTTTTTTGGTTGTATGAAAATGTTTGAATTATTGTTTTATAAAATTAAAAATGAAATTTTTGGGTCTTATTTTTGGGACGTTACACACACAATAATTGTTAGTATACAAATGAACCTAAGTCTCTCTCTCTCTCTCTCTCTCTATATATATATATATATATATATATATATATATGGGGATAGGGAATATACATTACAGTGTTAGGAACCGGACCGGGTACACGCATCGGAAACACACTATCACACACACACACAAACTCACGAAAATAAAGCAAGAAGAACACAAGGATTTTACGTGGTTCGGATTCGGTGCAAATCCTACGTCCACGGGCTGCAACTAGAGAATTTTATTAAAACTCACAAGATTACAATTGGCTTGACACTCTACACTTGATGTTCTCTCAAGTTTTGCACACAAAATATGCAAAACATACATGCATATATATAGGTGTATTTGTGAGCCGCAATATGCACAGGATTGCCGCAAAGATTGACTTTGAAAATTTTGCCATTCACATTAGCCGTCCAACAAATATTAAATAATTGTCCACCGACCATTTGAATATTTAATTCAAACGTTTGCCGACAACAATTGAATAATTCAATTGTTAAATGTAATGTTACATTTATGGCCCTTGAACTCTTAGGAACTTGTCAATTTGTTCAAGACTCCATAAATCTTAACAATCTCCCACTTGGAGGCTATAACAACATGGTCCGTCTCTGTCATCCAACTCCAGTAATCTTAAAACAACCAAGTCCTTCAAGCTTCCAGTTCCAAAGAACAAGCTAAAACTTAGTCTGATTTCTCTAATTGCAGCCGCCCCTCATCTTCAAGTACTAGAAGGGCCAGTTGAAGCTCCCACTAGCTCCAACTCAGTCGTGGCTAATCCCACCACCGACTCATCCTCTGTCTCAACCGGTTTGGACACTCCACCAGATCCAGAGATACACCGAGGACCACTAACACTCTCCAATCTTTGCAAACTTCCAACAGGAGAGAATTTTTCAGTCTTAGTCTTCAAAACCCAACGGCTCTTTGTAACTGTACCCGAAACACGTCCCGTGCTCCCACTGTCACAGAATCCCCTGAATGGTTTAGACTTTCGAACTCGTTCAGCTAACATCTCTTTGGCTCCAGAATTCATGTTTGCAAAATGAACTCTCTTAGCCGTAGATTTAGCGAACCAGATTTTGTCTTGTTTAACAGGGACGGTCATACTTCCCTCAGCAGGTACCTCAACCATATACAATGACCCACACTTCATACCACGAGCAATCACCAGATCACCATTGACCACCCTCCATTTACCACTACCAAACCTTACTTCCAGTCCTTGTTTATCCAGCTGACCAACATAAATCAATTTCTTCTTCAGCTCCGGAATCACCTTGACATCCTTCAGGCTCCATGTAGTTCCCAATGAAGTAACCAAATCAATATCTCCCATGCCCGTTACCTGAAGCATCTCGTCATTTGCTAACCGTACCTTTCCAAAATCTCCTTTTTTTAGATTCACCATCGTTTCCCCGTTGTCCATGGCGTGAAACGAAGCCCATGAATCCATGACCCAAGAGTCTACAGAACTTTCCATACTGAGTATCAATGCATCATCCTCAGACACACTCTCAGCACCGGCAATGTTCAATTCTTTCTTTGGACATTGACTCTTAACATGTCCCACCTCCTGGCAGTTCCAACACTTCACATTCTTCTTAGTTCTAGATGAACTTTTTCCCCGACTCCCACTGCTCCTGCTATTCCCTCTACCTCTTCCGACATTTAATAAATCAGAAGAAGAAGATCCACCTTGATTCTTGCGTCTGATATCTTCGCCAAGAACCAAATCTCTAACCCCTTCAAAAGTCATACCACTGGTCCCCATGGAACTCGTAACAGCAGTAACTGTTCCGGACCAGCTATCAGGTAGAGAAGCTAGTAGCAGTGATGCTTGAGTCTCGTTATCAAATTTAATTCCCACAGATGATAATCTGGACAGAATTGAATTTAGATTATTAATGTGAACCGTAACTGAGCCTTCCTCATTCATCCTTGTAGTGAACAACTCCTTCATCAAGAACACCTTGTTAGCCGCCGATGGTTTCTCATACATATTTGACAGAGCCTCCATCATACCATGCGCCGTGGTTTCATTCATGATGTTGAAAGCAACGCTCTTCGTCAACGACAATGTAATAACCGCCTTGGCTTTCTTGTCCTTTGAGTTCCACGCATCTTCAAAAGCTTTTTCCATTTTCTCCGGTTTGTCTCCGAGTACCATGTCCAAGTCTTTCTGACATAGCAATGCTTCTAATTGCATTTTCCACCAGCTAAAATCAGAACCGTTGAACTTTTCGATTATAATCTTGTCTTCAGCCATTACGACAAACCAGATACAAATCAGGTACACTCGTGCGTGATAAAAAAAAACGATCGTACCATCCAAACCTCGCTAACCAGGCTCTGATACCAGTTGTTAGGAACCGGACCGGGTACACGCAGCGGAAACACACTATCACACACACACAAACTCACGAAAATAAAGCAAGAAGAACACAAGGATTTTACGTGGTTCGGATTCGGTGCAAATCCTACGTCCACGGGCTGCAACTAGAGAATTTTATTAAAACTCACAAGATTACAATTGGCTTGACACTCTACACTTGATGTTATCTCAAGTTTTGCACACAAAATATGCAAAACATACATGCATATATATAGGTATATTTGTGAGCCGCAATATGCACAAGATTGCCGCAAAGATTGACTTTGAAAATTTTGCCATTCACATTAGCCGTCCAACAAATATTAAATAATTGTCCACCGACCATTTGAATATTTAATTCAAACGTTTGCCGACAACAATTGAATAATTCAATTGTTAAATGTAATGTTACATTTATGGCCCTCGAACTCTTAGGAACTTGTCAATTTGTTCAAGACTCCATAAATCTTAACATACAGCCCCACTTAAGCTTAGATACTAAACCTCTAAATTGTGTCGTTTTAACTTAGTAAATATACCCGGTTTGGTTTTCACTTGGTAAATATAGCATCCTCATAACATTTCTTTCCTCCATTATCGTTTATCCATCCCTGTTTTCTTTACTCCATTATCATTTATTACTTCACCCCAGTGAACATTACGGTTTTCCACCGTCACGCAGGTCGAAGATAATCAATATTCTTGCTTCCTTATCAACATATTGCTTCAATCCTAAATCTGCAACTTCTAGTGTTAATCTTGAATCCCCTAATCACAATCTTTAGCTAATAAAACAATGTAGTTTCATGAGGTTTAGTACCAAAGCGTAGGTGGGGTTGTAATGTATATTCACTTTTCCATATATATATATATATATATATATATATATATATATATATATATATATATATATATATATATATATATATATATATATATATATATATATATATATATATATATATATAGGTTTAGGTTCTATGGAAAACAAAAAAACCCTAAAAATCATAAAAATGCATAAAAAAATACTTAGAGATCACAAAACTTTTTTTTGAATTTTTTTATCAAAAAATCGCAGCTTTTAACATAAAATCGCTGAAATTTTTTTTTACAAAAAAAAAATAAAAAAAAAATTGATTTATTATTATTTTTTCAGCGAAATTGTCAAAAAGGCTGCGATTTTTTGATAAAAAAATTCAAAAAAAAGTCGTGTAATGTCTAGGTATTTTTTTATGCATTTTTATGATTTTTAGGGTTTTTTTGTTTTTCAAATAACCCTTCCCTATATATATATATATATATATATATATATATATATATATATATATATATATATATATATATATATATATATATATATATATATGAGGTTCATTTGAGACCAAATGTATTTTTTGAGACAAGGGGACCAATTCTCAGCCTTTGATAAAAATTGATGATGCGATTGATAAAGGAACATAATCAAGGTTGATTAAGGCGCCTCATTAGTTAATTAGCGACAATTTAGTCAAATTCACAAAAAGGCTTACCAATGTCAAAGTTAAGTCATGTTCTTATTAGGAGCCAACCAAACTAAGATTGATTCCTGTTGTTATTGGAATAAAGATTGATTCCAATAACCGATCATCAGTTTGCATAGATTTGAAGAAGATTTTAGCAAATCTACTAACATAACTCAATTGTATATGATGATATGTCTGGATGTGATGTATTGAAATTGATTTCAGCAATAAATTTTCAAGATGAAGATTTTTGCAAATAAATCGTAAATTCAACATATGACCGACTGTGGAGAGTTTGAATAATATGATATAAACCATAACATAATTATTCTGGAAGTCAAAACATGCAAAAAGAAATAATAGTAAACGATTGACAAGAGATAGCAACACTTTACTCATAAATAACAGCTTTTATTTATCATCAAATGTCAATTACATTTTACAAATTTCAAGATTATCTAACTACTAAAACTAATATCATCCTTCAGCCCTATGCTCCGAGCATGCTGGAGATGCTTGGCCCGAGTCAGTCCCTTCGTGAGGGGATCTGTTGGGTTCTCATCCGATGATACGCTCTTTGCCACGAGGATTCCTTCTTCTATTCGATGTCTGATGAAGTGATATTTTCTGTCAATGTGTATGGATCTCCCATGATCTCTTGGTTCCTTGGCTAAGGCAACTGTACTATTGCTGTCACAGAAAATCTCCATTGGCTCCTTTATAGCTCGTACAACTCCAAGGTCTCCAATGAAGTTCTTTAGCCATATAGCCTCCTTTGCTGCCTCGCTTGCTGCTATATACTCTGATTCACAAGTGGAATCAGCCACTGTCTCCTGCTTGGAACTTTTCCAAGTAATTGCCCCTCCGTTTAGAGTAAAGACCCAGCCCGACTGAGAGCGGAAATTATCCCTGTCAGTCTGAAAGCTAGCATCACTGTACCCTACAACTCTCAAGTCCTCACTGCCACCGAGGGTAAGGACCCAGTCCTTAGTCCTCCGTAGGTACTTGAGGATATTCTTTACCGCAATCCAGTGTGCCTTGCCAGGGTTCCCCTGATACCTGCTAACCATGCTCAAAGCAAAGGCTACATCAGGTCGAGTACACGTCATAGCATACATGATCGATCCTACAGCTGAAGCATAAGGTATTCGACTCATTTCTGCTATCTCAGCCTCAGTACTAGGGCTTTGTGTCTTACTCAATCTGGCGTTACTCTGGATGGGTAACTCTCCTTTCTTGGAGTTATGCATGTTGAACCTTTTCAACACTTTGTCCACATAGGTGCTTTGACTAAGTCTAATTAGTCTTTTACTCCTGTTTCTCAAAATCCTTATCCCTAGGATATAGGCAGCTTCTCCAAGGTCCTTCATAGCGAAACACTTCCCAAGCCAGGACTTTACTTCCTGCAGGGTTGGGATGTCATTTCCTATGAGTAGTATGTCATCCACATACAGTACCAAAAAGCTGACTATACTCCCACTAGCCTTGATATAGACACAAGATTCATCTTCACTCCTTGAAAAGCCAAATTCTTTGACTTTCTCATCAAAGCAAAGATTCCATCTGCGAGGTGCCTGTTTTAATCCATAAATGGATTTCTCGAGCTTACACACTCTACTGGGGTACTCTGTACTGACAAAACCCTCTGGTTGAACCATGTAAACATCTTCAGCCAACTTTCCATTAAGGAAAGCGGTTTTGACTTCCATTTGCCATATTTCATAATCATGAAATGCAGCAATGGCTAACAGAACCCTAATAGACTTAATCTTGGCCACTGGTGAAAAGGTCTCATCATAATCAACTCCCGGAGTTTGAGAATAACCCTTTGCAACCAGTCGTGCCTTATAAGTGTGTACATTACCATCCATGTCGGTCTTCTTCTTGAAGATCCATTTGCACCCAACTATCTTACGATCAGGTACATTGTCAACCAAGTTCCAAACTTGATTGTCATACATGGACTGTATCTCGCTATCCATAGCCTCTTTCCATTTAGCAGCCTCAGGGCCTGCCATGGCTTCCGTGTAGCTGTTAGGCTCATCCAGATTTACCAGTGTGTTATCACTGATAAGTGTCTCACCTTCTGCATTAATATGAAAACCATAATAATGCTCAGATGCATTCCTAACTCTGGTGGAACGCCTCAGAGGTATAGATTCTTCAGTCGGCTCAACAGGAGTTTTCTCCTCAGGTTGAGGGCTAGGGTTTGAGGTTCCTTCACCACTTGACTCTTGAATTTCCTCAAGGTCAATTTGCCTCCCACTGTCTCCTTGGCTCATGAATTCTCTCTCTCGAAAGAATCTTCTTCTTGCTACAAAGACCACATTATCACTGGGTCTGTAGAAGATGTAACCAAAGGATTTCTGTGGGTAGCCGATGAAAATACACCTTTCGCTTCGGGGTTCGAGCTTATCGTGAGTTTCTCGTCTCACGAAAGCCTCGCAACCCCAAATCTTGATGTGGTCTAGATTGGGAACTTTTCCAGTCCACACCTCGTGAGGTGTTTTGGCAACCTTCTTTGTAGGGACTAGATTAAGGATATGGGCGGCAGTCTCTAAGGCATACCCCCAAAATGAGATTGGTAGCGAAGCTCGACTCATCATGGAACGAACCATGTCCAACAAGGTCCGATTGCGCCTCTCAGCTACACCATTCAACTGTGGTGTCCTAGGAGGTGTCAATTGTGAGACAATCCCACGTTCCTTAAGATAGTCAAGGAATTCAGTACTAAGATACTCACCACCACGATCGGATCGAAGCATCTTAATGTTCCTGCCCAACTGATTCTCCACTTCTTGCTTAAACTCTTTGAATTTCTCAAAGGTTTCTGACTTATGCTTGATTAGGTAGACATATCCATATCTACTAAAATCATCAGTAAAAGTCACATAGAACCGATTAGCATCTCTTGTGGCAGTTCTGAAGGGTCCACACACATCCGTGTGTATGAGGTCCAACAAACCTTCACCCCTAGCACAAGTGTCAGTAAAAGGTGACTTTGTCATTTTACCAAGCAAACAAGATTCACAACTATCATCTGACTTTAGGTCAAATGACTCCATGACTCCATCCTTTTGGAGTTGGCCTATGCGTTTCTTGCTTACATGTCCAAGATGACAATGCCATAAGGATGCTTTATCTAAGCTAGTGGAAGAGTTAATACACAATACATTATTTCCTAGACTATCTACAACAGATACAGTTTCATACACGCCATCACAAGGTAATGCTTTAAAATAAAGAACATTATTAAAGAAAGCATCAATACTACCATTATTATTATCAAAATAAAAGGTAAAACCTTGTTTATACAATGCATGCAAGGAAATAACAATTCTTGCCATTTCTGGCGAATAATAACATTTATTCAAATCTAATGTAAACCCACTATTTAGCACTAAGGAATAAAGTCCTATCTTGGTGACAGGTGAAACTTTCCTGTTTCCCATGATCAAGTTTATCTTTCCCTGCTCCACATTCTCACTTCTTTTTAGTCCCTGCAAATCACAACATATGTGAATACCACAACCTGTATCAAGGACCCATGACTTAGAATGAGGTGAGTTATTAGACAATATAGTGTATATACCTGCATGGTTGGGTTTTACTTTCCCATCCTTCAAATCTTGCTGGTACTTTGGGCAGTTTCGCTTCCAGTGCGACTTTTCATGGCAATAGAAGCATTCAGCCTCATTAGGGTTAGCAGAAGGAGTGACAAAACCTTTCTTGGTTTTGCTTGAAGAGGAGCCTTCAAGGGTCTTACCCTTGGTACCCTTAGAAGGGTTCTTTCTCTTCTTCCCTTTGCCATGCCCGATTGCCAAGACATTGGCCGCAGTTGGAGTAGGAGTAGGAGTAGTAACAACCGACTTACCCTTTAGACCACTTTCGGCGGTCTTCAAGAGTCCTTGAAGTTTGCTGAGGGTGACTTCTTCCTTGTTCATGTGATATGTCATGCGGAATTGATCATAACACGATGGCAAGGAGTGCAAAATGATGTCTATTGCTAACTCCTCAGGGAAGTTCACATTCAGCTTCAGTAAACGGTCCACATACCTTTGCATTTTCTGCATGTGGCCCGTGATGGGTTCACCATCCTTCATTCGGGTTGTTATCATGGAGGAGATTATTTCATATCGCTCTTGACGAGCACTTTGATGGTAGCAGTCCATCAAGTCCTGGTGCATCTCAAAAGGATAATAGTCCTCATAGGACTTTTGGAGCTCGGCTGTCATGGTGGCCATCATGATGCATGCCACTTTTGTAACATCTTTTTCATGTACCTCATATTCAGCAAGCTCTTCAGGGGTAGCAGTTGGCTCGGGTACCTTCAGCTCCTTGTCGAGAACATATTCTTTGTTCTCATACCGAGTGACCATCCTGATGTTTCTGATCCAATCTGTAAAGTTGGACCCATCAAAGATGACTCTCCCACAAAGATTCATGAGAGAGAAGGAGCTAGTAGGGTTTGAGCCAGAAGCATTGTTATTGGAAGACATCTGAAAAGAAGAGGGAATAGATTAGATTAGATATAGAGATAGTCCTTAACAAAACACCCAAATGTAATATTAAGGCTAGGACCCAACACAATATTTTATAACTTAGAAGAGGGATGCCGTAATCTAGGCTATAAGATATTTGAAGGTAGGTGAATGACGATTCACCAATTTCCACCATGAAAAACGAAATATTTAATTAGGTTTTAATTGGTTTAGAAACTCCTAGATTCTTTGAGATTCATTGAACTTTCTTCAATGGCATGTTTCAATCTCGAGTGTGCCCTTCAAGTTTTGTGACTGGGATGCCGAGGATCACAAAACAAGGTGTGAAGTAACCATGCAAATTACTTGGTACCCTTAATGTATTACCCCTCAATCGATGTGCCGGTTAACCACACACGCTCCATCGATACTATGATAAACATTAAGTCACCCTTTACCTACCTTGTTAAGTTCAAGTTAGTGTGCCGGTTAACCACACACGCTACACTAACGACTTAAACAAAGTGTAAAGTGTAATTTCATGGATTAGCACCTTATTCACATTTTCCTAAAATAACTAAGATTGGGAATTCAATAAAGGTTAGTTACTTTAGTATTATCATTATACTTTTAATGAGAATTTATAAGTCCTTGTCCTACCCGTTCGGCTAACGACCCTCCACCGATCAAGGAAGCGGTGAGTGAGAGTGGACACCCATTAAGTTGCCATTTTATAGGCAAAAACCTTATACCCCCCTTATAGACCGGCTTCGTGAATGAGGCGTAATAGCGGTAAGACGACTTGATCTTATACATATATAAATATTATTAAACTTATAATATTATAAAGTATAAGGGTTGAATTTTAACTTTTAAAATTCTAGGGGTTGGAACTAAAGTTTTTAATATGACTTTACATGTTCCAAAACTTGAGGGCAAGTTTTGTAAACTTTCAAAACTTTTCATTTCTCATAACTTATGAGTTAATGGTTATTAAAAATGAAGACTCTTCATTTTTTGTAACCTATGTGTTCATTTAATGGTTATTTATAAATGTGACTTTTGGTTATCCATAACTTAAGAACTAGTTATGGACTCCATTAAAACACATAAAGATCAAGAATTAATCTAATCAATTATTAACACATAATTTCTATGATCTTCTAAACTCATATGTTTATGAATGTTCATATCAAAAATTTCAAGAATCGTAAGTACATATACAAAACTTGAAATTTTGATACGAGCTTTTGAACAAAACTTCGATTTTCAAGTTTTTGTTTTTTTTTTTGCATCAAGTATCAAATAAACAAACCAGGCTCTGATACCACTGATGGGTTTTGAGCATTCTAACACTCCTATGGTGTACATGCAACCCTAGAAACCTTGGATCTATGTTTGACTAAGATACATGCAAATAATTATTTTTCCAAGGTTCTTATCCTAACTAGCATGGCATGGGGTACTTGAATCAAATAAAACTAGTAGAATTACTTACCTTGTAGTAGTAGTTGATTGCTTGGAGTTTGAGAGCCTAGCACCAATAATGTGGATGCCTCAAATGGAAGTCACAAATCACCACAAACTTGGAAACTTGAGAGAATAGTCACAAACTTCTTGAAATCGGCCCTCTTAGTTTACACACATCAACTAGTGTTATTTCAAGAACCAAAGCCTCCTTTATATAGTGTGGTGGATTAGGGTTACATCCATGTAAACCCTAATACCCATGTCTTTTCATTTCCATGAGATCCATGGGTTAAAGCTCCATGGAGTATCCATGGACTTTCCATGCAAGCCTAGCCCATTCCAAATAAGCATTAGCCCACACTATATAAATACAAGAGCCCATATTTAATTAGTCATACTTTTGATCTCTAAATTAATTCTAAATTAATTATAGATCAACACTAATTAAATAATATGATTTTATATTAATATATTAGAACTTATAATATACTAATAAATCATAACTTATACTATTCTTAAAAGATTATCCGTAAATTGTTCGGGTGAAGTGCAACCCAAATGGACCATGCCGGGTCGGGTCAAATAGATACCAAATATAGTTATGGACTTAGACACTGTCTCCAACAAAGGGTGCTACAATGTGTAACCACCATTTTGTCTATTCTATCAATGCACCATTGTTCCATTTCTATAAGTATCTCTTCTCCTTCTGCTATTTCTCCATATTTCTCTCTTTGATCAAACCTTCTCCATTCCTTGTTTCACTGATCAAATCTCTTCATGGCCAACAAAGACATCTCAAGCATCCGTATTGTAATGTCCAAATTAGCCCCAAAAATTTGGCATATGTCATGAAAAAGTATGATATTGACCCCAAATTTCATCCTCGCTTGCCGGAGCCTAGGAATGCCATCGTTGATGCTCTTGAGGAGTTTATTAGTGTATATTAGGTATTCTTAAAATTTGGTCTACGGTTGCCGACATTTGAATTTCTAAACATGTTATGGATTACTACGACCTATATATTGCACATATTAATCCGCATGGGTTCAGATGATAATATGTTTTGTTATGTTGTGCTCTGCTTTGGACATTGTTCCCTCTATCACGGTGTTCCGCCATTTTTATGCAACAATATCCACCGGGGATTGGCTGTCTTTCTCTATTCATCATGTTCTAGTGGAGATTTGTGATGGGATTTCGAGTTCTATCAAGTATTGGAAAGAAGAATTCTTTTGCGTTCATGCTTCAGCCTTTCCTAGACCCATGACTTACGGTGCTTCTGTTGATAGGGCTACTGATCCTGCTCCTGAATTGACCCCCGAGGAGCAAGATATCGTTTATCGTTTGTCATAGAATTTTGTTAAGTGGTCGATCCTAAAGAAAACATGTTGTGTATGGAGGGATAAGTTCTTATTGGAACAAATTGGGGAAATGACCATTAGAAACCTTAGGAGGCAGAACGGTCACTCTCATGGAGCGTTTACACAAAAAATGGCTAGCAAGATCTAGCCTGGTTACGGAGGAGGCACCTATAGCTAATTCACCTTCTCACTCAAAATCTAGTATGGATTCCGCCACCAAGCCCTCTGATCTTGATTCCACCAGTATTGTGCTTCCTTCTTCAGTCAAGAAGGTTGTGAATATAGAGCATGACAACGGGAAACCCCCTTCTTCTTTCACTAGGGAATCTTTAAGGAACTTAGCCTCGAAAAGGAAGCCATGGGTAGGGGTGAGAAGACCCTTTCTTTAGGAGTTGTAATGAGTCGATCAGATACCGTAACTGATCTTTCTTATCCAAAACCAAAAAGGACCGTTCATGGTCGTGATTCAAAGAGCCATCGTCTGACGAACCTGAGTGTTGAACCTTCGATTGAAGTCGTGAATCCTGATTCTTCCTTGGAGCCTTCTCCGACAGTTACCCTTCACGACTATCTAGTTACTTCCGATCACGAATTAAATCATGCCGAAGAGGCTCTTCCTATACCGGATGTTAATGTGCTTGATCCTTAGGATACCCCCATTTTGAATATGGGAACCAACCCTGTGATGATACTCCAAAGCAAGTATTAAAAGGTCGTTCTTCATCAACTCTTTCTATTGCTGCTGTTTCTCAAAAGAAACTTTTTGGCTCTGGATTTGGTCAATTTCAGGTGTCAAATGTTGAGTCTCCAATCGTAACAGTGGACCCTCTTCCTCTTGGTTCTAGTGCTCCCGGTAGCTTGAACACCACTCCCTTGGAAGTTCTTGATACCTCTTCCATGTTTGGAGATGATCCCCATCCTAATCCTTCAGTAGATGTTTCCCAGAAAACTTCTTAACGATAGGTACTTTTTTTATTATATGTATCCTCTTTATCTTGTTTTTCTTTGTAGCACACATTATGATGACGTGACTTGATAATTTTTCATTTATTCCTGCTTTTGGGAAGGAAGCTCCACTGCCAAATCTTGTTACTTTTGCTGCTTTGTTGCCTCAATTTCAACGAGAGTTTGCCACGACCACTATCCCTAAGAGTCTTGAGCTTGCCGATGCGTCTAATGAAGAAAACCTTGATAGGGATCGTTCATGTTTGATGGAGGGAATCCATCTATTGAACAAAATGTCTTTCCACACTCGCAATCATGCCATCCTTCTCGCTGCCAAGCAGCTAAAATTTGAGGAAGCTTTCAAGGCTTTGAAGGGTATGCGCGCCAATCATGAATGCCTAGAAGAGGAGGCGAGGAATCTTTGGGAGGACATATCAGGGTTGTTGGAGAGGAATACGCGCTTGGTAGATGACTTGATTGAGGGTCTCTATTGTCAGGATGAACTGAAGAAGTTGAATCAAGATCGGTTGATTAAAACCGACGTTGTTGGCCGACGCTTGGAGCTGAGCAAGGAATTTGAGGAGAAGTCTCAACAATTTGAATCTATGAAGCTTCGTGTTACTGAAAAAGTGTCTCAGTTGGAGATTGCTTTCTCAGACAAGGATGCACACATTAAATTTCTTGTGGAGGAACTTGCTATTCATAAGGCCACCATATCTGAGAAGGAAACTCAAATTGCGTCCTTGGGCGAACTTCATACCTCGACGAAGTAACATGTTTTACTACATCAGGCTTTGTCGTAGCAAAATGTGTCTGAGTTGCAATGGGTTTTAAGGGAAGCAATTCCTTCCTTTGTTCGAGCTTTATTGAATTTAGGAAATTTTGGTGACGTGAACGTTGCTCTTCAAACTACAGTCGTTCAACTGGATTGCACTAGTCTTATATTGAAATAAAGGAGAAGTACCCTGAGGAGATGGAAGGGAAAAATGTCATCTATTCCTATCCTAATACCAAGCGTCAGATTCTCGACCGTTTTTTCGACATGATAACTAATAAGTATTCATTGCTTAAGCTCCTGGAGGGGAATAAGGTTGACATTGGTGTACTGAAGGAAAGTTGGAAGCTTTGGATTCGACTCGGAAGTTTATGATGCGAGTACCAATGGTTAGGTGATTGATGTGAGAGAATGGTTGATCTTCCAAATCTTCCAGATATGGTCCTTCCAAAGCTTTGGAGAATGGATGATTGTAATTTAGGTGCTTCTATCTTTTGATATGTTTGTGGTTATAATCTTTTGGGATCAGTTATCAATGTTTCATCTTGTATTTTAATTTGTCTTGCTGTCGAATGTTGAATGGTATATGTAACCTTATTGTATTTTTTCTTTATGCTTTACAACTCTTTAAGCCTTCTCGTAAAAGTACCGATCTTCCAAAAGTTCTTGTATCTTTTGTGGAAGCATCGAGCCATGGTTATTTTTAACTATTTTGAATGAAATCTGGAGTCGTAAACTCTTAAAATTTTGTATTTTAGCGATAGCGACTTAGGCGTTTGAACCATCATTTCAAGGTTTATGGTTCACTATAATACCGAACCATAATTAGCAAATTTTATGGTTCGGTATAAGGATAGTATCAAACCGTGATTCGGCGGGCCATGATGAGATACTTTTTATAATGATATTGAACCATAAACTTTCAAGGTTTATGGTTTGGGGCAATAATAATGCAAATCATATTGGGCGGATCTTGGTGATTAAAATAATGTCGAACCATAAACTCTTAAAGTTTATGGTTCGTAACGATAATAGTATCAGACCAGGTTTGAAGGATCATTGTGATTAAAATAATATAGAACCACAAACTCTTAAAGTTTATGGTTCATGACGATAATAGTACCAGACCATGATTTGACGGATTATGGTGATTAAAATAATATCGAACCATAAACACTCAAAGTTTATGGTTCGTGACGATAATAGTATTGGACCATGATTTGACAGATCATAGTGATTAAAATAATGCCGAACCATAAACTCTTAAAGTTTATGTTCGTGACGGTAATAGTATTAAGCCATGATTTTGCAGATCATGACGATCTATTGATCAGAATAATGCAGAAATATAAACTCTTAAAGTAAGTGATTCGTGACAATGATAGTATCGATCCATGATTTGGCGGATCATAGTGATTTATTGATCAAAATAATTTCAAACCATAAACTCTTATAGTTTGTGGTTTGTGACAACAATAGTATCGAGCCATGATTTGGCGGATCATGGCGATTTATTAATCAAAATAATGCCGAACCATGAACTCAACGATAGTATCGAGCGATGATTTGGTGGATCATGATGATATATTGATCAAAATAATTCCGAACCATAAACTCTTAAAGTTTATGATTCGTGACAACGATAGTATCGAGCCATGATTTGGCGGATCATGGCGATCTATTGATCAAAATAATGTCGAACCATAAACTCTTAAAGTTTGTGGTTTGTGACAACGATAGTTTCGAGCCATGATTTGGCGGATCATGTGATGAATCATAAACTCTTAATGTTTGTGGTTTGTCACAACGATAGTATCGAGCCATGATTTGGTGGATCATGGTGATTCTCCTACTTGTTCATGCAAATGGATCAAAAGTTAAAATATTTCATTCAAGATCATAGTCATGTGTTGTACAAAAGGTGACTATTTCATCTAATGCTATTAGTATGACTTTTGATCGCTTGCAAGTAGATTCTTGATCATCATTTAAAAATGAAATTTGTGTAGATTTCGCATGTTCCATGTTCTTGGAAGCCGGATTCCATTTATGTTTTCTAAGAAATATGAGCTATTATGTCTAGCTTCTATGACTTGATATGGTCCTTCCCAATTATGGCTTAACTTCCCGCTGTTCTCTTGACGATTATATTCATTCTTTCGAAGGACCAAGTCTCTTACCTTGCACACATTGCCTTTGACTCACACATTGTAATAGTGTTTCGTCATTTTTTTAGGCCGCTTGTTGTATGGCCGCATTGTTTCATTTTTCTTATAGGGGATCTAGAATTATCCACAAATTTTTACTGTTTGTGCCTTCTTGCGGATTACTGGTTCGAGTATTTCGTATGGTCATTTCTATCAGAATGACCGCTTCTGACCGTATAGTAAACTGAAAGAGGTTTCCTTTGTTGGCGTGCGTGTCATTGTTTTGTATGCCCATAACATACTTTGTAATTCATCAACCCAATTTCCCTTAGCTTGCCCTAACCATTTCTTGAGTCCTCTTACCAAAGTGTGGTTAGTAACTTCCACTTGCCCATTTTCCTGGGGTGAGTCACCGAGGTGAAGTTTTGCTTTATTCCTTTCTATTGGCAACATTTTTTATGGATTGCTGGCAAATTACTTGCCATTTTCACTAATGATGGTGTGTGGGAGAACGAAGCGACAAGCTATTTCATTCCACACGAACTTTTCCACATTCCTTCATGAGATTACTGTTAATGCTTCCGCTTCCACCCATTTGGTAAAATAATCCTCGATCATTATAAAAAATGTTAGCCTTCCTGCTTCAGGGAAAGGACCAATGATATCGATTCCCCACTGGAACAAAGGACAAGGGTTGTGATGCTTGTTAAATTTATAGGTGGAAGAAAAGGGATGTTTGAGTGTATCTGGAAATCATGACATTTTTGAATGAACGCGTTTGTATCTTTAGTCATTAATTTCCAGATATATCTCGTTCGCAGTATCTTTTGTGTGATTGCCTTCGATCCTACATATGCCCCACATATTCTTGAATGCACTTCACGTATGATGAGGCCCGCTTCTTTTTTCGTGATATATTTCAACCAAGGGGTAGAATATCCTTTTCGATATAACCGACCCTCATACATGGTATATTGCGCAACATTGATTCTTACCTTACGAGCTTCTTTTTCGTATGTGGGCAATATACCTTTTTGAAGGAAATGGATATATGAAGTCATCCAAGACTTGTCATCTTTTGAAAGTTCCAATACTTTCGTAACCTGTCCCTTGATGCTTTTCGAACTTTTGGAAAAGATTTATCCACTCCTTCGATTGGGCTAAGTACTTCTTGATGTACATTTCCTTCGCTTCATAGTCTCCCTTAATTTCGTTGACTACCAACATCGAGTCACTAAACACCTGGAATTTCGAGACGTTCATGCTTCATGCTAACCGCAAATCTACAAGTAAGGCTTCATATTCTGATTCATTGTTTGAGCATGAGAATTCGAATCTCAGGGCGTAGGTTGATTTGTCTCCCTAAGAGATGATTAGGATAATTCCAGCCCCCGAACAATCTTTGCTTGACGCCCTATCCATATACAATATCCAATCCCCTGATATTTTCTGTTCCATAGAGCTTGGTTCAGTAATGACTGTTGAGCGGTGGTGTCTTTGATGGACGTTGCAGAGCTATCTTGCTCGTCCGGCATTTCTGTAAGGAAGTCGGCGAGGCCTGGGCCTTAATGATGATTTGTGGCTTGTAACTGATGTCATGTTCCCCTAACCTAATTGCCCATTTAGTCATTCATTCTAATCGTCCAGGTTGCATCAAAATTTGTTTGATGAGTTTATTGGTCAAGACTAGGATCGGGTGTGCCTAGAAGTACCTACGCAGTCGCCTTGCTGCGTAAACAAGAGAAATACTTCATTTATCAATGATTAATTGCGTTTGGCTCCTTGCAACACCCTACTGATGAAGTACATTGGCACATGCTTTTTTTTTCTCTTTCAACCATCAATACTGTACTGATCACTTCTTGGCTTGCTGATAGGTACATTGTTAGTATTTCGCCTGCAATCGAGTTGCCAATGTAGGTAAGCATTTGAGATGCTATGTCAACTTTTGAAAAGCTTCTTTAACCTCATTCGTCCAAATGATGTCATTATTTCCCATGTGTGTTTTCAACGCTTGAAAGAAAGGCACCGATTGTTCTGCCGATTTTGCCAAGAATCTTTTTGAGTGCAGTGAGTTTCCCGTTCAAGCTTTGTATATCTTTCACTGTTATGGGTGTCCCTAACTTCAGCAACACTTCTATTTTTCTCTGGATTCACCTCTATTCCTGTTGTGGTTACAACATGGCCTAAGAATCTCCCCTTCAGCGCCCCGAACATGCATTTATTTGGATTACGCTTCATGCTAGTTGATCTAAGCTACTTTAAAGTTTATTCTATGTTTGTTAGAAAATCTCCGTCCTCCTTACTCTTGATCACCATGTCTTCTACATATACCTCTATATTTCTTCCTATTTTTCGATTGAACACTTTGTCCACTAACCTTTGATATGTCGGTCCTGCGTTTCATAATCCAAAGGGAATTTTTGTTTAGCAAAATGTACATTTCTCCATGTGGAAGGCATTTTGTCTTCATTTGATGTTGCCATTTTCACATGGTGGTAGCCTTTGTATGCATCCAAAAAGGATTTCCACTTGTATCCCCCCACTGATTCATTTTGCTCAATCTCTGGGAGGGGGTAGTTGTTTTTTGGGCATGCTTTGTTAAGAACGGTGAAATCGAAACACGTACACATGGTACCTGTAACGCCCGTATTTCTGGGCTAGGCATTGATGATGATGCAATAGTCTAGGTCAACCATTGTAACTCGTTTTAAAGTAATAAGGATGAATTACTTGAATATTATGTGAATTATGTGCTTTTGTGTGCTTATTACTTGTTTATAATAATATAATAAATAAAGGATAAAAATAAGCGTAAAAAATAAAATGTTAGATAAGCCCGATATCGATAAAGAAAGTTGTAGTGGTCGTGACAAGGATTCTGGAGATATAAAGAATGTTGAAATCCGAGTTATAACGAAGAAGTTATGGCTGTCGAAGTTTCGCGACAGAACCGACACGACACTGCGTGATGTAAAAAGTGAATTTATGATACAATGCTTTTAGCCATAGCAATCTAAATGAAAGTCGCAGTGTTCGTTAAACCGAGAGTGTGCATAAAAAGAACGCCCAAATCTGACTTCGTATGAGAAAGTTATGATTTTTCCAAGTTTTAGATTAACAGTACACAAACCGGAGTTCGAATAGTAGATCGAACGGTTTTTGGCCGACACAACCAAAACGAGAATCGAAGGTCTCGTTAATAGAAGCTCAACAGTAAAAAGACAGACGAAAACGGACGTCGGATGGAGAAGTTATGAATTTTTAACGGATTTTTCGTGTCCTGACATGTTAAAAATATAACTTTAAAAATATACTCAAAATTAGCCAACGGAGTCTAAACGAAAGTTGTAGAGTACGGTCCCACCTACACGTGGATATAAAGAACGTCGAAAACAGAGCTCGTACGAGAAAATTACGAATTTTTTAAGTCAGGAGTGCAAATTGCGAGACTGTCCGAAGAAGAACGCCCCGAGTTCTCGCAACACTAGGTCCGAAGTGAGCCACGATGCACCATCCGATGGTTGACATGCAAATGATACAAACGTTCTGCGTTCCGAGGAATGCCCAGCGTACCACGGTAGGTACGCGCAGCGTAGTCAGCAGCTTCGGTCTATAAAAGGGCTGCGAGGCCAACCTTCATTTTCACACTTTTCTCCATCTTTTTCTCTCTCTACTCTCTCTCTAGCATCCCCAAACACCCCCGAAGCCTAGGAAACCTCCCTAGCACCAGAAGGAAGCCCCTGAGCTCCCGAAGGCTCCGAGAAAAAGAGTTTTTCGGTTTGAAACTCTGCCCGCGCAGAACCCAGTTTTCAAGCAAACCTCCCGGTTTCGTCAAAGGAAATCATATTTTTAAGGAGCGAAGCGCTGTTCTAGTTATCAACACCATATCAAGTGAGTGCATAGTTACTTTCATCTTACACATAGATATGAAGTATTTTATATAATTTATGTGATATGTGTGCATATTATCTGTTTACTTGAGATCTGTGCTGGATGAAAGATTTAAAGCCTTGTTTTTCAGATCTAAACTGTATATGTATTTTATAACTTGAGATCTATACTGGATGAAAGATTTAAACCTCGTTTTTCAGATCTAGACCTTTTTTTTCTTCATATCTGAACCATATATGTATTTCCTTTTCAGATCTAAACTTTTTTCTTCAGATCTGAACTGTATATGTATTTTCTTTTCATATCTAAACTTTTTCTTCAGATCTGAACCGTATATGTATTTTCTTTTCAGATCTAAACTTTTCTTTAGATATGAACTGTATATGTATTTTATATCTACAAATATGTTGGGTAGAACATGGGTAGATGAAATAGTTGGTGTGTGATGAAAGATAAGTTGGAGGATGAGATGAAAGGTGATATAGAACATGAGATGAGGGTGAGAGGTGAAAAATGAGAGAAGCCTTTACCCAATCATTAGCCCCGTCATCTAGCAGAGTATGGATGACAACTATGGACTATTCTATACAGTTCGTGGAACACTATCAGGCTCGCAACCTGTAGGTGTTGTGAATGATATGTTCACCCGGTGTACTCTAAAAACCCCTGGCAGCTATGGACTTAGTGCCTTATATATGTACGTTGGTAGCTGTGGATTTAGTACCGTATAGATGAACATTGGTAGCTATGGACTTAGTACCTTGGCAGCTATGGACTTAGTGCCTGTTGTATAAACCCCGGGCAGCGATGGACTTCGTGCCTATTCCTTAGGAAAATCCTTAGGAATGAGTGATAGATGATTCTTAGGGTAGATCCTTAAGAAATAAAGAAGATAATGGGGATGGGTAATTGGGTTAATTATTTGATGATAAAACATAATAACTTTATTATTGTGGGTTGAAAACCCTATGTACTCACCAGGTTTTCCAACCTGACCTACTCAGTTTATTTGTATCACAGGTGTCGATATAAAGCTACACTACACTGAGAGATTTAAAGAGATGTAGACCACTAATGTAACTGAATGTAAGTTCTGTTTATGCTTATGTTTTTGTATTGACGATGACATCCCAAAGTTTTAAAATAAATAAAATACATTTCTTCGAAAAAGCCTTGATAACATATTTATCATGTTTTTCTGGGGACAAATTCCGCAACGCTTTTCTTTAAAAAGTTACTCTGATTTGAAATTAAAGCATAAACAAATCGGTCTTTTCTGGCCGTAAAAATGGGGATGTCACAGTTGGTATCAGAGCATTAGTTTAAGCGAACTAGGAATTTGTAGGATTTCTAGACTTAAACTTAGAATGCTAAGCGATGATTGTGAGATGAGTGTCTACCATATTTTAGACACGAGCACTAGTTTATTTTATGAAAGATGCCTAAATTGCTCTATGTTCTAAATGAATTATGATGCTTTATGATGCTACCGGATCTATGGTCTGTTGCCGACCGGATCTGGAAATTTTATGTGTACAGGTTTCTAAACGTTTGATTACGGTATTAGAACTGACATGTAACTCTTCAGAGTAATAAGGAAATTTATACGTCTATCATAAATAAATATTTTCTATCTGAATTCTCGTCACTACACACCGAACGTCTGATTTTGGTGTATAGATCGACATGGTGAGCACTCGAAGTGGATTCGGAAAAGGTAACCCGCAACCTGAGCCACAAGTGATTGAGAAAGCACCAGAAGTAGCAGTTGCACCTGAACCAATCACGATGGCAGGAGTACATGCAATTGTGCGGATGATGTTGGATCAACATATGGAAGAGACAAGGCGTTTACTTCAACAAAGTAAGGACGAACTTACTGTGCTGGTACCCCAAGCACCAACTCTTGAGGCAACCATCTGGGTTGCTAAGTCTATTGAAGAAATGATCAACGACAGGACTACCAACAAGGTTGAAGTTGGAAAGAAGAGGAAATTTGAGGGGTCTTCAAGGTCCAACAAGAGCAACATGTTCTCAAAGTCTGGCAAAGGAGGAGGTAAAGAAAGATGGTGCGGGAAGTGCAAAAATAAACACTCTGGAAGGGAGGTGACTTGCTTCAAATGTGGAAAGTCTGGGCATTACGCCGATGAGTGTACGTTTACCGAGAAGGTTTGTTTCAGGTGTAATGAAGAATGACATATTTTTAAGAACTGCCCAAGGAAAAATGGAGCCGCAAGAGCAAATGCACCTCCAAAGTCGAAGGCAAGAGCATCTCAGACAATCCTTGACGAAGAAGGTGACAACGCAAGGAATCACGAGTGAGGGTTTTATATCCGAAGATCAAGATATGAAGTATCCATAGTAACATGTGGTGTATCCTGTTAGAGGCATAGTATGGGTTGAAACTTAACATCTATGTAATCGTTTTAGGAAATAATATAAAGCTTCGTTTTGTTATATGATGTGTTAAATGATTATGTGAAATTCTTGAATGGTGACTTGGAAAACTGCGAGACAATAATTGGGACGAGTATGAGTATGTGTGAATGGTAGTAGAGGTCTATACTACCGGAAGCACAAGACTCACACTTGGATCAGGGAAGGTCACAAGGTTACCAACAAGCTAGTAATTGATTCCATTTTTTCATATCTGTCGTTACCATCATTTCGGTAATGACCAAGAAGATGATTGTTATCCCGACCCTAGAGGTCATCTTGAATCGAGTCCAACCAAGAGGATTTAGTCATGTGATTCAGAAAACCAAGTCCGAGGTAGTATCCCGCTCAAACTAGAAGATCGAAGTATCGCAATCGTTGAAGCTTGTAGCTAGAAGTACTACATGCTAGAACTTGATATTATCACATTGGAACACGAGGGAAGGTATATTACGTTCAGAAACTCGACTCTAAAAAAACTTTAGTCTAAGCATACATCATACGATGAGAGGTCATTAGAACATGACCCATCAGTCTATTATGGAATCGAAGGAAAGAACTTATCTTGATTTTGTTAAGAGGAAGGAGGAGCCTCCAATAAGGATCGATATTATGACTTGAAGGTCACAATTGAAAGTTCAACATGGGATAGAGAGCGGGTGAAAGATCGAGCACCACCTGCAGACAAGGATTCCAAAAGTTAGATACTCATTCGAAGGAACATAATAGTTACAGATATTACCTAGGATGAGGAGGTAACGTATGGAGTCATTATACAAGCCATGTCTTGTTGTTATTTTCGAGACGGAGTTGAGGACTTCGTAGTCTATAGCGATGCATCTAGAGTTGGGTTGTGTTCTAACCCAGATGGAAAAAGTGATAGCATATGCATCGAGACAACTGAAATAGCATGAAAAGAACTACCCCACTCATGATCAGGAGTTGTCATCAGTAGTATCCGCTCTAAAGATATGGAGACATTATCTTTATGGAACAAAGTGTAAACTCTCCACTGATCATAAGAGTCTCCAGTATCTCTTTAATAAGAAGGAATTGAATATGGGAAACGACGCTGGCTAGAGTTACTCAAGGATTACGACTGTGAGATACTTTACCACCCCGGTAAAGCAAATGTTGTAGCTGATGCTCTAAGTTAAAAAGTAAACCATGAAAGAAAGAGGCCAAGAGCGTTAAGAATAGAAGTTGTCCCAACGATCGTGGAAAGAACCAATAAAGCTCGGGAGGAAGCTTTAGAGGAGAATGACCGAAAGGAAGAACATTAGGAAAAACGTTGGTGTTCGGTGCGAATAATCAAGGATTGAAGGTATTCCAAGATAGGATTTGGGTACCAAAGACGGGAGGAATAAGAGATCTTCTGATGGAAGAAGCTCACAAGACCATGTACTCGATTCATCCCGGCAGCACAAAAAATGTATAGGGATCCGAAACCCTACCACTGGTGGCTGCCGATGAAGCTCAATGTTGCAAAGTATGTGGCCGAGTGTGTGACATGTGAAAGAGTTAAGACACAACATCAGAAACCGTACGGGAGTTTAGAACCTTTACCTGTACCCATAGGTAAATGGGAAGACATCACCATGGATTTTGTCACTAAACTGTCCAGAACGAAGGACGGTCACGACATGATTTGGGTGGTCGTGGATCGGTTCACAAAGAGTGCACACTTCATAGCAGCCAACGAGAGGTGGACTATGGATAAGCTTGCAAATGCTTACGTGAAGGAGGTAGTAAGACTTCACGGTGTTCTGTTAACGACTGTATCCGATCGTGATAGTCGTTTCACGTCAAGGTTTTGGAGGAGTCTACAAGAGGAATTGGGTACGAACTTGTGTTTTGGTACAGATTACCATCTGTAGGCTGATGGTCAAAGCGAAAGAACGATTTAAACACTTGAAGATATGTTAAGAGAATGTATCCTAGAATTCCAAGGTAACTAGGATGAGCACTTACTCCTGGTAGAGTTTTTCTACAACAATAGTTACCATTCGAGCATCAAAACGGCACCCTATCAAGCTTTGTATGGACAGAAGTGCCGTACACCGTCTTGTTGACTTGAGGCCAGAGAAAAGCAGTTTATGGGCCCCGAGATAGTCCATCAGACTGCTGAAAAGGTAAAAGTGACTAGGGAAAGGATGTTAGCAGCTCAGGATCGTCAAAAGAGCTATGCTGACAAAAGAGATGACCGATGATATTCGAAGTTGGAGATTCGGTCTTACTTAAAGTCTCACCGTGGAGGGGACTTATAAGATTCGGAAAAAGAGGAAAGTTGAGTCCAAGATTCATTGGACCGTTCAAAGTTCTTCAGATGATTGGGAACCAAACTTACAAGCTAGAACTACCAGAAGAACTAAATAGTATCCATAACACATTCCATGTGTGTTATTTGAGGAAGTTCACGGGAGGAGTTCCTTACACAATTCCAATTTCAGAGTTAAGGATTGATGAAAATAAGAGGCTAATAGAAGGGCCAAAGGCGATTGTTGACCGTAAGACGAAGAAGTTCCGACGCAAGATGGTCGACTTAGTGCTTGTGCGATGGAAACATTCGAATAGGCCAAATCTCACCTGGGAAACAGAGAGTGACATGATGAGTCGCTATCCGCATTTGTTTGCTGATGCATGATTCCGGGACGGAATCATCCTAAGGGGAGAGAATTTTAACGTCCGTGTTTCTGGGCTAGGCATTGATGATGATGCAATAGTCTAGGTCAACCATTGTAACTCGTTTTAAAGTAATAAAGATGAATTACTTGAATATTATGTGAATTATGTGCTTTTGTGTGCTTATTACTTGTTTATAATAATATAATAAATAAAGGATAAAAAAAGCGTCAAAAATAAATGTTAGATAAGCCCGACATTGATAAAGAAAGTTGTAGTGGCCGTGACAAGGATTCCGGAGATATAAAGAATGTCAAAATCCGAGTTATAATGAAGAAATTATGGCTGTCGAAGTTTCGCGACAGAACCGGCACGACACCGCGTGACGTAAAAAGTGAATTTACGATACAATGATTTTTAGCATAACAATCTAAACAAAAGTCGTAGTGTTCATTAAACCGAGAGTGTGGATAAAAAGAATGCCCAAATCTGACTTCGTATGAGAAAGTTATGATTTTTCCAAGTTTCAGATTAACAGTACACAACCCGGAGTTCGAATAGTAGATCGAATGGTTTTCAGCCGATACAACCTAAATGAGAATCGAAGGTCTTGTTAATAGTAGCTCAACGGTAAACAGTACGAACACCCAAATGGTACGAACACGGAAACGATGCACCATCCGATGGTTGACACGCAAACGGTACGAACACGCTGCAAACCCTCGTACGCGCAGCGTACCACCGAAGGTACGCGCAACATAGTCAGCAGCTTCGGTCTATAAAAGGGCTGCGAGGCCAGCCTTCATCTTCACACTTTTCTCCATCTTTTTCTCTCTCTACTCTCTCTAGCCTCCCAAAACACCCCCGAAGCCTAGGAAACCTCCCTAGCACCAGAAGGAAGCCCCTGAGCTCCTGAAGGCTCCGAGAAAAAGAGTTTTTCGGTTTAAAACTTTGCCCGCGCAAAACCCAATTTTCAAGCAAACCTGCCGGTTTCGTCAAAGGAAATCATATTTGTAAGGAGCGAAGCGCTGTTCAAGTTATCAACACCATATCAAGTGAGTTCATAGTTACTTTTATCTTACACATAGATATGAAGTATTTTATATAATTTACGTGATATGTGTTCATATTATCTGTTTACTTGAGATCTGTGTTGGATGAAAGATTTAAACCTTGTTTTTCAGATCTAAACTGTATATGTATTTTATAACTTGAGATCTATACTGGATGAAAGATTTAAACCTTGTTTTTCAGATCTAGACCTTTTTTTTCTTCAGATCTGAACCATATATGTATTTTCTTTTTAGATCTAAACTTTTTCTTTAGATCTGAACTGTATATGTATTTTATATCTGCAAATATGGTGGGTAGAACATGGGTAGATGAAATAGTTGGGGTGTGATTAAAGATGAGTTGGAGGATGAGATGAAAGGTGATATTGAACATGAGATGAGGGTGAGAGGTGAAAAATGAGAGAAGCCTTTACCCAAGCATTGGCCCTGTCATCTAGCACAGTATGGATGACTACCATGGACTATTCTAGACGGTTCGTGGAACACTAGCAGGCTCGCAACCTGTAGGTGTTATGAATGATATGTTCACCCAGTGTACTCTAAAAACCATGGCAGCTATGGACTTAGTGCCTTATATATGTACGTTGGTAGCTATGGATTTAGTTCCGTATAGATGAACATTGGTAGCTATGGACTTAGTACCTTGGCAGCTATGGACTTAGTGCCTATTGTATAAACCCCGGGCAGCGATGGACTTCGTGCCTATTCCTTAGGAAAATCCTTAGGAATGAGTGATAGATGATTCTTAGGGTAGATCCTTAAGAAATAAAGAAGATAATGGGGATGGGTAATTGGGTTAATTGTTTGATGATAAAACATAATAACTTTATTATTGTGGGTTGAAAACCCTATGTACTCACCAGGTTTCCCTACCTGACCCACTCAGTTTATTTGTATCACAGGTGTCGATATAAAGCTACACTACACTGAGAGATTTAAAGAGATGTAGACCACTAATCTAACTGAATGTAAGTTTTGTTTATGCTTATGTTTCTGTATTGACGATGACATCCCAAAGTTTTAAAATGAATAAAATACATTTCTTCGGAAAAGCCTTGATAACATATTTATCATGTTTTTCTGGGGACAAATTCCGCAACACTTTTCTTTAAAAAGTTACTCTGATTTGAAATTGAAGCATAAACAAATCGGTCTTTTCTAGCCGTAAAAATGGGGATGTCACAGTACCATCTCCCTTTTTTTACTAACATTGGGTTGGCATCTATTTTTTGAACTAAGTATCCCTCATAACCCCTGCTTCCTCCAAATCCTTTACTTATTTGTTGTCTATTTCATTTCTTTCTTTCACCATTATTCATTTCTTTTGTTTGATTGGAAACTGACTAGGATTGATGTTGAGCCGATGCTCTATCAACGACCTGGGGATTGTGACCATATCTTTTGGCTTCCATGCGAATGTATCCACATACTTTTTCAATAACATTATCAGCCCCGTTCGCAAGGAACTGGACACTCTCAACACCAATCTTGACTTTCTGATCTTCATGTTTTTAATTAATAATGACTTCTTTAGTATTCATCGATGGTCTTCTTTCTTCTAGGCCACTGACTGTTTCGGCCATGTCGGGTTGTATAACGTGGCTACGTTTGTGAGGGCTCAATGTCATGCTTTGGACTGTTATAATGCCCTCAGTGAAAGGAAACTTAAGCAAACCATGAACTGTAGAAGAGACCGCTAGTAACTTCCATAAGCCCGTCCTTCCCAACAACATGTTATAAGGGGAAGGTGCCTTTATTATAAGAAATTCCGTCAATATGGTCTTTCGCTTATCTCCCATGTAATCCTCTAGTGTGAAAGGTAGTGATATCCTTCCAACTGGCTATACTGATTGTCCTGCGAATCCAACAACTGGCGAAGTGGGAGGTCAAACATAATTTTGAATCTCGTATGGCAGGCATCAAAGGAAATATTCATAGATAATATTGACCGAGCTTCCGTTGTCTACATAGGTCCTCCGCACCAATGTTCTTCCTACCACCCCTTTAAGTATCAAGGGTTCAGTTCCTTGATGATTGAAAGGTACTGGATCGTGATGATTAAATTCGATATTAACTAATTTCCTTTTCTTAATTGGATTAAGACCACTTTCTCCTCCTTGAATCATCGCAGTTTCGCCAACGTACACTCGTACCTCTTACTTATTTAGGGTGCGTTCCCCTTATCTGGATTAAGTGGCCAATTCTTCTCTTTCTCCCTCTTCAGACTTTCGTAGTCTTTCGTTGTATGACCCAATTTTTTGTGAAAATCACAATATTGATTGGGGTCTCGAGGGTATTTTTTGTTTCTGTCATTATTACATCCTTTATTTGGGCTACTAGGAATATAGGCTTTGTATTTCTCTTGTTGGTATGGCTGAAACCTATCATGCTGCCTGCCTCTACCCCTATGAGGGAATCTTCTGTTCTGGTTGAATCGAGGATTACCTCCATCGGGTGGTTCATTTTATTTCCTGGATCGTTCCTCTCGCCCACCTCCTCCATTCATTGCTTTTCCCTCCATTCTTTCTTTTTCTGCACTTTCTGCTTCTTGCCTTAGGAACCGGTTAACCTTGCGTATCATCTACTCTGCATTAGCCCACTCCATTCCTACCAGATTTCTGAGTAACTCTCCTTCTAATAGGATATAGGTAAATGCTTCTATGATCATAGGATCGTCCCTCGTTGGCATTTTTCGGCTAATCTCGTTAAATCTCTTGAACTAGGGCATGTTAGATTCTCCTTCCCGTTATCGACAGGAAAATATCGTGTGCGCCTACTGCTGAAACCTTCTCTGTTGGATTAAAATATTGCAGAAATTTTGACATAATTCTTTGAAACTTCCTATAGTCTGGGGTGGCAAACTCACTAAACAGTACCATGCAGATCCGTATAGAGTTCCTGCAAAGTACAAACTCCACAACTTAGGGTCCATCAAGATCATCTTGATGGCCCACTGGAAATTTGAGACGTGATCATCAGGATCTCCCGTTCCATCATACTGTGGTACTCTTCGACCTTTCAACTCCTTTGGTATGGGCGTTTCGTTGATATCATCTGTGAAGGGTGAGTGAAAGTTCAAGTTTTTGAAAGCTTGATTATATTTCTTCGCCTCCACAACATTCAGCGACATTTCTCGATTTTTACTGGGATCTCTTTTAGTTTTTGTAGGGTGAGTAGGGGATGAATTTCCTTCTTTTTTGCTTAGCTTTTTTCTCAGGATTCTTAGTTCTTACTTTTGTTTCACCTGAATCTTCTGTTTGGCTAGTGTGGAGAGAAACTAATTCCCATTCTTTATCTTTTTGGGATTTCTGTTTGTCTATCTCTGCTTGCTGGCTTCTCATAGCTGTGAAGCTTTTAAAAGATTCGAACTCCTCTATCTCTAACTCTTCTGTCGTCAGTTCTCTCCGATTCAACCTTCCTTCTTCTCCATGGCCCCTGGGTATCACATCTACTCTTTTTTTACTACTTTCCTTATCATTGGCATTCCTTCGGGTCCTTATAAGTTTGGGATTCTTGGGATTGCAATCACGTCAACAACTGGATTATCCTCGTTAGCCATTTGTCGTGGAATCCCACGGATGGCGCCACTTTATGTGCCTTTAGGTTCGTTCTCCATAGAATTTTATCACAAATGAATCCTTGGAAGTGATGAAACTTGGAGACACAAACAATTCATAAGCCGACGACCGAGAGGAACTCCCGGGCCAACGCTCTGATGATAAAGTCAGGTATGTATCCAAGAAATAGATCGTAATTCTTATATCTCTTGTGATGAAATTATAAGGTACCTTGTTAAATGGTTTGGAAAACCATATATAATCGATACGAGGGTGATTAACTCTTCTTCTACTGAACAGGCTAGAAGTCCTATCACATTAATGGTTTGATATACTGAAGGTACATCGATATGTCCTTTGTAGCCATTCGGAAACTGTTTCTCGTGTATCTAAGGATATGTCAAATGCCAATCTTCATATAGGCTGTATTAATGTGACTTCCAATGTTCCTTGATACTTGTTATGATGACATCTTGTACTTTAGTTGTTATTTTCATTATTCAGGATATACGCGTGGTTCGGCATATGCATATGGTTCGGTACATCCATATGGTTCGGTATAGTTAGGGTATAGACCTAATATCGAGCTATATACCCTATTAAGGTCCTATATAGCAATCAATCTATCATATTCACGAACTTACATCAATTTGATGAAGATTTTAGCTATTGATCATTAGTTCACAACCTGTTTGGCAATCGAATGTAATGTACATGAAAAATTGGGAGGAATAGCCAAAGAAATCAAGAATACATATTCACATTTCAACATGTAATAATATGCATAATATATAGAATTTATACTAACATATCTAGAATATTACACATTCAACATTACAATTAATAGAATAATTATAAATGTAGAATAATACCCATTCATATTTTAAAAGAGGATATTGTACTTCGTGGAAATTCAAGGCCTTCAACTAGTGCACATATTTAGAATATAATACTCAAATATGTAGAATATTATGCATTCACATAAAAATTACATAGAATAAGTGTAACACTTGTTTCACGTACCATTTATTTCTCAAAATTTTAGGGTTTTGCACAAGGACTCGATGATTTGGGGAGCCCCAACTCGATGAGTAGAGATCTTTTTGGACGCGGGACTTAGGGTCTACTCAACGAGTTGGAAGGCCCCGACTCGACGAGTAGACACTGGAAAGGAAAACCCTAATTTTTCGGGTTTTGTACCCTATATAAAGAACTTATGGCTCATTTGTAGCCTCCCTCATCGTCCATACAACCCAGAGAAACCCTAGTTCGAGCCTTATACCTTCTTGAGTGTGTGAAAGAGCTTTGGAGAGTGATTTTGGTGTGGTTGTGAAGGAACTTGGAGCTTGAAGAGGTTGGAGTAATGGGATAAGCAGTAGATCTGACATCTACTCTGTTTTGGCAACCATCTTGAGGTATAGAGTTGATGGGTTTTGAGCATTCTAACACTCCTAAGTGTACATGCAACCCTAAATACCTTGGATCTATGTTTTCTCTATTATACATGCAATTATTAACTTTCCAAGGTATTACCCTATCTAGCATACAATACTTGATACTTGGGTAATCAAATGGATAGAATACATACCTTTGTTTGATGTAGCTTGTCTCCATGAAGCTTGAGTGCCTAGTGCCCCAAGTGTGACACCTCAAATGGTTCACACAACACCAAATGCACATGGAGTGACTTGAGAGAAATGGAACACTCCTTGAAATCGTCTAGCCCTCATATTCACACATTAGTGCACGATTTCTTGAGCCATGGGATTCTTTTATATGGTGGCTATTAGGGTTACACCATGTAACTCATAACTTTACCCATTCCTTATGCTCCATGGATTTTAACCTCCATGGAGTATCCATGGGTCACCCCATGGACTTAGTCCAACATAAGGAATCTTGGATCACAAGCCCACATATATAAGAATGAATGATTTACACAATCAACCCATATATTTAATTAGTCTCCTTTTGATCACTTAATTAATTCCAAATTAATTCTTGATCAATACTAATTAAATAATCTTATTAATATATTAGAACTTATAATATATTAACCAACCTTAAGTGTTATTTCTCTCATTATAGTCTATCCAAATGCATGATGTCATGCAACCCAAATGGACCATGCCGGGTCGGGTCAAGTCTTACCAATTATAGTTATGGACTTAGACATTAATCCAACAGTCTCCCACTTGGATAAGTCTAAAACTATTATTGCGTATGACTTCAGGAACCGATCAGCAATCGTAGCTCTCAAAAGCTTCTGTCGAACTCTGACCTTGTCGATGAACTCCGACCTTTGTCAATGACTTGTCCATTAGATAAGGGATCATATATTCCTCCATTCTAGATATCATATGGACTGAGACATGGATTATCAATCATTCTCTCTGTCCATTTGTTGTTTCCCGATTTCCGATTCATGATGACTGACTGATTGAACAAATCAAATCAGTCCTGGCTTGGCCAAGCACTCACATGTATCATCTTTAAATCATCGAGGGGCCCACATATATCGCTTTTATCCCGAAGGTAAAAGGAATGGATAAACTTCGACTCATATGGCTTGTTCTACTACTTGTTGAATCATACACAAAGGCACATTTTATAACATCGAGTTACCAATGCGTTTTCGTGCAATCAATGTATAACCAACTCATAGTAACAACTCATATCTCTAGGTTTTAAGAATATAAGATATTATCGTCTCATGATCACTCGTGATAAAATCCATGAAGTGATTCAAATGAGCGTGGGTTGAATCCAATACTCAGAACTTATGAGCACTCATGAGTGTTGTAGCACCACTTTGTCCACCAACTTGGACCTCTACAAACCAACCCATGACAGTCTTGATTCATATCTACTTCCAACATATGACCGACTGTGGATGGTTTGAATAACTTAATCATTCAGGAAGAGCGACTTAGTTATTCTGGAAGTCAAAACATGCAAAGTGAAACACAAGAATAAATGAATCCAATATGGTATCAAACCCTATGAATATAAATAAACACTTTTATTTATCACCATACCGATTACTCATTATTCATTGTTTCGGTTTTATCAACTTTATACTTGAATTAAAAACACTAGTTGTCCCATGCTCCAAGCATGTACACTATGTTTTTCTTAAACAATAGCTTTGCCATACACCAAGTATGCACTCTATGTTTGTCTATGATCCTTACTTTGTGAAATAAACCAATTGAACATAATTTCAATGATTCTAATTTCACACTCCCAAATCCTTATCGAAAAATGTGAGAATTTCAAATTCCTATCATTTATCGAAATCTGTTTAGATTTTAAACTTATATGCACTGACCCTCCTGTAATGAATATGTACAAAGTCACAAAGACTTGTCAACAGTCATTATAAGGTATTCCAATGGAGATCAACTCCATGGAAACTAAGTCTCATATTCAAAGTACATTGCTTTGGACATGCTTCTTGCATTAAGTTTTCTAATCTTACACAGATAACTTCCACCTATGGAGACAACTCCATATTCTCATTTTGACTATCACTTCTGAATAAGAGATGCCTCTTTTCAGAATATGTCAATATGGTCATTCCAAAATTAGCACTATACTTCCAACTGTCCCTGAGCAACCAATCTTTGGTAAACCTCAGATTGTCCTCGACAATTGCTTAATCATTTTAGTCATATCCAATTCTAGACCTTTTCCCTTCTTAATGCCTCTGGGCATTTGGCAAAATTTAGAAATGACAAATATTATAGCACATGCAATCGATCCTGTACCCAAAGCAAATGGTACACGATTCATGATGTCTCACATAAAGACATGATTCTAGACCAGTCTTTTGCTACAATATTTTTATTTGCCATGTTTTCAAAATTTGACTATGAAGAGGGATGCCGTAATCATAATCGAATTTTGAGAACGCAATATATAGAATTTCCTTAAGTTGAACCAATCCAACATGAAATTCATATATATATATATATATATATATATATATATATATATATATATATATATATATATATTCTTGACTAAAGATGATTAAGGTCTCAATCTAAGCCTTTAGAACTGAAATGAAGTATATCCTCTCCCTTAATTATAGCAAAACAACTTTTTCAATCCCTGCAGCCTCATGAATTGAATCTTTTGTTTTCTATAATTAACATTGCTAACTTGCAACACTAACAATAATTATCATGCTCCCACTAACATGATGATTATTAGCATAACACTTATGCTCCCACTAGCTTTGACATGTACTCAGAAATCAGCTGAACTTCTAGAAATCAATACTTTATTGACTTTCTTACCAAAGTTCAGACTTCTGATACGAGATGCTTTGATAAAACTTTATCAAAATCATACACCTTTCCTTAGATAGCATGCATGTGTGTCTAAACAATTTCAGAACTATGAAAAGGGATGCCGTAATCATAGTCTCAATTGTTTAGACCTTTTTCCATCTGCTTCAAATCTACTTGGTGGATGTGTTTCCTCACCATCATTTTCATGAATCGGAGAGAAACCTTATGACCCTTAGATTTTATGGTGTATGTGTTCTTATCCATGTGAATCGTCAAAACCATAGTCACAAGAGAAGGATAATGACAAATCCAAACTCATATGGACTGAACTTATGCAATCTTAACTTCTTGCCACCTGGCAGTACAGGCCCTGCCATTGCTTCCAAGTTGTTATGCAACCAATTGAGAACTTTCATAACTCCTATGCAAATCCAACTTTAACTGGAATGGGCACATAATATGTCAAGACGATAGGTTATAAACCTCAAGTAGTGTGCTAGTGAAGAACCTCAGGTTTTATTCTTGATTAGTTCTTGAAATTCTTTTTAGGATCTTTAAGACTCCCACTGTCCTCTTGACATATAAGACTATCTTGCCAAATATTCAAGAGATAGTGCAGATTCTTTATCAAGACAAACACTTCACACAATTGGCCTTAGTTGGTCTTTGTTTTATCCAAAACATCACAACTTACCAATTTCAAATGTACAAGAGTAGGACACTTTTACTCTTACATTTGACAAGTGTTTTAAACCTTTCTTTAAGATATGTCACTCAAGTTACAATCTTGGAGTATGACTCTAAGAATTGTTGTTGGAACGAAGTATGACTCATCTTCCTGATCTAACCATTTCAACAATTCATGACTCCTCTTCTTAGTCATAAGAATGCACTAAGATGACCTTTAGAGGACTAATTGTGATATGATTTCTAAATCATTAAGATGATCACAAACATGATACTAAAGTACTCTCCCATCTTTTCAGATTTGAGAAACTTTTATCTTTCTGCCTAATTTGATTCTTCCCATTCGTTCTGCCATACATTGAGACTTTTCCAATGTTTCAGAATTATACTTAAACGTGTAAGTATAACCATATTTACTAAACTTTAGTAAATCAAATAGTCTTAACGTGCTTTGTGGTGGACATGACCAGTGCACAAGAATGTGTACTCAATCCCTTCAGTCCTTCACTTGACTCACACATCCATGTGAACAAGTAATTAGTCTTGATTTTCCAATGCTTGAAAGTTCTCATTCATCATACTATTCAACTTGCATGATTCCAAGTTTCGGTCCAATTGAAACTTGGGTGATGAGGAACTTTCCTGATTTGGTAAATTTAGACACTACCACAAATGAAAGAATCAAATCCATTTTCCAATATTGCTGTCAGTGGAATCATATAAGCAACAATTTTCCACAAATGCCATTGTAAGGATACTTCAAATAAATAAAATTAAACAATTTTCTTTTATTTTAAAACTTTGCGGAAAAACTTATCCTTACAATCCACATGGAAAATTGTTGTTATCTATTCCTTAGCAATATATCATAACTTCTTAAGAAACTGCTCAAAATTCTGATGCGATCGAAATCCACCTTTGCGATCAGAATCAGCATATACTTCCTTTAAGATTTCTCTCTATTCTTTGATTCTTAAAACATCAACATGTGACCCAGTCACATCATGTAATGAGGATCTCAGAATAGAACTTAACAGAGTTAGATAATGGGCTCTACCTGATGTAGAGTCAAACTTATTGACTTTAACATCCTTAGGTAAATTTGGCAGCTTTGCAATCAACGCCCCTTCCTTTGGCAAAATAAACATATGGACCCTTTGGTAATGGGACTATCTCAGACTTAGCCTTTCTCTTTACCATTTGGTCAACCGGGTTGACTATGGCCAATCCCTTTCCATTGGGAAGAGAATGCTTTTTCTGGATTTCCAGTGTCACCATTGTCACTGTCCATAAAGTTTTTGGGAAGTTGATCTTCTAATCAAATTTTCTTTACTATCGTTCCAAATCATTGCTGATTCAGCAGCACCAAGCAAATAGATATGATCATTAAGGTTCATGTCATACTCTGTTTCATAGTAGTCCCAAAGGAACTCACTATGTGACTTAGAAAGTGATTGAACATCCAACTTTCTCAAGACTTTGACACCCAACTCTCCCGGCTTGTCAATATGTGACTTCATCTCTAAGATGTGATCACACATAGACCTTGCTTTCCATTAGGGCTTGAGTGACCTTGAACTTGTGGGTTAGGGAGAATAATTGGAGGAGGTGGAGGAAGTAAAGTTCCAAGAGATTTGGGAAGATCATAGATGTCTGAACTAGACATCTTTTGGGAGATATTCAAGATAGTTGATCTAAAGTCCTTAATATAACACCCAATATGAAATATTAAGGCTAGGATCCAACAACCTATTTATAACTGGAAGAGGGATACCGTAATCCGAGTTATAAAATAGTTGAAGGTAGGTAAATGACGATTTACCAATTTCCACCATGAAAAACGAAATAATGTAATTAGGTTTTTAATTGGATTTGAAACTCCTAGATCTTTTGAGATTCATTGAACTTTTCAATGGCATGTTTCAATCTCGAGTGTGCCCTTCAGGTTTTGTGACTGGGATGCCGAGGATCACAAAACAAGGTGTGAAGTAACCATGCAAATATACTTGGTACCCTTAATATTTACCCCTCAATCGATGTGCCGGTTAACCACACGAGCTCCACCGATACTATGATAAATATTAAGTTACCCTTTGCCTACTTTGTTAAATCCAGGTTAGTGTGCCGGTTAACCACACACGCTCCACTAACGGTTTAAACAAAGTGCAAAGTGTAATTTCATGGATTAGCACCTTATTCACATTTTCCTAAGTAACTAAGATTGAGAATTTATAAGTGTTTAGTTACTTAGTATTTATCATTAATACTTTTAATGAAGGGAGAATTATAGTCCTTGTCCTACCCGTTCGGCTAACGATCCTCCACCAGTCAAGGAAGCGGTGGGTGAGAGTGGACACCCATTAAACTGTCATTTTATAGGCAGTAACCTTATACCCCTCCCTTATAGACCGGCTTCGTGAATGAGGCCTACTAACGGTAAGACTGACTTGCTCTTATACATATATTTATTATTAACTTATAATACTATAAAGTATAAGGGTTGAATTTTAACTTTTAAAATTCTAAGGGCTAACTTGGAATTAAAGTATTCATGGGGAAAACTTTACAAATTCCAAAACTTGAGGGCAAGTTTTGAAAATATTCAAAACTAATTAATTCCATAACTTATGTGTTTAAAGTAGTTTTAATTAAAAAAAAAACTCTTCAAGTTCCATAACTTGAGGACAAGTTATGGAAGACTTTAAACTAATAAAAGAATGTAATTTTTCTTTATTTTTGTAACTTATTGAACTAATTAAGGTTACACATTTTATCATTTAATGAAGTGACTCTTGAACCTCCATAACTTGAGGACAAGTTATGGAGTCATAAAACCATTTAATGAGGACAAGACTCTTCATTTTTGTAACCATTGCCAACTTTTTATGAGTTTTATGAAACTTAAATGTGACTTTTCATATAACTTGAGGACAAGTTACAAAAACACATTTTAGAATCAACTCTTAGATTAAAATGGATTGAAAACACATAATCAATTAACTTTTCTATTAATCTAATAAACTCATATGAACAAAGATAATTCACATCAAATTTTTTTCAAGTAATTAGCATAACTTTTAAACTAATACAATTCGATTTTTCAGCTAATTTTGCAAGTATAACAAGAAAACAAGCCTTGGCTCTGATACCACTGATGGGTTTTGAGCATTCTAACACTCCTAAGTGTACATGCAACCCTAAATACCTTGGATCTATGTTTTCTCTATTATACATGCAATTATGAACTTTCCAAGGTATTACCCTATCTAGCATACAATACTTGATACTTGGGTAATCAAATGGATAGAATACATACCTTTGTTTGATGTAGCTTGTCTCCATGAAGCTTGAGTGCCTAGTGCCCCAAGTGTGACACCTCAAATGGTTCACACAACACCAAATGCACATGGAATGACTTGAGAGAAATGGAACACTCCTTGAAATCGTCTAGCCCTAATATTCACACATTAGTGCACGATTTCTTGAGCCATGGGATTCTTTTATATGGTGGCTATTAGGGTTACACCATGTAACTCATAACTTTACCCATTCCTTATGCTCCATGGATTTTAACCTCCATGGAGTATCCATGGGTCACCCCATGGACTTAGTCCAACATAAGGAATCTTGGATCACAAGCCCACATATATAAGAATGAATGATTTACACAATCAACCCATATATTTAATTAGTCTCCTTTTGATCACTTATTCTTGATCAATACTAATTAAATAATCTTATTAATATATTAGAACTTATAATATATTAACCAACCTTAAGTGTTATTTCTCTCATTATAGTCTATCCAAATGCATGATGCCATGCAACCCAAATGGACCATGCCGGGTCGGGTCAAGTCTTACCAATTATAGTTATGGACTTAGACATTAATCCAACAAAAGTTGCTACCTTGACCTTTATTTGCTTAGATCTCCTCTTATGGAAGTATATGGCCACTTTTGGTGCATTATGGTGTCATTCTAGGATTTGAACTTGTCATGAGGATATGGTTTCAGATTTGGACACCTCTAGGCCCCCATGGACATAAATTTTCCCATTTTATCTAGTCTTGGCCCTTCTCCATGCCCTAAACCTTGAATGAGACTTAGTTTTAGTGTTTTAGCCTCTTGAGGCCTTGCATGCACGTAAAGGTTGCAACTTTATGTGGTATTTCAATCCTAAGGGACTGGATCTGTAGTTTGGGGCTTTGGATTCGACTGGAAGGGGATGAACACGTTAAGACATGGAAAACTCAACGAGTTGCCCTGACAACTCGACGAGTTGGATCGGGTTTTCCTGTTTTCGGTATGGATAGTGAACTCGACGAGTTGATAAGATAACTCGGCAAGTTGGTTAGGGTTTTTCCCTGGCTTTTTGAACCCTGAAGGAACTCGACGAGTTGCTAGATGCACTCGACGAGTTGGGTCAACATGGACTGTTGACCTTGACTTTGACCATGGTTGACCAAGTTTGACTTTGAGGGTATTTTTGGTATTTCGGGATTTTGACAAAGTTAGTCACATGATGGTTGTAGGCAGTTGAGTTGGAGCTACAGGTTGGGACTTATCTTATCTTATCAGTGCAACATTCTTGAGAGGTGAGTCTCCTCACCATACCAATGGGTCTAAGGCACCAAAGCCGACCCATTTTGTGATATGTGGTACACTAGTTGATGTAGTGATATGTGGTATGTTAGTTGGTTATATGCTAGGTGGTATGCTAGTTGTATATGTGATACTTGCATGAAAGACCATGGGGGGAGCCCATGACGCTTCGATGTAAGACCATATGGGGGAGCCCATGGATTTTCAGGTAAAGACCATGGGAGGAGCCCATGACACTTGGATGTCAGACCATGTGGGGGAGAGCATGGCTTTCACGTTAAAGACTATGGGGGAGCTCATGGCACCTAGGTGTAAGACCATGTAGGGGAGCCCATGACATCTTGGAGTAAGACCCTGGGAGGAGCCCACGACATCCTTATATGTTTGTATGCATGGCTTATGTGGTTTATGTAGCTTATATAGCTAATATGGATTATGTGATTATGTGGATTGCGTGGGGTATGCTCTGGGGAACTCACTAAGCATTAGCTTACAGTTTGTTGATTGTTTCAGGTACTTCAGAGCCTAAGGGCAAGGGCAAGGTTTGATGGCGCGACATGCACTCTCTCAGACATTTTATGGGGACACTCTGATATTTGATATAAAATGTTGATGTTATGAATTTGAAAACAATTGTCATTGAGATTTTATGGTTTATGGGAATGTTTTGATTATTTAAAAATGAAAATTTTATTGGGAAAATTTGGGTTGTTACAATAAGTAGAATATTAGACATTCTCATTTCCGAATATGAAGAAAGTTATATACTTAAACATATATATTAGTATATATTCACATTTCAGCACATAATAATGTATAGAATATATAGAATTTTATACTAATATATGTAGAAGATTACACATTCTACATTAGAATATACAAAATAATTAGAATATCACACATTTATATTTTAAAATAGGATACTGTACTTCGTGGAAGTGCAATACCTTCAACCGGTGCAAATATGTAGAATATAATACTCAAATACATAGAATAGTGTGAATTCATATTACAAATTCATAGAATAAGAAGAATATTAGACAATCTCATTTCAGAGTGTGAAGAAAGTTATATACTTAAACATATATCAGTACATATTCACATTTCAGCACATAACAACGTGTAAAATATATAGAACTTTATACTAACATATGTAGAATATTACACATTCTATATTAGAATATACAGAATAATTAGTATATCACACATTTATATTTTAAAATAGGATATTGTACTTCGTGGAAGTGCAAGGCCTTCATCTGGTGTGAATATGTAGAATATAATACTCAAATATGTAGAATATTGTGCATTCAAATTACAAATTCATAGAACAAGTAGAATATTAGACATTTATATTTTAGAATATGAAGAAAGTTATATACTTAAACATATATCAGGGTGTATCCACATTTCCTTATATTTCTTTGACATGGGAAATGAAAATTCCAGTTTATTTGGAGTAGATGTGAACATGAATAAAAAAGAATATAGTTATATGAAAAAACTGAATATGAATATGTTGAACTAGACATTCGTGAGAACTTGATCTGACTTCTTTGATTCATGAATGCTAGATGATCGAAATCTTGATTCGGGAACATAATCAAAATCACAAGGTTGAAAATCTAAATTGGAATGAATAAGAGGTTTTTAAGGGTGGTTCTCCAATCACACATCTCTTTTGCAATTAGAATGAGAGTAATCGAAATGTTTAAAATCAGCATGAGAGGAATTTGTAGGTTTAAAGAAAAACATAATATGGATTTACCAGTTCTTCAATCGAGATTGCAAATCAAGAAAAAAGAAGGATTTGTAGTGTTAATCGAGGAAGAGGGTTTTGTGCGTAAGAAGAATGAAGAAATGTTTCAATCATGATGCAGATCAATTAATTCAAAGTTATGATATTGAACCTTTATCTCCTTTATTAATATCAAACTATCATGTATTTACAGAAGATGTCACCGATATCTTCTTCATATATCTTGATTTAATCTCAACCCTAGACCAAATAGATGAATGGTTCAAATCTTGTGTCTTTGTCTCAAAAAATTATTTTTTCTCATATGAACCTAACCCTATATATATATATATATATATATATATATATATATATATATATATATATATATATAATTTTTTGAGAACCAAATATACATGAGAACTCGAAACTTTTTTTGTCATAGATTTTTTTTCAAACAAAAAGTGTACGCACCTCTAAAACGTGCATATATAAGAAGTTTTGTTTAAGCAATTTTTGCTAAAAAAAATGTGTATATATGCATATCATGTAACGCATATATGTACAACGTGTGTGTGTGTATATATATATATATATATATATATATATATATATATATATATATATATATATATATATATACACAAAAATTTTTTCATTAAAATTTGTTTAAATAAAAGTTCTTATATATACAAGTTTTAGAGGTGCATAATTTTTTTTCGAAAAAAATTTACAACTAAATTTTTTTTGGTTCTCATGAATATTTAAGTTCTCAAAAGATCCTGAATATATATATATATATATATATATATATATATATATATATATATATATATATATATATATATATATAATGTTTTGTGTTAAAAGTTAATTTACATTCTATAAAAAGTTTAACTAGCCTAAGGTTGATCGGTATCGTCAACGTTAAAAGGTCAAGTATGCACCAAGATCCTTTTTAATCTCCAACACTTTTTTAGGGGGTGGTGTTCCATGTACTCAACGGTGTTGAGGTGAAGAAACGTGGAGGAAGAAAGAGAGAACATCAAAGGAGTTATTTGGTTAAATGTCAGCATTGTTCTTCCTCGTCGTTACAACTTCGCTTACCATAATTGGGGGGGGGGGGGGGGGGGGGGGTTACCGGCGTTTTGGAGCTGCCACATTCACAACTACAACGTTTTCTTGGCCCATACCCAAGAATCTAAAACATAAATTGTAAATTGATTTTGATTGGGAAAATACTTTGTAGATATTTGTAATTTTTCCATTAAATTAAAGTAACTGCAAAAGGTTCATGGTATTTGTAGCAAGGTTTTTGTTATATATTAACTGCAAAAGGTTCATGGTATTTGTAGCAAAGTTTTTGTTATATATTAATACACATGAAAAGGTGAACATTGTGACAAAAAACATGTTTCTTATTTTCAAAATATCAAACTGTGTGCAATACATGTTTCAAATTGAATTCTTTAACAATTGCCACGATTTCTTGATTATATATATATATATATATATATATATATATATATATATATATATATATATATATATATATATATATATATATATGCTAGGAGGATGCACATTATTTCCAGGTCAAATCTCTTTTTCTTAGAGACAACATGATACAAGGATCACAATCTCATATTCAACCTTGTCACTTCTTTTACAAGTCCAACAATGTGATGTTGTTTGGCTTGTTTCTAATGGTAGTTTCCTTACAGGTAACTGAGTCAGGATTCTTGGTTAAAACACTTCCAGGTTTTTCTGGCGATCTTCCTTTTATACTCGAAACCGGGTAAGATCTTGTAGTAGAATTTATATGTTGATTTAATTCATGTTTTTTGTTTATTATTATACTTAGTTTGTAGTTATACTGACTCTCAAGAAAACAATGTGGTTTAAGTTACATTTCAGTAGGGGAATTTGATGATGTGCGGTTCTTTTACTACTTTGTTGAGTCGGAGAGGAGCCCCGAAAACGACCCTCTCATACTTTGGGTCAGAGGAGGGCCTGGTTGTGGTGTTCTCAGTTCTATTTTCTTTCAAATAGGTATATCTACTATCCTTGGAATTTTGTTACTAAAGTTGCTTTCCGAGCATAGATAGGACAATTTTTTCAGTAAGTGTTTTTAGTTTAATGTTATGGTCACGTCAACAAACCAAAAAACTCAAAAACATCCTCAATATGATATCAAGTCTATTATGTAACCAATTAAAATATTATTAAAAAACATGAAAAATTCTCTACCATGGAACTTGTAAATTTACAAATAATGTGATAATACTCTGGAATCAAAAAACTTCTACAACTTTTATTTATTTATTTATTAGTATTATTATTATTATTATTATTTTTTAGAGCTTAATTTACCCGATAATTTTTTTAAAAACTACTGTTATTATGGATGCTCTTAGTTTCTTCTTTCATATGGTTATGCAAAGCTTTCGATATAGTGCTCCAAGCTCAACAAAAATGATATATTTTTCATAATTAAAAATTCTCATGCTTTGCTTCACTTTCTTTTTCAACATCCCACTATGAAGATCATTTCACAAATGTTCTTATGTTAAATATATATATAGCTCGCAACGCACCAACGAATTAGCAAAAAATAAGCTAAAAACATAAGTATATTTGCAACCATAAATTTATAAACGGGATTAGGGTCAGCCGGCTCCATTGTATACGAATGTTTAACTCACCAAGGAATTATGACGAATCTCAACACATACGTACGAGATTGTATTTTATACTCATATAAACAACATTCTCATCATCATCCTTTCTATATACCCTTTAACCACTTGCACAAAAGACATATATCAATTTTTTTTACCTTATTTATCGACCATCCATCTAGAAAGTTGTTCGCAACTTCGTAACAGTAGGAAAAGTTTTAAACATTCATATCCAAATTGTATTTAAACAATAAGCAAAATCCTGAACATTACCAAGCTTCAAGAATTTACCAAACAAATTTTTTTTAACCGCGGTTATAACCTTCTTTGTGATGTATGTAGACATCCAAAATCTTGCGGTATTTGTTAATTACTTTTCATACAACCTTCTCAATCCAATCCCTAAAGTAGTTCAGAAAAATGTAGAAGATGACTGTATTCCAATGAATGGACCAAATTTGATCGGACCTTGTATCATAGTCCAACACCTTTTTAACTTGGCTACAATGTTGCACCATACACCTCCAACATTATCCATTAACAGAAATGCATGGAAAGTAAGGAAAACCTTTGTAAAAATATGATGGTTTATGCTGCTTTTGCAAAAGGAATATATATATATATATATATATATATATATATATATATATATATATATATATATATATATATATATATATATATATATATATATATATATATATATATATATATATATATATATATATATATAGGAAAGGGTTATTTGGAAAACAAAAAAACCCTAAAAAAACCCCAAAAATCATAAAAATGCATAAAAAAATACCTAGAGATCACAAAACTTTTTTTTGACATTTTTTATGAAAAAATCTCAGGTTTTTAAAGAAATTCGCTGAAAATTTTTTTGAAAAAAAAAACTTTTTTTTTTATAAAAAAAAATAAAAAATAAAAAAAAATTGATTTTTTATTTTTTTTTCAGCGAATTTTAATAAAAAAAACTGCGATTTTTTATAAAAAAAATTCAATTTTTTTTTTGTGATCTCTAAGTATTTTTTTTATGCATTTTTATGATTTTTAAGGTTTTTTGTTTTCCACAGAACCTAAACCTATATATATATATATATATATATATATATATATATATATATATATATATATATTTGCAAAAATAGGGAGATTTTATGTTATGCAAAAAAAAGTTATTTATTATTTATTATTTATTATTTTTTGGGGGTAAAAGCGGAATGATTTAAAAAACTTTTGTAAAAGTATGATGGTTTTATATTGTTTAGCCCTAACAAAAGGGTTATTACCTCAAAAACCCTTAGTTTTACATCTAAAGTTCTTATTTGCCAAAATTGATTTTTTTCTTCTTATTTTGACCTTATTAATTAGGAGAAGTATCAACAATCAATTAATATCTGGTGTCATCGGTTGCTCAGCTAAAACACAAATGAAGAAGTCTTTCTCTCAAAAAAAAAAATCCACACTCAGACACTCTCATCTCAAACCCTCGACACTCTCATTTCTTGACAGACATATATCTTAGACCCTCGACACTTTCATTTCACATGAATTTTTATGCCCAAAATATCACTGCTCAACATAACAACCAAAATATATGATAATTCCAATGTACACCAAAATACCCTTGTGCATCTAAACATAATAGCAACTCCTACAATGCAAAAAAAAAAAAAATACCAAATCATACAAAAGGAAGCTTAGTGAACAAAATACCCATGTGCATCAAAACCAAACTTAATTACTTAAAGGGAAATATTTTTACATTCAAAACTAAACATCAAATTGTACAACCATCTTTATAAATGGCCAAAACATGATTGTTCAAAAAGGCCTACTTAAATACCCTAAAAGTTGACAAACACAATAGATGTTAACAAACAATTGATGTGGGTCTCTTACAACCTGCAACTGCAATAACGAGCATCTAAATTCACTTTGTAGGCTCCATACACATGTCTTGTCTCAAATATTGCCCCTCTACTTAGTATCACTTTTTAGTACCTACAAATGTTTAGGAAACTATTTATAATTTGTTTATATATATATATATATATATATATATATATATATATATATATATATATATATATATATATAACCAAATTAACAAACACACCTTATATCTTTATCAAATTCTTCCATTTTTTGTATGATGGTTGGACAAACTTCAGGTCTCCATGACGTTGATGCTACACCCATATGGTAGAATCTTTTACATCATGTAGATTCAAATTTCCTTTATCATTGTAAATAGAGGCTTTTTCCTGATGTCTCTGACCATTGCATTAAAGGACTCGGATACTCCATTTTCAACAGCCTCACATGCATATCCTTGAGAAAAAAAGCCATACACCATGTCGATGGACTCTTTGACATCATCCAATAATAAAACTTCTCACTAATCTTCTTGATTTCTTCCACAAGAGCAATCAAATCACCTTCCACAATATTTTTTGCTGCTGCCCAAAATAAGATTTTCAACTCTAAAGCATTAAAGACTTCCTGAAGTTTGCAAGAACATTTCTCTCACATTTCCTATGTTCAACATGTGGCATGATGTCCTTTACAACTTCTAACAGTCGATGGAACGTGCAAAATAATGCTATTATAGCATACAAATAAATTACATTACTATACAACTTTATGTAATGTATGCTTACCTTGTGTTGGTCTGAAATGACAACCAAACCCCTACCACCATAAACTCCTAAGTCACCAATAAGGAATTATAAAAACCATGTCTACTTTTATCTTTGTTTCCAACATTCACTACAACCCATGCTATCAGATAAACATGGTTGTTACCATCTCTTCCAATATCACTTAACAACTCACCTTTTACTTGACCCTTCAAGAAAGCCCCATCCAGTCCTACTACCGGCCTAACAGTTCATTCACATAATCCCAAACCTTAACATGATATTCTTGCAATTTACCCTTAATCATTGCATGTGCCTTTACCTTGGCCGTATATCATTGACTTTTTTGACACCTATATATAGAACTTTCTTAGGACATCCTCTTTTATATATGTTGTTGAAAATTTTGGTTTTTGAATAATATCATTTACCTAGTGCCTAGTTAACCACTCACAACTAACTAGATGTCTAAATTTATAGTTCCTTGCACAGAGATGTGTATTAGTCATGGTATTTATCTGAAACGTATGTTCATTATATTTCCAAGATGCATAAAGCTTAAAAGGACATAGCCTTTATCACTTAGTTTACCACACTAAACAAGTAATCTGGATTTATCAGACTTCATAAACCATAGTTGATAACCTTTACAAACTGCATAGTTAGTTAATGCAAACCTCAAATGAGCAGGGGACGCATACAATTATCCCAAACTAGGCTTTATTTTTTCCCATTTAACGATAAGATCATGAACCGTGTACTTAACACCAACATCAAGTTCATTTTCTTCTCCAATGTGCTCATGTTCTGCATCTTGCCCCACATCAAGTTTGTTTTCTTCTCCAATATCCTCATATATGTTCTTGAAGATGTTCTCATCACATAACATGTTGAGAAAGGGTTCATCATAGATGGGGGTTTCAAGGTCTCTAATTCACAATCCACATATGACATGTCAAGAAGATCATCAACATAGTCTTCATCGAGAATGTATTTTACATTAGCAAACTTTTTTTTTACTCTTGCATGATGACTCTGCCATTAACCACATTTGCATGGGTTTGAAGTCTCTGGTTTACAATCCAAATATAGAATGGTAGTTAATAACACATTTAACACTAAAATCGATAATGGTATATATGGAAACATTCACTAACCTCGCTATTTCAATGATCGAGAACGACTTCTGGTTCCAATCGAGGGTTTTTTGAACATCAATCAATAACGGGAAGATGATCAGAACTAGGGTTTTTGAACTTCAATATTTGAAAATCCTCTTTCTCCACACAAATCAAATCACTCACTATAAGAGAAAGAGTGAAATGATTGTGGGTCTCTTTATTGCACTTGAGGGAAACTTGTTTAGACTTGTTACTTATTGGTGATCGATAAAATGCCATGAATAGAAACAACTCTTAAATAAGGGTAAAATAAGAAAAAAAAAAGAAAAAAAAAACAGTTTTAGCAAATAAAAACTTTAGATGTAAAACTAAGGGTTTTAAGGTAATAATCCTCAGCAAAATGGGTGTAGTTTGAAAAATAGGTTCCAAACACTATCAAACGATTTTATAATTGTTATATATTGAATGTATTATTTTCTTATTTATTACCTTTTATCTTATATAATAATTTTTATTTACATTCCTTCCATTTATAATAGATAGATAAAATAGTTTTATAATTTTTCATATATAAACTTATTTATCGAGAAGATATTAGTAAAGGTAGTGTATCAATATTAATGAATAACACTATTTAAAAGAATTTGCCAATTATTTATATGGTACAATTAGGTATCTTTATAAATTACATAACTTTTATGCAAAGACAAATAACAGTTTTAAGAAATTAAAATTATAATATTGTATTCATTCATTTAGTAGACGTATTTGATAAAATCAACTAGTAGCTAAAAGTTGAAAGTTGTATATTTGAATAAAAGCGTTGGAATAAAGGATAGTTTGGAATTTTTTTAAAATATGTAAAAGCACACAAAAATATATTTATGTAAAAACTAAAATTGAAACATAATAATAAACAATTAATTGTCTAAAATATGATTTTTTAAATTGAGAAAATTTCCATAATTATGTTTTATTATAAAATAAGAAATCATGAACCTAAAAAAATCTAATAGTACATTAGACCATCAACATCAGTGCAATATCACTCATCTTTGAATTATGTTACATCAGCTTTACAATATCATCTCACATCACTGTAATAATTATACTCTTTTATAAGTGGCACCACTTACACCTTAACAATTATATATATATATATATATATATATATATATATATATATATATTACTAATAAAACAAAAATAAGAACAATTATAAAACAAATTGATCATTAAATACAATATTAATTAAAACCTTATTATTATAATATCTAATATATCGTTTAAGTTAATTGCAAGACTTGCAATCTTCGAAAGATATTAGATGATGTTGACTCATTTTGGGCTTATGTGACATTTCAAATGAAATTGCAAGATTGCGATGCGAATGCTCTTAGTTTAATCTTAGGTGAAGCCAATATTTAGGTAAAAAGGTTACACTATCATCCAAGACCGGTAACATTAATATAACTTTTTGTGGATACGGGTGGGAAGAAGATAAATTATGTAATTAGGATAAAAGAAATAAGATATGATATAGGTTGATGTAGATAAATACAAAATTTATTTTTAAAAATATTTAATAACTATGTGATAGAGTGTAGAATAATAAACATTAGTTGAAGTAGCTTTTGGATATATATATATATATATATATATATATATATATATATATATATATATATATAATTTTTTAATGAAAACAAATGTGTTATGATTGTACTTCCGAACAAAACTTTTTCTTTGATTTAAGTTTTTTCTTAAAAGTTAAAAGTTAAAATCATCTAAATTTCTCTGTTAGAGACACCATAATTCCTGTTTTTATAAGTTAGTTTAAGACCAAATAGCTTCTGACTCAACGATATCATATGTTGCAATCCCTCATTGAGATCGAGCGTTCAAGTCCCGTTAGAGACATATATGGATGTCGGAGTAGTTTAAAAGTATAGTAGATTTGCCATTCAAAAAAAGTAAATAGTTTGAGTAATTGTTTTGATCGTTTTGTTTAAACGAATTTATTATTGCTTCGATTATATGTTTTTATGTTTAAAAAAGTCTATTATTATTATTATTATTATTATTATTATTATGTTTAATACCATGTATTAGAAACATGGACTTACCTACTATTATTATTATTATTATTATTATTATTATTATGTTTAATACTATGTATTAGAAGCATGTATTTATTGATGAATCTGTGCAGGCCCCATTTCAATCAACTTAGCAAATTCTACTTTGGAGAATCCAATGCTCGAGTTAAAATCTGATAGTTTGACAAAGGTGTGTAATTATTATCTTCTTTTTTTTATCAGTAAGAATAACTTTATTCCTCCATCTCAAAATTATTGACATAGACAAAAAACACACAGATTAAGAAAATATTAATTACCACTAACTTTATTAAATAAAATGACAATTGTACATTTTGTTGTATTTAGTTTCATCATTTTGTTGTATTTAATTTCATTGTATATTAACTAATAATGAGGGGTATTTTGGTAAAATAGATATTTATCTTTAGAAGTATGCTATTATTTTGAGACAAACCAAAAAGGAAACATGAACTATTAATATGAGACGGTAGAAGTATTAAAAATATCTAGTGAAAGGCTAGAATTACAAGTATTTGAGGCAATCCTTTTGACGATTGTAACACCAATTTGACCAACAAAAGCTTTCAGATTTTCAAGCTATAATCCTAATCGAGTTAAAGGTTGTAGCTTAATTCTTTGCTACTCCTGGACTTGGAATTAAAGACAACCTCGTTACAAAGTCTCTACATAACACAATAAGGCCATGAGAACAATAATGACAACCTGTTTGATCTTGTGACAGGGATCCTAGGTGTCCCCCCTTAAAAAAGTTCTCAATGGACATACTAGTAATAAACATTTGTCTCCACCACTATTTCAAAATCCCATAGACCTTGATCACTTTAGGGCATTCTACAATTAAGTATGTCTCATAGTCACTGGTAAAATCACATGTGTCTCATATTCATTGACAAAATCGCAAAGGAAGGATAGAGGAAATTATTTGACCCCGGTTTTATACACGTTGGTAGACGACCAAGCCGAAAACTCCAAGTTAATATGTTTGCCTTTCTAGGTACAATGTGATTCTAGATAATGTTGCGATTGTTTTGGTCTAGTAGAATCTCATCAGTAATGGACCTAACTAAGGGAAGAGACCTAGAAACATACACAATCGTTCACAATCCATCTAGGCCTGCTATTTTAATAAGAAAACATAGAAAGAATGTCCAAATTCAGATGATCAAAATAAGTGTGAAAATGACTAATTTTTTCCCATGTTCCGCTTTTTAAAGTCATCAATCCGTCTCTCCCCAAGACACAAATCCATGCAATGCAATGATAGTATTTTCCAAATTGACTCGTTTTTGGTATAGAATCACCATCAATGTTTTCCTAATAAAGCAAGTTTAAATGTTAGGATGTTCCCAATGGAGATACCACTCATTTCTTGTTATTTTAAAACCTTTTTCCCATTAAAGTAAGTTTAAATTCTTTAATAAATTCTTTCGGCACCTTGAAAAAGGGAGAATAAGTAGCTTCCAAGGCAACAAAGAAAACTGTTACACAAGGTTAATCTATCGACAAAAGATAGTTCTCGGGACTACTATCTACACAATTCTGGATTGAAATATTCGAGTGCTGCTAAATTGACACCCCGCAGATACTCCTACTCAAAAGTCGATTCACTTAAATATTTAAAGTAGATTGTTTTCCGAAAAAAAGTTTATTAAAAAAGTTCAATCATTTCATTAACATTAATTCTTAAAATAAATATTTTTCAAATAAATTTTCTAACTCTTTCATTAACACATAATAGAATATTTAGAATATTTATTTTACTTATTTGTTTTCAACTTCCTTTTTTTTGGTTATACGTAAAACAATGTTTTCTATTTTTAAGTATTCTTTTATACTACACTACTATTACTTCTAATTTTTATTCTAAAGCCTTTTTGTTTTATTATTATATTGAAAAGAATAAGAAACAACACATTAATTAAACATGCTATTAAAGGTTATAACTAAAATACAATTAATATAAAAAACGTATTTTCCGGTTAAAAATATTTTAGTTTAAGAACCATAAAATTTCAATAAAAATGTGTTATTATAAATCACATAAATAAAAATAATTTATAATATAATTTCTTTCATTTTATTACAAGATATAACATAAATCATTTTTTGTTTAATAGTGAATATTTCAAAAATGATCTGAAACAAATTGCTACAAATAGAATCACAAATATTTCTATTTCACTCTATATATATATATATATATATATATATATATATATATATATATATATATATATATATATATATATATATATATATATATATATATATATACTAGTAGCGTACCCGCGCGATGCGGCGGCGGCGATTTGTTTCATTCCGACGATTAGTTTCCGAACGAAACTTAGTGTTATTTCGGCGGTCGTCAAATTGTTTCCTTTTGATTTGTTTCATTCTGACGATTTGTTCCTTTCGGCGATCAGTTGTCTCTAGACGGTCAACTAACAATAATTTACGTCTATTACCTTTTACCTGACAACGAACGACGATTAGTTTTATTTAACATAATGTTAATATGACGATAAATTCTCATTTTATTTATTTCATTTCGAATTGAAAAGTTAAAAATATGTTATATTAAATATAAAAATATTGAACTACGTTTAAAATAAAATATGTTAACTTTTATGCGAGACTACACATGAATGGAACTTGATTTGATCTATTTTGTGCGGTCACATGAAAAGAGAGCGATGCGGCGGCGGCGAATAAGTTCTTCAGCAAATAATTTAGTTTGGATGTCGATTAGTTCCTTTTTTGGGAATGAATATCCGCAACGGGGGCAAATAGTTGCTTTTGATGAAGATGAATATTCATACATCAATAAGTTTTCACATGCGAGAATACTGATTCAAATAAAAAAAATTGTTCTAAAATAAAATCATTAATGTTATGTTCGTCTTCTCGAATAAAACATTGTTAATAACATAAAATCCACTATTTTTATTGTTTACGATTTAATAATTTAATTTTCAATTTTGTTAAAAAAACAATCATTGTTTTGATAAAACTTCAGAAGATACTATTGCGACTACTATCATTTTTTTTATACTTATTTTTATCGAAAAAAATAATATATCTAAATTTATAATTTTTTCATCCTTTCTAAACAGACAACGATATTGATACTTAACCGTAAAGTTTGGTTTTTTGATGAAAAACCATTTGATTTTGATTTTTATAGTTTTGTTAAGTCTTGTTAGGTTGAAAATTATTTGATTTTGGTTTGTATGATCTGAAATTACATTTTTTTTGGTTAAATAACCATGGATTTTGGGATTTTATTTTGAAAAAACAAAATGCAATTGGAGTTCAAGTGGTCATCTTCATAACGTCGTAAAAAATTATAATTGTGCAATTTTTTCAAATTTACCACTACAAAATACCAGTTCTTTTCAAAAATATCAAAAGAGATTTTCCTTTTAGAATATTACGTAACTAATATTTAAAAAAAATAAGAAATAGATTTAAATGTAAAGTAATAATAGATAAACTTTTAAACAAAAATTGTTTATTATTCATTTATAAATTATAAATTTATTACAACTTTTAAAACTATTTTTTCTCTCACTTAAACTCATTATTATCTTTCATTATTTTATTGGGAACACTCAAAATAACCTTTTGTATTCTTTTCTTTATCGAAACCTTCAAAATAACCTTTAATATTTTACTAATATGTTTTTCTTTAACTCGTCACAAAATCATTGTTTTTGCATATGACAACATTTGTTTTAAATTTCTTTTTATTGTTTCCTCCCTACCATTATTTAAAAAATAGTGACCATGAATTTGTAGGTGAGAGACATTTTGTCAACCCTTAATACAACTTACCACATGATATTTAGAATGCGGCTTATTTTCATTGTGGTTATATATTTTAAAGAAAATTTGATACATGTTGTTTATGTATAACATAAAATAAGTTAGCTAACAATTTCATTGTTAACCTGCTATCTAATATATCACAAACACAAAATAAAAAAAAAATCAAAACTAACAGTTAGTATCGTTGAAATATTGTTGAAGTTTATAAACAAATTCACTCTTAACCAGAAATAATCTATCACGAAATAAAGGTATTATTAATTTGATATAGTTATATAGTTATAAATTAATAATAAAATTATTTTATATTAAATTATTTGTTATAAAAAAATTAATATATATGATAAATAAAAAAATAATAAAATCTAAATCACCCCAACATAGAAGGGTTTTGTGTTTGTTTTAAGATTGGATTACGTAAATATATACATATAAAAATGGTTATGAAGAAATAGTTAAAGTTTTTACCATAATATTTTATTAAAGTTTCTTTTATCATAAAAATTTATTAAAATAACTCAAAACTATTAGTCAGGAAAATTGTAATTATTTATTTATTGTATTTAAAAAAATGAACTTTTTTTAATCTCCATTTATTACACAAAATAATTAAAATTAAATTACTTGACTTTTAAAATAAATTTTATATTATTATCCAAAAAAAAAAAGATACCATGGTAGTCTTCAAATTACAATATAATTATTTAAAAAAATATAGTTTCTTATATTTTACATTTTTTAATAAAGAATAACATGGAAACATTAGCATCGCTATTTTTCAAATTTTAAATTTACTATCAAAATGGATTATCAATATTTATTCCCCCGTTTGATCACAGGGAGTTTAAATTTACTATCTAACATTGCTTATATTATTTTATTTAGAAAATTTGAATTATATTCGAACACATATTCACTTTTTTTAACCATATTGTTAAAATAATAAATGATAATTTACTTTGCACACGAAAGTAATAACTTTATAAAAATATTTAATTTGATAAATAATAAAAGTATACTATCTTATTATTTATATATATTTAAAAAATAATTTAGAAAATCAATTTTTTATATATTAACAAAGCTTATGAAAAAATTTATCTACTTATATTATACTACTAATTTTAGTTATTTAGAAAAAGAGTTGTAACATAGCAAAATGAATAATAATAACTTTCAAATGTTGATAATATTTGAATTGTTAAACATACTAATATAAATTGTAAAAATAGGTGTATGTAAGTTAAGATAATTATTAGAATATTACTTAGTAAATATAATATTGACGTTTAAAACTTATTTTGAATTGTAGCAACTGTAACAAATACATCAAAAATTTGATATAACGACTGATTTTTTATTTTTATTATATTTATTAAAACGATTTTCTATGATTGTGTTAATTAAAAATATGAATCTAATTCAGTGAGTATATCATAATTGTAAAATATAGTTGCGTTTTGTAACTTCTTGTTGTTCTTTTTCATAATAATATGTTAGCTTTACCAAAAGAATACTTTTCTTTATCAAGTTACAGTAAAATGTTCACATTAACTTCATCTAACACCAAACCAAAATTTAAAATTAACGCCATTTACTTTTGACAATTTTCTATATCACAGCATCAAAACATCAAACCGTATATCAACAATATTTGCAAGCATCTACATGATTAAAATATTACAAGCATAAAAATATCAAAACCCCATATCAAAAAAAACATGAAGACACTCTGCTCGTTCTCTAAAGATATCAAACATTTCAACAACATTATATACAAAAAAAATGATTACAAGAAATAGAGTAGTTCCTTCCAACAACGCGCTATTTGTGTTGTAGATCTCATATTCCTTTTAGCTTAAATAACTACATCAGAAAAACATATATGATAGATATTAAAAAGTCATATTTCAAGTTTAAGCTCCAATAATCAGAAGAAAAAACCAAGCCACTTGTTAGTACATGCATGAGAGAGAGAGAGAGTGACCATTTTCAGATCTGAATTTTAGTCACCTCCTTCCCAACAAACTAAAACATGTCGATGGTGTTTGTTGGTTGTTACAACAGTGGTGGTGCAAGAACTATGGCTAATGTTGAAGATTGAAATGTGGTTGTATTTTTCAGAAGTCAATGTGTAAATAGGCGAGATTTTCTTGGCAAAGAAGGAGAGGGAGGGACTTCGGAGGTGCGGTGATAACTGATGGAAGTGCCAACATGGTGGATGAAGACATTGTCGGTGGTGGTAGGAGATTTAGGGGTTTTAGAGAGATGGTGCGAGGTGGATGAAGGCGTCGTTTTTGGCAATGGGTTAGGGTTGAAGGGAATACACCGAGATGAGGGGGAAGAGAAATAGGAGGCTGGTGAAATTTGAAATGAGTTTACGGTTTTCATAGAAGATGACTTTTATAGTTAGGGTTGTATAGAATACTTGATTATTATTGGTTTATTCTTGATCACATGGATCACAAGCTTTTAATCTATACCATCTAAAGAAAATCCAATGGTCAAAAATTCACCTCCTTACTTTTAAGACTTTGGTCTTAAAAATTATAGGACCCACAATTATGTATGCATTATAAAGTAATAAGATAATATATATATATATATATATATATATATATATAGAGAGAGAGAAAGAGAGAGAGAGAGAGAGAGAGAGAGAGAGAGACTTTTCAAAAAACAATATAATAAAATGTTAAAAAAAGGTTTAACTTTTTGACTAAGAGTCTTGCTATCTTCACAACCACCGTAGGACACCAAGGTGAGAGAATAACAAGAAATACCTCAAGATACTTTTATGCTTCATCACATTCTCTTTAGACCACTATTCAAGAAACTAGGAATCATCCACGTATTGAAAGATGGAAAGAACATGGCCATTGTTGGGGAGAGAGATACCTTTTATATTTTATTGTTTGTAGCCCCATCGATAGCCACCTTGAGACCTTTTGTCGTGATAATGAACATGAAAGAAGAAAGAGGATATCCTTGATGAACTTTTTTTTTCTAAAGGTAATTGCTTTGTAGGACTGATGTTGACAAGAATATTTTTTTTTACCCAAATGACAATCTTCCTAGTCTAACACCTCTCCTTATAAATTTCTTACTTCTGTGAATGTATAAGTGATCCAAGCATGTGGAGGCATATCATAAATATAAAGACATAATATCAGTTAAAAGATTAGGGTTATAATTTTCCAAAGACCTAAGCCAATTCCTGCGGTATGAAATGGCTCAAATTAAATTGAAGATTCGTATCGTAACTTCCAAAATCGAAGAGGATATGTAAACCTCCAATGTAAGAATAAGAGATATCATGAATTCCTTAATTTTGAAGCTATGGAAATACTAAAGTACTTAAGTATAGAATTTGATCTCCCCAAAGAGGGTGCCCCCAAGTTTGTTTTTCATGAAGTTCAAAAACTATTTTCAAGACTTTCTGAATTGAAGTGTGAGTTTAGTACTTCAGCACAAAACCAAACCTTTGGTTAGCAAATTTTCATTTTAATGAAATAAAGATGTCGACAACCAATCCAAATATCTTGAAGATCTCTGATAAATCTAATACCTGTCTTCATTAGAGAAAGTAGTGAAGTAAAAAGATATAACATTACCGCTAAAGAAATGTACATGTCTTGTGATGAAATATCTCAGTTCATTCTTTCTTTCTTTAGGCTTTGATTTGCTCTCTGCACTCTGCACTATGGTATTCCTTTTCTTCCTTTCTCTCTCGTCTTTCATAATATGGAAGTAACCCAGTGAAGTTCAAGTCTTTGTTTTGATTTAGATTTCAACCTAGTGAAGTCGAAGTCTTTGTTTTCATTTGAAATTCAACCTAGTGAAGTTCAAGTATAGGTTTTTATTTGGATTTCAATCTAGTGAAGTTCAAGTCTTTCTATATTTTTTTTCTTTTTATAAATCCACTCCTTAATCTAGATTATGCAAACACTTAACTGCAAAAGAAACCTTAATTTTCTGATCATGGGTTAAGAATTGAAAGACTATACAGGGGAGAGAAGATAATATAGAAAGCGTATGGAGAAGAAGAACTATAACAGTGAAGAGAAAAACCCCCAACTTGGGTGTCTCAATCAATATACTGCAGAATATATACAGAGTAATTACAAGGGTAAAAAAGGAAATACCCTCAATTATAAGGCAAAGATTCTGCCTTAATTACAGGCATAAATGCTTGATTACCAAGCCTAACAACCATACTAAAAATATATAAAACAATTTATTTTGTTACAATATTTACGCTTACACCCCCCCTCAAGTAAGACGTCCGTAAGGGAGGCGCAACTTGACAGATAAAGCATTAAACCTGACTTTAGAGAGGCCCTTTGTGAACAAATATGCTAACTGGTCATCAGTGGATATATAGTGTAGCTTTAAAAATCCACGAGTGACCAATTCTCTTATGAAATGATAGTCTATCTCAATGTGACGGGTACGGGCATGAAATACTGGATTGCGAGCCATATGTAGAGCTGATAAATTGTCACAAAAGAGAGAGGGGGGATGAAGAAAGATATTCAACTCACGAAACAAGTAAGAGAACCATCTAAGTTCCGCTGTAGTAGTAGCAAGGGCACGATATTCAGCTTCGCTGCTTGATCGAGAGACGGTCGGCTGTTTCTTGGCGGTCCAAGATACAAGATTTGGGCCAACATAGATACAAGTACCTGTTGTAGATCGACGATCATTCGGATCTCCTGCCCAATCTGAGTCAGAGTAGGCGCGAATGTGAAAAGATGTGGACACGTAGAATGACAAACCCTCCTGTAGTGTGCCTTTAATGAACCGTAGAATACGTTTAGCGGCCTGTAGATGAGAGGTACGAGGTTGGTGCATGAATTAACATACTTGATTTACTGAAAAGGCAATGTCTGGTCTGGTAAGTGTGAGATATTGTAGGCCACCAACCATGCTGCGATACTCAGTAGCATCTGGAAGTAGGTCACCCTCATGTAACGACAATCGAGAATTGGGAGCACTAGGAGTAGTAGCCGCCTTGCATCCAGTCATGTTGAATCTTTCCAAAAGATCCAGAGCATATCTAGTCTGTCTTAGCTGCAAAGTGTGACAATTTCGAGTAGCCTCAATGCCAAGGAAATAATGTAAGTTGCCAAGACGACGACTGTCAAAAGTGTTGCATATCACATCAATGATAGAGGAAACAGCGGAAGGAGAGGATCCGGTGATAATTATATCGTCGACATAGATTAGAAGAATGGTAGTAGACTCATTCGCGTGTTTGATGAATAAAGAGGAATCAGATTGGCTGTTAAAGAATCTGTGGTGTAATAGAAAATCATGAAGTCGTTGAAACCATGCCCGTGGACTTTGTTTGAGACCATAAAGGGCACGGTCTAGTTTGCACACATGATTTGGGAAGGATTTAGAGATGAATCCCGGTGGTTGCTTCATATAAACATCTTCATGAAGAATGCCATTGAGAAAGGCATTTTTGACATCCAATTGTTTGATATCCCAATGTTGAGCATGGGCTAAGGAGAGAACAGTACGAATTGTTGATGGTTTAACCACCGGGCTGAATGTTTCTGCATAATCAAGTCCTTCCTGTTGGGTGAACCCTTGTGCCACCAATCGAGCCTTGTGGCGTTCAAGGGAGCCATCAGCTTTTCTTTTGACCTTAAAAATCTATCTGCATCCCACAACATTCATACCTTGCTGAGAAGGAACAAGGTGCCAAGTCTTGTTTTTGTGTAGGGCAGTAATTTCCTCTTGCATTGCATGTTGCCAATGAGGAAATTTTGATGCTTGTTTAAAAGTTCGAGGTTCAGAAAACACATCATCTAATTTGGTGGCTATCAGACCATGGGGCAATGGATAGGGTGATGTTTTCTGGTAGATATCAGCAAGGGACCTGATTTTGAGGGTTGGGTTTAAACTTTCTGGTCTTTCAGCGGCTGGATGTGTAATATTTGAAGATGCAGGTATGGCAGGTGAGGGAGTGCATAACTCAGGAGTGACTTTTTGAACTTTGGGTGAAGATGATGCAGGGGTGGCTGGTGAAGAAGATGTATCTGGAGTGAAGTTTACTTGTGATGTCTGCCCAACGCTTGTATGTTGATGGTCACCTGGTATTGTTGTAGGCGTGGTTGGTGTTGAAGGATCTGGTGTTGGAATTGAGCTTGGGGTGGGAGTTGTTTGCTCAATAATTGGATTGTGGATTTCTGTAGAGTTTTGAGCTGTTGCAATGTTGGGTTGTGAGGTGGCAGGTGAGGTTGAAAACGAGTGTTGCATATCTTCAGCCATATGGTTGGTCCTCAGTTGTTGCTGTGTTTGACCAGGTACAGACCATGCACTTTTATTTCTCAAAGGAAAATCCAATTCATCAAAAACAACATGTCGTGAAATATAAACACGACCATTTTTTAAGTCCAAACATCTATAGCCCTTGCGAGTATTATCATAGCCAAGAAAATACAGTGAGTTGATTTTGGCATAAGCTTGTGAGAATTATACGGCTTAATGTAAGGAAAGCATGAACATCCAAAGACTTTGAGAAAGCGATAATCAGGGTCACACAAGAGAAGTTTTTTGGTAGGGAGAGAAAAAATCTAATTGACGCATTGGGAGTCTGTTGATGAGGTGCACAGCAGTGCTAAATGCTTCAAGCCAAAACTTAAATGGAACGTGTGATTTTGTCATAAGACACATACCCATTTGGACTATGTGTCTATGTTTTCGTTCCACTACACCGTTTTGTTGAGGTGTATAGGGACAAGTGATTTGATGTTTAATTCCCCATTTTGACAAAGAAGCTTTAAATTGCCTACTAGTGAATTCACCACCACCATCGGTTTGTATAGTCTTAACAGAATGAGCAGCTGTGATTTTTCTAGATAACTGATTCTCAATTTGTGTTTTAAAAGTGGCAAAAATATTAGTAACATCAGATTTATGAAACAATGGAAAAAGCCACACATAACGAGAGAAATCATCGATTATTGATAAGTAAAACCGATGACCATTCATAGAAAGAACCGGGGAAGGGCCCCAAACATCAAGGTGAAGCAATTCAAGAGGATGAGAAGCATTAAAATTCCTAGGAACAAAAGCTAGTTTAGTTGATTTTCCCATGGGGCATACATGACAACACTGTGTTTCTGAAAGTTTGCCATTTATTGGTAAATTAAACTTGCTACAAAGAACTTTAAGAATATTAGAAGAGGGATGTCCTAAGCGATCATGCCAGGTGTTGGGAGTTGACCGTTCGCCTAAGAGAGCAACTGGACTGTGAGGTGTATTTGGATTGAATGACAGCTGATATAGACCTCCAAAACTATGACCAGAAAGAAGAATCTCCCGCGTTTGAATGTCCTTAACACGAAAACCACACCAATCAAGTTCAAAGAAACAATTGTTATCTTTAGAAAATTGGCGAATGGACAATAGAGGTTTGTGCAAATTTGGAATAAACAAAACATTATTCAACTTAAAGAAACGATTCTTATGAAGGAAAGCAGATTTACCAATACGAGAGATAGGTAAGCTTGTGCCATTACCAAAAATCACTGAATTTTTACCTGTATAATGAGAATAATCGGACAGGCTAGAGGGATCCGGTGTCATGTGGTTTGTAGCACCCGAGTCCAAGACATAAGGTTCAGATTGTGAGAAGTATGCATCATTGTTACGTTGTGCACAAACTCTCGCATCATGACCATACTGATAGCAAAGTTGGCATGGAGAATCGTAGTCAGGAAAGTGCCCCTGGTGAGATGGAGTGGGTAAAATTCCCCTGCCATGAGAACTTCCTCCTCTGAATGATCCTCTTGTGCGACCACCACCACGTCCACCTCTATTATTTCGTCCATAACTATTGCTCCATTGTTGTCCAACCCAATTATTTCTTCCCTGGTTTTCGCCTCTACCAGAATTAGGGTTACCACGACCACGGCTCCCCCTATTACCATTCCCGCTGTTATTGGGACGAGATGATGACTGAGGTTGAGAAGGGGAGGTTTTAGTTGCAACTAGGGCTGTAGTCTGCTCAACCGGAATTGTAAATTTTTGTTGTAACATTTCTTCTTTAAAAAGCAATTCCGTCAGTTCATCAAGATTAAGTGACTGTCGGATATGTGATGAGGACATAGAGGTGAGCAATTCTTTGAACTCAGCACCGAGACCACCAAGAATGTGCTGAATAAGTTCATAGTCTTCAAGAGGTTTTCCTGCAGCAATGAGGGAATCTGATATAGTTTTGGCTTGGAGAAGATAATCTGAAACCGAGAGGTCAGTTGGTTTCTTCAGGTTGTGAAGACGGTCCTGTAAGTTTTCAATTTGGATAGCCGATGTGGAGCCAAAACGCTTTGCTAGAACACTCCACGCTGCAGGTGCAGTGTCACACGAGTTTAGGTAAGGTTGGATGGCAGGGGTAACAGTGCCTTTTATCCAGCAGCAGATCAGGTCGGTTGCATTCTTCCATTTGTGGTGATCTGGGTTCTCTTTACCATCAGCAAGGGTTTTTGGGGGTGGGTTTGGGTCAATAACAAATAATAGTTGGTGGGCTCGTAGAAGTGTTTTGAACAGGGTACTCCAGTTTACATAATTCTCTTTGGTAAGATGAATGTGAGCCATGATGGCATTAGGGTTGTAGAAAACGGGAAGAGATTGAGAATTAGTCATTCCTGATGAGCCAGAATCGTTAGTCATGGTTGATTCAGAATCCATGACCAGCTCTGATACCATGAAAGACTATACAGGGGAGAGAAGATAATATAGAAAGCGTATGGAGAAGAAGAACTATAACAGTGAAGAGAAAAACCCCCAACTTGGGTGTCTCAATCAATATACTACAGAATATATACAGAGTAATTACAAGGGTAAAAAAGGAAATACCCTCAATTATAAGGCAAAGATTCTGCCTTAATTACAGGGCATAAATGCTTGATTACCAAGCCTAACAACCATACTAAAAATATATAAAACAATTTATTTTGTTACAATATTTACGCTTACAAGAATCACATATTTGAGGGCATAAAGATATTTTAGGCAATTGTAGTGATGATTGGCTTGATGCATTGTTGTTAGAATTAGAGTTGATATAGAAGAACAATATATAAACTAGAGATGACTTGTTTTTTGTGAAGGGTTTTGAATGTTGTCCCTAGAGTTCTCTCTAAATACGTATGCCTGGTGTTTTTTGTAATCTTTACAATCTGTTTGATGAAATGAAATTAGGCAGCCAACATATTATTTCTTGATGAACCTGCTGGATCTGGATTCTCATATGGAAAATCTCCTGAAGCTTACATGACAAACGACACATTAACACCAATTCTGATACACAAATTTATAAGGAAGGTAAGATAATATCCAGATGAAAAGATCTATATTTTTCATTATTTTTAGTTAGCATATCTCTAGTTAATACAACCATGCGTGTACATATTTGAATGCATACACACATACTCCATCTGAGTCCATGAATGGATTAATTATTAATTTTATAACTCAAGTGTCATACATGAAACAATTACTTAAAATTTCATTCCATCCAAGCATTACGAGTATATTTAAATTTATATATGTTTTAGATAAAAACTAATATCATGTTTATTTTTACGTCAATCCAACTAGTGGCTTGTGGATCATTCTAAATTTGTCAAGAATCACTTATATGTTGGTGGTGATTCCTACAGTGGCATAGTAGTGCCAATGACTATTCAGAAAATTTTTAACGGTATGCTATTTTCAGGAAATATATAACATGTTAGAGAGAACATGCTGAAATACTTGGGCTTTTAGCTTCTTTTTCGTATTTTGTAGGTAATGAAGGTGGAGAAGAGCCACATATCAACATCAAAGTACAATTTGATCCTTTATTTATATCAGTTGAATTTTCCTATATATTTCTATTTCTTTCTGAATTTCAATATGCAATGAAATTGATATATGATTTTCCAACATAGGGGTACATTCTTGGTAATCCTGTAACAGAAAAAAATGATGAATATAATGCAAAAATCAAACAAGCTCATCGTATGGCACTCTTATCAAATAAAATATACGAGGTAAATATTTAAGTACTATTGAGTTGTGACTAATACCATAAGTGTTAGTAAATTATTTTGTTTACACAGTTCCTAGCTACTGTTTGTAATAACTATCACTCCAAATGTTTGGAAATTAATATAGATGCATATTTTTCCAGTCGGTTAAAAATAATTGTCATGGTGAGTACTTCAATGTAAATCCAAACAACAGTCTTTGCATACATGATCTTCAAGTGGTACACAGGGTACATAATAAATCTAGACTTTTACTTAGACTATTAGCTTACAATGTACATCCAAAATTTCATTTGATTTTAATTAGTGCTTTGTTATGTTGAATCTACAGTGCGTTGAAAGAATTAACGTGTACAACATGATAGAGCCTGCCTGTGACCCTTTAAACACATCAAAATCTGAGCTCTTGAGGAGGGACTTAAGGTCTCTTCACAAGACATCTATTGATATTTGGTCATCAGATGAAGTTCACACACAATGGGATTGCGTATTACTCTCTAACTCTGTCTTGCATGTCATTCCTTCATTTGAAAAAATATCCATCATACTTGCATTTTTATATATGCAACTTCAAATCTATGAGTGAATGACGTTCGGAAATAATCACATGCAATGATGGTTTGAAAATAATCAGCTATACATGTTGAAATTCAAAATAGATTCATGTTATCTTAAATAATTAAAATTCTTTGTTGGTCCGTTCAAAATTTTTTAATTTTTTTTTCTCTGAAATTTAGGTTTCTAAACACTTAGTTTTAAAAGATAGAATTTTTATATATTATATGTGTTCTACATGTGTCTTTAGCCAATAATTTGAATATTTAAATAAGTGCAATGGCGGACAAAGATTAAATTTAAGAGTAGAAGCATAATTAAAATATGATTTAGCGTCTAAAGAGGTGTAGTTTTAAAATAGCATACTAGTGTTAAAAACATTTAAGACTACAATTGAAAATATTTTATATTAATATCCTTACAAACAATTACCAAAATGTCTTTGTCCTAATGATTGAGGTTCAAGTCTTGTTGTAGACAAATAATATACATTTAAGAGTAAATTAGTTGGTGTGTAAGCCGTTCTAAAAAAATATCTTTATAAGTAATTAATTTTTAATTTGGTTTATGAAATACATATTAATGTTTTCTTTCCAATTTATCTGAGACAATGAAAGTTTACCAAACCCAAAAAAGTTTAACATACCTTATTAATTTGGTTTATGAAATACATATTAATGTTTTCTTTCCAATTTATCGGAGACAATGAAAGTTTAACAAACCCAAAATTTTAACATATCTTATTTAGATTTACATTTAGTTGTAAATCAAACCAAATTAATCGATAACCGATTAAAACAAACCTTATTCGATTCGATTTCGATTATATTTTTGAAGTAAAAAATCAGATTTTTTTAATATTTTTAAAAGTAAAAAACCAATCAAATAACATCATACCACAATAATAAAGCTTATTAGTTGAACTTTTTATGGCACATAAACATAATTCATCAATTTAAAAACAAAAAAAAAAATCTAAAAGAAGAAGAATTTTTTCATCAATTTATTTATAAGATGCATGAATTTTATTTATATAATTTATTATTTATATAAGCAATTTATTTAAAATTGGTTGGAAATTGATAGGACGTACATACTCATTGGAAAAATTTATAGCAATTACTTCTCTTTATAAAGTATCTGAATTAACTTTGAATTAACTTTTAACTCAATAAGCTTATGAAAAACTTCCTATTATGGATCCCCTAATAACATTTCATCAAATTTGTATGGAATAGTTTATTTGTTTCAATATATATAAGTATTACTAATTAAACATATTAATATAAAGGGAAATGACAAAAATGCCCTACAAAGTTTATAGGGTTAGTCGATTCAGTCTCTAAATTTTTGTCGGACTTTATGGGTCCCTAAACTAGGATACGACCTGCTCTTTTAGTCTATGTCAAACATGTAATAGTCGGTTCATTATGCGACAATGACCATTTAGACCAAAAAAACTCACATTGTGCCCCTATAAAGCCAAAAAAATAAATTTGGGGATCAAATGCTGGTCTCACCTTCATCTCCACCCAATACCACCCTTATTCCACCTTCCTTACAACCTCCTCCGTCAACCCGTCATCCTAACTGAACCAACTGCTCATCAACATTTTATTCAACCATTACAGCCACCATAACCCACCTTAATCACCATCGAATAAATATCACAATAGCCTAATCCAACCACCCTTATTCCTCCCCTTTGTCTCGTGAAATCAACCACCATCGGAGCACCCATAACCCACAAAAACCACCAGTCAACCACCATAACCAATCACCTGCAAATCGAAGAAAAAAAAATTAACTCTCGTTTTCAATGTGAACCTCATCAAACCCATGCATCCTTCTCAACCTTGCATCCATCAAACCTACAACTCGAAGGGAGAATGAGAGGTAGCTTGTGCGATTTTGAACAAAGAAGAAGGAAGGATGGGGTCAATTCCTTGAAGAGCTGAAATCGAATCAAAGAAAAGAGTGGAAGGGGGCTGTGATCGAGAATCGATTAGAAGGAGAAGAGGGTTGTGATCTTAGGTGAGTGTGTGTGACGATCGAGGGTGAAGACGGGAAGAAGAGCAACAATCAATTTCTTGGGAGGGTATGAATTGAGTGTGAATCGGCTTTAGAAGAAAAGAATGAGAGCTAATAAAGTCGATTTTTGTTGCTGGATGCTGGTATACACGAAGACACACATGAAACCGAATGGGCTGCTATCTTTCATTATTCTCCCAAATCACTTCGATCTTGTGGCATAAACATTTGACCCCCCGAACTTATTTTTTTTTGGCTTTATAGGGGCACGACGTGAGTTTTTTTGGTCTAAAATAATCACTGTCACATGGTGAACCGGATCTTACAAGTTGACATGGACTAAAAAAACAAGTCGTATCTTAGTATAGAGACTCATAAAGCTCGACAAAAACTTTAGGAACTGAAGCGACCAACCCTAAAAACTTTGTAGGGCATTTATGTCATTTTCCCATTAATATAATATATTCGTTATAATAATAATATAATATACAGTTGGTACACAGAGGTGTATACATGAAATAAAAATGAGAAGATAATAGAATCACACTTTTTAAAACACTTTAGACCTTAGCTATTAAAATTATTTTGAACCCGAGTACAAAATACATTATTTGCAAAAATCAAATCACTTTATTATATAATAAGAAAATTGTTGTTTTTTAATGATTTGATTTTTCTAGGGTATTATGGTTTCTTATACTAGAATTTTACAAGTATAATTTTCATGTTAAAACTAAGTATGATTTTTCTTTTGTTTGCAGAATTCAATGTCTGCATACACTGAGGCATGGGCTAATAGGAAAGATGTAAAAGAGGCTCTTCATGTTAGTGAGGTTTGTGGTTAGAGGAATTCTATTTATGTTCATCTTTATTATGTAAAATAATAATCGTATGGCTACCAGGACTTTAACAAAATTAGGTGGGTGGTATGCAATGAAAGCTTGACTTATGATTATGGTAACCCAGTGAAAACTTACAAGTTCAACGTCTTGAGTACTGTTGCTTATCATCAAGAATTTTCTCATAGACATTTACGAGCTCTAGTATATAGGTATTACCCATAGTTAGTCATGCTTCTTAATTTTCATAAATATCTGGCTCATAATATATATTTATATCTATTTTTTTTTGAGTCGGCCATTGGTCGCTTATATTAACGCACACATATGGTTAGGGCCGTAAACGAATTGAACGTTCAACGAGCTGTTCGTTAACCGTTCGGCAGGAAGTTCGTTTATGTTCGTTTATTTAATAAATGAACGAACATGAACACAAATTCTCGTTTGTTTAGTTAAACAAATGAACATGAACAATGGTACCGTTCGTTCAATTATGTTCATAAACGTTCTTTTATGTTGTTCGTTTACGTTCGTCTATGTTCGTTCATATAACTTCCTTTTATGTTAATATATACTTAATTATGTTTGATTATATTACTATATTATATGTTCTTTTATGTTCATATATGTTCAATTATGTTTGTTTATCTTTGTTCATTTATGTTCGTTTAGCATGTTCACAAACATAAACGAACGAACATGAACAATGTAATTTCTTAAACAAACGAACATGAACAAGAAAACTCGTTCGTTTATCCGTTCTTGTTCGTTCATTTGTTCGTTTAACGTAAACGAATGAACATGAACAAGCCCCCGTTCGTGTACGTTCGGTTCGTTTACAACCCTACATATGGTATTTAGAGAACTTGAAAGAAAACAATTATTAATAATATTTTGGTTCTTTGTTGTCTTCTCAAAAAAGTGGAGATCATGATTTATTTGTTCCACATTTCTCTACACTGAAATGGATTAAATCGATAAATTTATTACTCGTGGAGGATTGGAGACCGTGGTACGTCGACAAACAAATAGCCGGGTTAGTTATGTTTTTATTAGGATCACATGAACTCTGATCATCGATATAAATATTAAAAATGGTAATTTCTAATCATATTCTACTATCTCATTCCATGCAGATATACGATGAAATACTCAAACCATGACTATAGACTGACATTTGCTACAGTAAAGGTGAGAAATCTTCCTTAAAAACTTCTTCTCATTTGGTGCTTATCCTATCTCATGAAAACAACTATATTTGACTTCATAAATATGTTGACTATTTTTTTTGAATATAATAAAAATTGTGCACCTAAGACTTAGTTTATTACAATACACTTCCAATCCTTCTAATAAAAGTTTTGCAATATTCTATGAGCTAAAAGGAACATTTCATGTTATGATTATGATGGTCGATCCTTTTGTTTTATTAAAGGGAGGAAGTCACACGGCTCCTGAGAATAGACCTAAAGAATGTTTAAATATGTTTATGAGGTGGATTACTAATGTTGACTTGTAAACAAAAACCATAAAGTTTGATGTTAGTTTCTTAGGGTGTGTGCACCTGTTTGTATGTTTATATTTTCTATAAGTTAGTTCAATTGATACTGTAATGTGTGTTGGTTTAAATAAAAAATAACTTGTGCAATGAATAAATGTATCTTGGTATTGATAATATTTAGGTAATTTGAAACACCCGTCGCATATGATATTTTAAGTAACCATTTTTTAAATAATTTTAAAAACATTTTTAGAGTTTTAATTTGGCATACGGTCATAAAGTTTAAATTTCTAAAATAGTTTGGAAAAAAACATGCGCGAGTGTAAAAATTTAGTTAAAAGATAATGTTTTAGTTAAATAATACTAATTATACTAAAATATGTCTTTTATATATCCGTATATTTCACAATCTTCAATTCTACTAGTTATCCACTACTAACCTAAAAATACTTGGGAAAAAGAAACATGCGCCCTATGAACTTTATACGGGTTTACCCTTTTAGTCATTTACCTTTTTAAGTGGGTTTATGAGGGAATAAATTGTGAAGTGACCTGTCTTTTTGGTCACCTTAACCTGAAATTACCGGTTCTATCTACCAAATAAGCAATTAAAGTTGATCTGGCTTGTAAAGTTCACAATGTCAACTACCGTAGTCAAAATACTTGGGAATTGTTTCACTCGTGTACTAGAAAAAAACTTTTTCCCTAAGTAATTCGTCAAACACACCTCCGCTAAGAACTTCTAAAGAAAATGTTAACTCTGCAATTTGTTTAACTTTGATGAGTAAATGTCAACTAGAGTTGCTGATTAAAATCCGACCTACGAATTTCTGGAAAAAAATCACGAAATCTACATAAGAATCAACTCAAAATAACTTGTTTTACTTCATTGAATCGAATTCATTATCCAATTCCATTAATCGTGCTACAATAGTGAAATCATATATATATATATATATATATATATATATATATATATATATATATAGAGAGAGAGAGAGAGAGAGAGAGAGAGAGATTTACCAATCTTTCTAGTGTTAGTGTTGGTAAAGGTATACATAAGAAGGTGAACAATACACATACTGAAACTTTGATTGTATGAAGACAACGCCCTCTACAATTCATTATCATCAATTACTCCACTCCCGTCCTAATCGGAGACCTGGAAACACACCACCAAGTTCGAATTTGTTCCTAGAGGAAACGTTGATGACAAAAGATCGCAAAATGGGTTGTCGTATCCACCCTCTGCCTGTGGGTATCCACCGTTGGGTTGAGGTGCATCGTAGGGGGATGATGAGGGTTTGTTGGGAAGAAGGAAGAGGGAAAGCTTTTTAGTGCCAAAGATTTGGCTTAGAGGGAAGAAGGAGAAGCCTAATTCAATGGTGGTTGCCACTATTGGGACGTCGTCAAAAGGGGTTTTCTCATTCCGTTTTACCGTACACTAGAATGACATCAAGGCAAACAATAGGGCTAATTCTGAATTGCATATTGAAAGGTGATCAGATAACTTGTAGATGAGGATGAACGCACAGAAGAGGTGAGACAGTTTTGCATCGTAGCTTGCAAGAACAGGTTGTTTAACCTCTTCACCAAATTGCTTCTGCAATAGGTTTTCTTGTGGTGATTTGGGATGAACGAAAACAAATGCAAAGCTCTCACCATAGAATTAGTGGATAAATCGATTTTCTTATGTTGATTTAGGGATATATGGAGAAGACAAACCATAAGAAGGATTCATGTCACTGTGTGTTTGTGTATGTGGGAGAGAGAGAGGGGGGGGGGAGGTGTCATTTCCTTTATAATAAACAAATAAATAATTACATCAATTAAGTGAGTTGGCATAAGGGTAACCAGGTTACCCCTTCGTTTTGTAAAAAATGATCTATTCGACTCGACAAAACTAAATTTGTTCCCTCATAAAGCCACTTAAAAAGTTAAGTGACTAAAAGGGTAAACCCTAGAAAGTTCATAGGGCGTTTGTGTCATTTTCCCAAAATACTTCAATGTAGTTAGTTAGGTTTGAGAATCCAGAAGTAAATCTCAGTTAGACATTATATGGAGAGTATATAAATAAACACTTAATTTATATATATATATATATATATATATATATATATATATATATATATATACCTCTTTAAAACTCAACAACTATCAATCCGTTTTTTTGGGAGGGGGTTGTGATGAGGGAAACATAGCATAAGTCTAAGTACAATATTGTTAACATCAAATCTCATATAAAGTTGTAAGCATCATAAAGCAACAAAAAATGTATAAAAATTAATGTAGGTAATGCAACATAGTTCCTAAACCCCGAGTCAAGTACAACTCACCAAACAAGTTCATCTTTCCTAAGGTAGAACTTATTGGAACTTTGCTTATAGCCTAAAAGGATTATCCCACATTGGAGAAAGAAAGAACCTTGACTAGCTTTATAAGCCTTTGTCTCCACATATTTTTAAATGGTTAAAGCAAGACAAAAAGACATTTGGGCTAGAATTGTGGTATTGGGCTATCAAATTAGTCTTGGATAAAGGTTGTCATTAAATATAATTAATGGTGAAAAGATGGCATTGGGCCTTGGGGCTCTTCTTGATCGATTAATTAATTTTTATATACACAAATTCCGAAATTGATTTTTTAATTACAAAATCTGTTAATTGTTAATTAACTGATTGGAAGTTAATTAGGCAGTTAATTTCAGGTTTTGAACAGGTATGATGGTTGGCAGTTTTTAACTGCTATCTGATAGGCTATAAAAATATGATCAATTGACAGATTAAAGGGTTGATCACATACACAATAACACCACTTTCTTTCACTCTCGTTTTTTTGGGAAATCTAGGAAGCATGAAGAATTTCGTCAGGATAAATATTCAATCTTGATCAGATTGCTGTATCCTCTAGACAGATCCCTACCAGGGAAATTTCTGTCTTAGGATACTGCAAAACAGACCTTAATCTCTACTTATTTTTATGATTAGTGAAACTGTTGTAAACATCCAAATACAAGTATGTTCTTCTGATTTGAGAGTCTTTGTATATTAATTTGATTTATTTATGTTTCTGTTTGTTCAATTCCGTATTTGATTACTTTTGTCCTAACAATCTAAGACAAAAATCAAAAAGTGAAGAATGGATCAAAATTCCATCATCAAAACACATGTGGAAAATCCTGAGAAATTCAAAGGCTCAGATTTTCGAAGATAGCAACAGAAGATGTTGTTTAGTCTAACAACTCTTCATGTTTCCAATGTTCTCACTGATGATTGTCCATCTCCTCTTACTGGTGTAAGCACTGCAGAAGGAACAACACCACCTACTGCAACCTAATTGGTAGAACATCAAAGGGCTGTGGAAACTTGGAACACAAATGAATATAATTGCAGAAATTATATTCTGAATGCTTTGGATGATTCCCTCTATGATATCTACTCTACCATGACTACTTCAAGAGAGACATGGGAATCACTAGAAAATAAATACAAAACAGAAGTGACATGTTCTAAGAAATTCATGATTGGAAAGTTCATGAATTACAAGATGGTGGATACCAAATCTGTCCTCAAACAAGTGGAGGAAATTCAAGTCATTGCACATGATCTTGAAGTTGAAGGTATGGGTATAAACTCTAACTTTCTTGTTGGTTCAATCATTGAAAAACTTCCTCCTTCTTGGAAGAATTTCAAACTATATCTTAAGCACCTAACTGATGACATGAGTTTTGAGCAACTTGTGTTGAGAATTTGTGTGGAAGAAGATAACAAATTAAATGAGAAGGAAGATGAAAATTCCTTGGAACCAAGTGCAAACTTTGTTGGAGAAGCAAGTACTACAAGGACCAAGCATAACAACGAGAAAGGGAAGCAAGGCTCCAAAAACTCTTCCAAAGATGGCAAAAATCATGGCCCAAACAAGAAGAATTTCAAGAAGAATTCTGGTCCATGCTATGTTTGTGGAAAAACCGGACACAAAGCCTAAGATTGCAGATTCAGGAGGGGTCAAGGAGGAAACAATAGAGGGAACAATGGAAACAATGGTCATAATTCTGGTGGAGGAACTTCTGGTCAAACCAACATGGTTGAATCACCAAATCAGTTTGTTGATGTGATTTAAACCAACATGGTTAGCAATTGTGTGGATTGGTGGATTGATACTAGAGCCACAAGGCACATTTGGAACTCTCGAACCATATTCTCTACATACCAGAAAGTCTCTAATTCTGAACCAATGTTTATGGGGAATGGCTCTACTGCAAAAATGGAAGGAAAAGGAAAAGTGAAGCTATAACTGACTTCTGAAAAAGAACTTGTTTTAAGTGATGTCTTGCATGTTCCTGAAATTACTAAGAATCTGATTTATGGTCCTATTCTTAGTAACAAGGGGTTCAAACTTGTATTTGAGTCTGATTAGTTTGTTCTCACCAAGGGTGGGATGTATGTTGGCAATGGATACCTTAGTGAGGGTCTCTTCAAAGTCAGTGTCTTACCTTTGTACTATGGTGTTGAAACACCAAACAATGATGTAACAAATGTTAATGCTAATGCAATAATGGGCACTACTAGCCCATCTTCTATGTATATGCATGATCCTTCATTTTTGTGGCATTCTAGATTGGGACATGTCAATTTTCGTTCTATTCAAAGAGTGGAAAAACCTGGCATGCTACCAAAATGTTCATTAGATAAAAACATAAAATGTGAGGTTTGTGCAGAGTCAAAATTTTCACAACATCCTCATAAATCATTTGAAAAATCTAATGAAATACTTGGCTTAATCCACTATGATTTATGTGATTTTAGAGCAACACCTACAGGAGGAGGAAAGAATTATTATATTTCCTTTATTGATGATTGCAACAAGTATTGTTATATTTATTTCTTAAATACCAAGGATGAAGCCTTGAATTCTTTTAAGAATTACAAGGCTGAACTTGAAAATCAACTTGACAAAAAGATCAAAATTCTAAGGCCTGATCGAGGAGGAGAATATGAATCCAAAGATTTTGCTGAATTTTGTTCTTTAAATGGTATTATACATCAACCAACTGCTCCATATACTCCTCAACAAAATGGAGTGGTAGAAAGAAGAAATAGAACATTGAAAAATATGATTAATTCAATGTTAATTACTTCTGGAGCACCACATAATCTGTGTGGAGAAGCATGTCTTGCAGCAAATTCAATACTTAATAGAATTCCTCATAAAAAGAGTGATAAATCACCCTATCATCTGTGGAAAGGGAGGTTACCCTCTTACAAAAGGATGAAAGTGTGGGGTTGCCTTGCTTAGGTACAAGTACCTCTTCCCAAGAGGACTAAATTTGGACCAAAAACCATAGATTGCATCTATCTTGTGTTGGATTAGGTGTCTAAGCCAATAACTATAATTGGTATCTACTTGACCCGAGAGTAGCATGGTCCATTTCGGGTTGCATTCACCATAACAATTTCATAGGATGGATATTTGAGAAAGAGATTATTTGTGATTTATTAATATATTATAAGTATAATATATTAATTGAGAAATCATATTATTTAATTAGTATTGATCAAGAATTAATTTGGAACTAATTTAGTGATCAAAAGAGACTAATTAAATTAACGGGGACTGATTATGTAAATCAGTGATACATATGGTTTGGGCTATTGATCCATGATGGGCTAAGTTTATGTAAATTTTCATGAAGATTTAGTCCATATGAGTTGTTGGATCATAAGCCTAAGTGTATGGATTAGGGTTTATAAGTGACCCTTGGAATCCTACACTATATATGTAACCCCTAAACCCTAAAATCGGAGGTGTGGATTCCTAGTTGAGCCTAGCCGATTTTTGTGTCTTCAAACCTCTCCCTCAAGTCCTCCATTTGTTCATGGTGTCTTGTGAACCGTTTGAGGCATCACACTTGAGGTGCTAAGCTCTTGAAAGACCAAATTCTACATGCTATAACAAAGAGGTATTCTTCCAACTAGTTTTTTATGTTTCAAATATCAAATTGTATGCTAGTTGTAGGCTTCATGCTTTGGATAATTTTTGTTGCATGTATAACTAGAGAAAACTTAGATCCAAAGCATTAGGGTTGTATGTGCATCATAGGGATGTTAGAGTACATAAAACCCAACAGTGGTATCAAAACTTTGGGTAGTTTTCTGTTATATAAATGCATTTGTTAATTTTCAAAGCTGAAAAAAATTGAAAAACTGCTTTCTGCGAGCATGAACTCGACGATTCCACTATGGAACTCGACGAGTTCATGATGAACTCGACGAGTCCATAAGCTGACTCGACGAGTTGGAAAGTCTGTTGGCAGAATTTTCGAGTTTTTGGCCTGTTTTGGATTAGGATCATTACCAAAAACTGTTTTGGTTCATAAAATTTGATTTTGTTGATATGGTAATGATTATCCCCATCCAATAACATGATGATTGCCAAATTTTAAGATAATTACTTTTTGGTAAAAACTAATTATTTGTAAAATTGGAATCATTTTGCTATAAGAGTTGCATTAGGTCAAATTGGTAAAAAGATAAAATTATGATTATTTTTACTAGTTTTAAATTTGATCCAAATGTTTTAAGAGGTTACAAAACTTGTCATCAAGTTTCGGAACTCAAAAGTTTTTAAGGAGTTATAAAATTAAGTCCATAAGTTATGGAATCCAAAAGTTTTTCAAGAGTTACAAAACTTGCCCTCAAGTTTTGGAACTCAAAAAGTCTCTTTTATGAAACATTAACTCTAGTAATTGAAAGGTTTCAAAAAGTATAACTCTTGGGTTCATAACTTAAAAAATTAATTAAATAGTTTTTAATTTTGAATTTTTTATATTTAGAACCTTGATGCTTTTGAATAGTTCAATTACACTCTTATGGATTCTATTAAGTTAATTAAATGTTTAATTAAGAGAGTATTATTAAATCCATAATCACATGGTTTAAGATTAATTAAATTAATAGTATAATTTATTAATAGATTAAACCACCTAGTATTTTAAAAGTTTAAAATACACCCTTATACTATATAAAATTAAAAGTTTAATATATTATATATGTATAAGTAAAAAGTCAGTCTTACCGTTAGTTGGCCTCATTCACGAAGCTAGTCTATAAGGGGTGTTTAAGGAAATTGCCTATAAAATGGTGATTGAATGTGTATCCACTCTTACCCACCGCACTCTTGACTAGTGGAGGGTCGTTAGCCGAACGGGTAGGATAGGACACTAAACCTTCATTAAAAGTATAATGAATTATAAAGTAACTAAACCATTATAAATTCCCAATCTCGGTTACTTTAGGAAAAATGTGAATTTGATGCTAACCCATGAAATTGCACTTTGCACCTTGCCAAGTCGTTAGTGGAGTGTGTGTGGTTAACCGACATGCTAAATTGGACTAGTAAGGGTGGCAAAGGGTAGCTCGATGTTTATCATAGATCAATAGAGCGTGTGTGGTTAACCGACACATTGATTAGGTGATAAATGACTTCGAGAGTACCAATCTAATTTGCATGGTTATTCACACATTGTTTGTGATCCTCGGTATCCCAGTCACAAACTTGAAGGGCATAATCGAGATTAAACATGCCATTGAAAAGTTCAATGAATCTCAAAAGAATCTAGGAATTTTAATTCATTTAAAACCTAATATTCATTTTCATTTTTCATGGTGGAAATTGGTAAATCGTCATTTACCTACCTTAAAATATTTTGCAATTGGATTACGACATCCCTCTTCCGAATTGCAGAATATTGTGTTGGGTCCTAGCCTTAATATTTTATTTGGCTGTTATATTAAAGACTTAAATCAATTAACTTGAATTTCTCCCTTGTAGATGTCTAGTTTTGACAACTATGGTCTACCTTATCCTTTTGGAAAAAGCTTTCCTTATAAAGATGATTTTCCACAAGACGATCGAGGTGAAAGATTAGTCCCTTCTTCGTGCTGTAGTGGAACTTCTCTTCCTCCACCTCCAATTATTCTCACTGACCCACATGTTCGTCGACTTGAAAAATTCAAGGTCACCCAAACCCTATTGGCAAGCAAACACCAAGATGGAAGGTCTGTGTGTGCACACGTCTTAGAGATGAAGTCACACAATGACATGATGAGAATGTTGGGTGTCGTTGTCTCGAGGAAGTTGGCTGTTGATTTGGTTCTTCAATCACTTCATAAGTCATATAGTGATTTCATTAAAGATTACTATATGACAGACCGCGACGTGACCTTTATCGATCTTACCTATTTTCTAATTGCTGCTGAATCAACAAAGATTTGGCGCACTGGTACTGCAAATTTGATTAGAAGATCTACTTCCCAAACTTCCATGGACATTGACATTGGAAACATTGGAAATCCAGAAAAGATTTCTCTTCCCAATGGAAAGGGAAAGGCTAAGTCTGAGATTGTCCCGTGTGCCATTCCAAAAAAATATGTTTGCTTCTATTGCTAAGAGAAGGGGAATTGGTTGCGAAGCTGCCTTATCTACCTGAAGGATCATGAGGATGGTAAAGTTAGAGTGTATAACTTTGCTTCAGGTAAGTCCACTATCTAACTCTATTAAGTTCCTATTTGAAGATTCTTAATACATGATGTGATAAGATCACATTTTGATGTTTTGTAGGATCGATGAAAAGAAAGGAAGCTTAAAGGAAGAGTAAGCTGAGTCTGATCGCGAAGAGATGGATTTCGATTGCATGGTTCGATGATTGGATTTTTGAGCTGCTACTTAAGAGTTATGATAGATTTCGTAGAAATATGTAGTAACATAGTTTTCATTTGTAATTGCATTGTAAGGACAAGTTTTTCCGCAATTTTATAAATAAAGAAAATTTTGATTTTTATCTTATTTTATATTTCTTTACAATGGCATTTGTGAAAATTGATTTTTGTATGTATCTATTTTTAGCAATATGGATTTGATTCTTTCGTTTGTGGTAGTGTCTAAATTTACCAAATAAGGAAAGATTCTCATCACCAAGTTTCAATTGGACAGAAACTTGGAATCATGTGACTTGTATTGTGTGATGAATGAGAACCTCCGTCTTTGGGAAATTAAGACTAATTCCTTGTTCACATGTATATGTGAGTCAAGTGAAGGACTAGGGGTTTGGGTACACTTGGTTGTGCACTGGTCAGGTCCACCACAAAGGACGATAAGACTATTCGTCATGATTTACTAAAAGTTTAGTAAATATGGTTATGCTTACAAGATTAAGTGTAATTCTGAATCATTGAAAAAGTTTCAATGTATGGCAGAACGAATAAGAAGAATCAAATTAGGCAGAAAGATAAAAGTTTCTCCAATCTAAAAGGAAAGGAGAATACTTTAGTATCGTGTTTTATGATCATCTTAATGATTATGAAAACCATATCACAATTGATCCTCTAAGGACACCTTAGTGCTCTTGTATGGCTAAGAAAAGGAATCAGGAATTGTTGAAATGGTTGAAACAATTAAGGTGAGTCATACTTCGTTCCAAAATCGAATCTTAGAGTCATACTCCAAGATTGTTCCTTGAGTGACATATCTTAAGTAGGTTTATAACACATTTAGAATTGGTAGTTGTGATGTCTTTAAGACAAAGACCAACTAAGACCAATTGTATGAAGTGTTTTTCCTTGATAAGAATCCACACTAACTCTTGAATATTTGTTTGTCAAGGAGTGTTTCTTGACAAGAGAATCTTACATGTCAAGAAGTCAGTGGGAGTATTAAAGATCTTGAAAAGTTTCAAGAACTAATCAAGAATAAACCTATTGTTTATTACTAGCACACGACCTGAGGTTCATAACCTATATTGTTGACATATTCATGTTTCTGTGCCCATTCCAGTTAAAGTTGACTATGCATGTGAGTTCTATGAGTTCTCAGTTGTTTGCATAAGGCAATGCACCTTGATCAGTTAAAGTTCATTGATCAGTAAGGGTGAGATGCTAAGCAACTTGGAAAACATGGTAGGCCCTTGTGCTGCCAAGTGGCAAGAAATTAAGATAGAACAAGTTCAGTCCATATGAGTTTGAATTTGTCATAGACCTTGTCTTATGATAATGGTTGGAAATGACAGATTCACATGGATAGGAACACATACACCATTAAATCTAAGTGGTAAGGTTTCTCTCCAATTCATGAAAATGATTGTGAGGAAACGCTTTCACTAAGTAGATTTTAGAGAGTTAAGCAATTGTGATATTTGCATTCTCAAATTCGATTATGATTACGACATCCCTCTTCATAGTTCGAATTGTGAGAAATGGAAAATAGTTTGAACATTCGGAACTTTTTTCTGTAAGTTCTGAAATAGTTTAGACACACATATGGGCTTTCTAATAAAAGGTGTATGAGCTTAGATAAAGGCTTATCGAAGCATCTCGTATCAGAAATATGCACTTTGGTAAGAAAATCAATAAAGTATTGATTTCTAGAAGTCCAGCTGATTTTGGATACATGTCAATGCTAGTGGGAGCATAAATGTTATGCTAGTAACAAAATAATTGTTATGCTAGTGGGAGCATAATTATTATGGTAAGTGTTGCAAGTTAGCAATACTATTCATAGGAAACAAAGTTCTAATTTGCAAAGTTGCAAAGGTTGAAAAGTTGTTTCGCTATAGTTAGGGAGAGGATACTTATATTTTATTTTGAATCTAAAAATTTAGATTGAAATATTAATCAAACTTAGTCATGGATATATATGAATACCATGTTGAAATATTTCAACATTGGAAATTCAATATATGGAAATATTATAGCAAAAGACTGGTCAAGTATCATGTCTTTATGTAAGACATTATGAATCGTGTCCCATATGCTTCGGATATAGGATCGATTGCATCTGCTATAATATTCACATGTTCTAATTTTCCAAATGTCTAGGGAATTAAGAGGGAAAAAGGACTTGAACCAGATATGACTAAAGTGGTTAAGCAACTGTCAAGGATAATTTAAGGTTCGCTAAGGATTGGTTGCTTAAGGACAATTGGAAGTATAAGTAACGGATGGACCATATTGACATTATTATGAATAGACAGAATGCTATTAATAATGCATTGTCATATGGCAGATATGGAAATGTTTTCATAATGGGAGTTGGATATCAAGAATCTATGTGTAGGTTAGAAACTTTTATGCAAGAAGGATGTTCAAAGGAATGTACTTTAAAATTGAGACTTCACCTCCTTGGAATTGTTTTGTTATCAATCTCCAGTGGAAAGTTTTGTAATATCGTTGGCAAAGTTTATGTGACTTTGGTACCTCGACATTACAAAAGATACATTGCATGATAGTTTAGAATCTAACACATTCTTATAGTGGCAAGAATTATGTATTCTTACACTAAGTAATAAGGATTTGGAATTGTGAAATGAGCATCATTGAAATGCTTTCAGTTTATCTATTTCACAAGATAAGGACCATATATAAACATAGTGTGCATGCTTGGAGCATGGGATAACTATTTTTTTAACTCAAGTATTAAGTTGATTAATCAAAACATTATATAATGAATAATGTGTAATCAATATGGTGATTAAATAAAATGTGTTTTATTTATATTCAAAAGTTTTGAGACCATATTGGATTCGATTATTCTTGTGTTTCACGTTGCATGTTTTGACTTCCCGGATAATAAGATTATTCAAACTATCCACAATCGATCATACATTGGAAGTAGGTATTGAGGTAAGACTGTCATGAATTCGTTTGTAGATTGTCTAAAGTGTTTTGACATAGCAAAGTTTGCTGGACTTGTTCATGAGTACTCCTGTAATAAGATTTGAGTAATGGATTAAACCCACGCTCATCTGAATCACTTCATGGATTTCATCACGAGTGATTGTGAGACGATAATATCTTATATTCTTCAAACGGAGACATATAGTTTCAGTTTACAAGTCGGTTGCACATTGATGATTTGAAAACGCACCAGTAACTTGGTGTTATAAAAGGTATCATTGTGTGTGTTTTGATGAGTAAATATAGCAAGCATGTGAGTCGAAGTTTATCCGTTCCTTTTACCCTAAGAGGGATAAAAGCGATATCTGTGGGCCCCTCGATGATTTAGTGATGACAACCCTAAGCGCTTGGCCAAGCCTAGACTGATTTGATTTGTTCAATTAGTCGGTCGTCATAAATCGGAAATCGGGAAACAACACATGGACAAATAGAATGATTATAATCCATGTCTCATGTCCACACAATATCTAGAATGGAGGAATATATGATCCCTTATCCAATGGACGCGTCAGAGTTCGACAACGGATTTTGAGAGCTACGATTGCTAGTCGGTTTTTCAAGTCGTACTTGCAATTATAGTTATTAGACTTATCCTGGGAGACTATTGGATTAGGTGTCTAAGCCCATAACTATAATTGGTATGTACTTGACCCGATAGTAGCATGGTCCATTTCGGGTTGCATTCACCAGAACAATTTGATAGGATGGATATTTGAGAAAGAGGTTATTTGTGATTTATTAATATATTATAAGTATAATATATTAATTTAGAAATCATATTATTTAATTAGTATTGATCAAGAATTAATTTGGAATTAATATAGTGATCAAAAGAGACTAATTAAATTAACGGGGGCTGATTATGTAAATCAGCAATACATATGGTTTGGGCTATTGATCCATGATGGGCTAAGTTTATGTAAGTTTCCATGAAGAGTTAGTCCATATGAGTTGTTGGATCATAAACCTAAGTGTATGTATTAGGGTTTACAAGCGACCCTTGTAATCCTACACTATATATGTATTCCCTAAACCCTAAAATCGGAGGTGTGGATTCCTAGTTGAGCCTAGCCGATTTTGTGTCTTCAAACCTCTCTCTCAAGTCCTCCATTTGTTCATGGTGTCTTGTGAGCCATTTGAGGCATCACACTTGAGGTGATAAGCTCTTGATATGCCAAATTCTACATGCTACAACTAAGAGGTATTCTTCCAACTAGTTTTTTATGTTTCAAATATCAAATTGTATGCTAGTTGTAGGCTTCATGCTTTGGATAATTTTTGTTGCATGTATAACTAGAGAAAACTTAGATCCAAATCATTTGGGTTTTATGTGCACCATAGGGATGTTAGAGCACATAAAACCCAACATCTTGGCCCTGCCATGAATAGTGCAACCTATAGGTTTCTTGTGTATAAATCACATGTTGATGATATCCATAACCAAACCATCATGGAATCAGCAGAAGCTGATTTCTTTGAAAATAATTTTCCTTTTAAGGATAAAGGGAAAGAGGCTACCTGCTCTAGGAAAAGACCTCTAGATGATGGACTGTATGAACACATTCTTGACAAAAGCTTACAGTCAAATGAAGGAGTTCTTCAATGGTTCAAGAAAAGAACTGAGAACCTAGAAGAAGCAAACGGGGTAAAATAGACGAAGATCTTGGACCTGATTACATGACCTATGTAGTGAATAAAGAACCACATGTTGGGTTTTGATACGAAATATAAGTTTGTTTTTCAGAAAAACCAGCAACGGAAGACTTTAAAAATAACTAGTTTATTTTTAGTTCATAACAAAACCATACCATCATGGATCCATTTATAGATGTTAGAATGAAATAAAAACAACCATAGGATGTTTTAGAGATAACCTTTGAAGCCTTTAAACCCACTTGGTTTTGTGGTGTTGATGAAGATATAAAGATCAAAGAACATGATCTTCTCTACAAGTATCGACCATCAAGATTAAGGCACTTGGGATGCTAGTTCCTTCTTGTATTCTTGAGTGTCTTAAGCCTTTAAGTGCTTAACTCAAATAAGAACTAAAGGAGACAACTCAAGAGGTTTTCTAATCACCAAATGGTGGGATGTCAAGTCCACCAAGAAAATTACACCCTTTGTTTGCAAATAAAACGTAATATAATGGTAAAAAGGGGTATCGATCCTCAGGGAAATGGTTGTATTCAATATCCAATGCAATCCAATAGAACTAGTGTAAATAAACTAACTAACTACAGTTAAACTAAAAAGGGGGGTGTTGTGATTACTTGAAAACTAAATGACTTGAATAACTAAAAAGCTTGCAATTAAGCAAGATGGTGAGATGCTCAAATATTGGAGAGAATTGGTTAACCAAGGCAATTCAACACAATGAACATTTGTGTGTTTATCATTAGGATTCAATATGAAGCTGTTGGGGTACAAAGTTATTCATGATTGACTTTGTAAATGTTTGACTTTTGTAAAACCCACTTGCATGTGGTGCATTAGCCTTTAGACCCATGTGTTAGTGAGAGTGAGAGAGAGACATGTAAACAAATCTATATAAGGTGGGTTTAGTCCACTTGTAGAGATGTGCTTGAGAGATGTAAAAGTGAGTGTGTAAGTGTGTGTTATTTATGTAGTCTAGATCCAGATCCTTTTTGTGTAACACCATATACAATCAATACATCTCTTGAACACCCAAATCACCATGTTCATTGTGCAAACTTTAATTCTGCATGCCAAACCATGTTCTTATGTCACTACAATTAGTATCAGAGTGGGTCTTCAAGATCAAGGTGATTTTTGAAGAACGATTCTCGGTTTGGCAACTTTTGTCATAATTTGAAGCAATTTTGGTGAGTCTCTCTCTATGATCTCTCTTAATCTTGTTGATTTGTGCGTTACGTTTTTGAATTTTGATCGGTTTGATTCATTGGATCTAATTTGTTTCAATTTCCTTTGTTGATCCAATATTTTTTTTTGATCAAGCTTAATCTTGTTTTCTAATATTTTGATCTAAAATTCGAATTCAATCCAATCACAGAACGAGTTACTGTTCATCATTGGTTTTAAGCCTGTTAATCACTTTGATCCGATAACGTCATATTTGAGCCCATATTTCACATCTGTTCATCTGTACCAAAATATGACTCCAATCCATTTGATTTTTTTTCAGTGAATATTCTTCATAGTCGCATCATCTGTTCGCAAGTTTATAAACATCTAGATTTCTCAACATCTGACTTGTTCTTTCTGTTAATTCACGATTAATTGATTTAATCAATATGCTTATTTGACAAATTTTTTCAATCGAGTTGTTTGAGTCGCACGATCATAAATCGTATCTCAAAATCATGAAATTTCATGATTAATCTTTTCAGCAATTTTGTGTTTCTCTTTGTCGATCGGAAATAGTATCTCACAATTGTTGAACTGATTTTGAAATTGATTTTCTGATTCATCTATCGATTCTTAAACTTGAAATTAACAATAATGATGAATGCTCAAGAACACGATGAAGATGGTTCTATTTTTGAAATTGGGTGTTTTGATCTGAAATTGTTCAAAGAATTGTTGATTTCGATGTTTATGGTTGCAAGGAGAATACTAAATCGAGTCAGATTGCGAACATGTTTGAAGTTAATGATGTCGAAATTAAATCTTTTGGTGAAAAGAAGTCAAACTCAGATGATGGTTAGACAAAATCGAAAGAAATTGGAATCGATTGTTTTCGAAATCGATATTGACTGTATTTTATCGTTTGTTTCGAATGTATTGGATGTTAAGTCGACATTTGGAAACAACTTGGATTGAGTTGATTTTGATTTCGAGGATTTGAAATCGACGGGTTGATGAAGTGTTTGGATGAATGATTGCGAAGGCTATGAATTTGACTTGTTGCTGTTGTTGATGGTTTATTGTTTGGATATAGATATTTTGGGGCTAAAGAACGAAAGCTAGATTAGGTTGATTTCTTGAGAACGAATTCGATTTTGGCTTGATAATGAATTCGATTTTGGGTTGATTTAGGATGATGTTGGAGTCTGGATTCGTTCTTGGAAGGATTGGAATCGATGGAAACTTGGACCCATTGACGAACAGATGGTCGATGCGGAGTCTAAGTGGATATTGGAATCGATTATGCGAAGTTAAGGATTTAAGGAAATCGATTTTGGGGTCCCTGTAATGAAAAGAACGAAGAATTGGGTCGAGAAAATTGAACGAAACTTTACTGTTGATGGTTTGGGAAGAACTGTAAGAACGAAAAGTCGATTTAGAGGTTGGATGAATGACTAAGAAGTTACTGTTCATTACTGTTCATTGGATAGGCTTCGAATGCTTCGAATTCGTGTGTTTGGGAAAATTTTCGTATGAAGAGGAGAGAAAAATTTTGGGGAAGATGATTTTCATACGAAGGGGAGAGAGAAGAAAAAAAAAATTTCGTATGTTTAGATGCAAAATTTTCGTATGTTTGGAATGGAGAAGAAAATTTTTCGAATGTAGTCCCTCAAATTTCGAATGGTTGTCAATTGGAAAAAGGCTTCGTATGATCGATCAAAATTTCGTATGTTTTGATCAAAAAGCAGATTTTTCGAATTCAGCCCCTGAACTTTCGAATATTTGGCAACCTCCACAATTAATTGAAGTTTCGAATGTTTGACACTTTTCACCCAAATTCGAAAATTTTCTGAATTTTCGAATGTTTGGGTCAACTCTTCGTATGTTTGGTGCATAATGGCAGAATTTTTGAAAATAGTCCCTGAGGCTTCGAATGTTTGGCGGTTCATACCCAAATTCAAAAAAGGACTGTTTTTGCTGAAAATTGAAGAAAATGCATTTCAAGCCCCTACAGTTTGTGCAAATTGACGCTTTCTACCCAACTTTGGAAAAGGGGGAGAGTTTTGCATATTTTGCTGTTTTAGGCGCACCGGGTCACTGCAGAATTTTGAAATTGACAATTTCTACCCATTTTTGAGAAATTTTGTCAAAGGCGATCCGTGAACGAAGCTAAAAATTGAATATTTTTTGGGTTTTCCGGATTGAAGCACAAAGTTTATGCCACATGTTAAGGGGGAGTTTTGACACGAAAAATTCCGAATAGAGCACGTTCTCTTTCCTTGAAGATTTTATAATCAATTTTCGATTATAAAAAGGGGGAGAAATTTATATGGAAATTCGAACTTGAATTTTTCATATTACGCGGATTTGAAGACCGAAGTGATCTTGAAGTTTTGAAGCTTACGAAATGATGCAATTGGATGTTCGGAAATGATTTATTTTCGAAATGGGTTTGGTTTTATTGAAGATTTTTTGGGATGTGTTTTTATGCTCAACTTTTGGGTGATCGATTTGGAGTTTGAGAAGCTCGTGATCATTCGTTGATGCTCGGTTTGTATGGTCTCACATCCTAGAGCTCAAATTGAAGAATTGAAGATTGAAGTTTGTTTCGACATGTGTCACCTTTGAAGCTCGAATCGCGTAGTTGCTTGATTTTGAAAGATTTGAAGTGGGTCATTCATTCTTAATTTTGAGGGGGAGAATGTTGGGGTACAAAGTTATTCATGATTGACTTTGTAAATGTTTGACTTTTGTAAAACCCACTTGCATGTGGTGCATTAGCCTTTAGACCCATGTGTTAGTGAGAGTGAGAGAGAGAGAGACATGTAAACAACTCTATATAAGTTGGGTTTAGTCCACTTGTAGAGGTGTGCTTGAGAGATGTAAAAGTGAGTGTGTAAGTGTGTGTTATTTATGTAGTCTAGATCTAGATCCTTTTTGTGTAACACCATATACAATCAATACATCTCTTGAACACCCAAATCACCATGTTCATTGTGCAAACTTTAATTACACATGCCACTCATGGCAACAAAATAACAATCACAAAAGTGTATTTGCATCAAGAATCTACCAATTACTTAGAAAGATGAGAAGAATGAGTATCAAGCTCCAAAAACCGCCTCTAATGGTCTCCAATGGTGGAAAATCGAAGTGGATGCTGAAAGATCCAACCCCCAAGGTAAATGGTGAACAAAATGACCAAAATGCCCAAAAGTGTGCAGTTGCACGGGTACCCACGCAAATGTTGCGCGACTGAGACTCCACCCTCGCAAGTGTTGCTGGAATGCTATTGGTCCATTTTTCTCCACTACACCACTCCACTACCCAAGATTCCCTTGGTCCCCTCCATGCCTCACATGATTTAAATTTGGCCAATCATCTACAAGCTTTAAATATGGATAGTCCAAGCCCAAAATAAGAATCCATGACCCATCTTCACAAGCCCACTTCATCCAAATCTTCAACTTTTTTAAGCCCAAATCTCCTTTGCTGGATCCGTAAAGCCCAATAACGAATCAAAAAGCCCACCAAGCCCAACTGCAGTCAAACCGCAACCGCAACGAGCGCCAAAACCCTGCAAAATATCTCATGCAAAATAGAAAGTACCCGACACAATCCATGATAAAGAAATAAAGAATATACAATGCAATACCAACAAAAAGACCTAAAAAATATAAAATAAACTAATAAAAAGAAGGAAATAAAATAAGTTATCAAATCACCCCAACCTTAAACCTAACTTGTCCTCAAGTTAGAACAAGACTAAAATGAGCTCGGGATGAGCTAAACTAAACATGAAAAAAAAAGATACCATAGAACTTGGTCAACATCAGTCAACATGGTCAAAATCAGTCCTTCATGGACCTTACACATCTTCAAAATGATCCCCGCTTTAGAGCCATAAACCACATTCTCAAACCACTTGACGGGCGAATAGATCACGACTGGATGTAGTCGCGGTGTGCAAGACAAAGGAAACAGAGGATGCGCGCAGTGGGGGCACTTTAAATCACCAATGCAGATCATAATGCATGAAGGAAAGGCGCCTATTCACGCACGACGATTCCTACATTTGTCAGACTAAAGTGTATAATAACGAAATAGGGTTTTGCAGCACGGCCTCCGGGCAAATATCCGGTTTCAGAGGCTTCTCCCTTGTACTGTCCTTTGCAGTCTACCGTCTCATCTTCATTGCCTTTTCTCACTAAAATAAAAAATAAAATAAAATAATAAAAATCTACTTAACCTAAATCTAAACCTAACAGCTTAAATCTTCAATCCTGAACTTCTGTTATTTGGTCTTCAGTCTCCTTGCTGCTCGATCTTCTGTCATCTTATTTCTCTCCTTTTTCTTTTTCTTTTTGTTTGGATAGAAGTCTTGAACTTGGATTCTTGTTCTTCTTTTGTGTTTCTCTTTTTCTTCATTCTTTTTGTTGCTTTTCTTTAATCTTCTTCATTGTCTCTTATTGTCTTCGCTTTTCCAATTTCTTCATTTTTCATTTTTCATTTTTTTTGTTTTTTCTTCTTAGAAGGTCTAAGGAATTTCACCATGTAACATATGACTCCAATAGTGAAAATGGAGTAATAGATGGAGGGTAACATGAACACCTAATGATCATTGACAATGTCAAGATCTACTAAAAAGGGTGGGGAATGACTCAAAAATAGGTGTTACCGAAAAAACTTGTAACGCCTTGTTTCGAATAAAGTCCTAATTCGGTGATGTGGACCGTAGAGCGGTAATAATAAGGATTAGGGGCTTTATAAAGATAAGATTTAGGCCCATTTGGATGTGGGTAATGTAGGTATGTGACCCAATAGCTCGGTTTGCACTTTGGGATGAAGGGTAAAACAGGAATGTTGTATTTCAGACCTCTTTTATGAACTGTGGATTTTAGTTCGGTTGGGTTTCAGGTTAAATAAAGTTTATAGAAGTGTGGGGCTTCTCGTTACCTTTCCATGGATATAAGGATCGTCGGAATCAGATTTATAACGTAGAAGTTATGGCCTTCGGAAGTTTCGTGGTTTTCAGGCTTAGCCGAGTACGCGGGGCGTACAAAAAGTGTACGCGGGGGCGTACTAGTGAAGAAGGCAGTACGCTGGGCGTACGTTGGAGTATGCTGGGTGTACTGACCAGGATGGTTGCGAATGTTCTTTGGAGTACGCTGGGCGTACCAAATGTACGCTGGGCGTACCCTATTTAAACACCTTATCTCATAACCTAACCCTAATATCTTCAGCCTCCACCCCTCTAAACCCTAGAAATCGTCCTTAATCATCCATGGTGACATTTTGGAGCTCATGGAGTCCATTTTGGAGTATTTGGTCCTATTTCAAGAAGGTGGAGTTGATGCAAAGATGGGGGATCAAGGAGAAGCTTATGGATCTGGCTTTTGTGACTCATTTTCAGCTTAATGAAAGTATAAAGCTTTGAACTTGATCATTCATCTCTTAGATCTACCACTTATGGGTTTTGGTCCTTTTTTGGTCACAAGGATGAAGCTTTGTGTTTCAAATCTGATTCTTTGGCTTAGGGTTGCCACCCTTGGTGCTATTTGAGTCCCTAAGGCAGAAAGTTGCCATCTTGGAGGTCTTAATGGGTTCATGCAAGAGTTATGGCCTTTTTCATGGAAGTAGATTGCTATACTTTGAGTATTGGGTTCATGTGGGTCATATAAGTCACCAAGTCAGTGACTTTATGGATTAAGACGTTAAGTAGAACTCAAATCTGTAATTTGGTCCCTTGGTTTGAAGCATTAAGTGCTTAATAGTAAAAAGGACTTAACAGAGGAGTTCGCTGGGCGTACAAGCTGGTACGCACATCGTACAAGTCACGAACCTAGTACGCGCTGCGTACAGTTGAGTACGCCCTGCATACTCAGTCCGAATGGGTTTCGCTTATTAGGCTTCGGTGTAGGCCAACTATTGGGCTTGTTTATCTTGGGCCCGTTGGGTCATCTGGTTGTGGGTTGTTAATGATGTGGGAAAAGGCCCCAGAAGGATTTGGTCCCAATTTAGAAACTTGGGCCATGGTTTGGGCCACGAGTGTTTTTTTAGCATTTGGGCCTCATGGCAAGACCCATGTAGAGGTTTGGGCCCAATTTGGAAAATTGGGCAATTGATGGATTTATGGATATTATAGTGTTGGGCTTTTGTTTGAGTTGGGCCTTGGTTTTGGGATCATTCTGGGTCAGGGGTAGAATGGTCATTTCACCCACATACATGGATTAAGGATTATAGTATGGGAACCAATTGCTAATTGGGTATATTGATCGGTATTGATAGCTCAGGAAGTGGTCAGGGTAGCAGCTAAGGATTTCTTTCAGGAAGCTTCTGCATTCGAGGTGAGTTATCCTCACTGTACTCAAGGGTCTAAGGCACCAAGGCCGGCCCTTTGTTTTGTTATTGGGATTATTACTGTTGTGATATGTTAGTTCGGTATCCTGGTAGATAGGATGGTTATGTGCTAGTATGATCTGTTAGATCGGTATCATGGTAGATCGGATGTGGTTATGCTTAATGACCTATAGTTGGTCTGACTGTCTGCATGTTAGTTGTTATGCCAGTTAGGTAGATCTGTAGGCCTACCTGTAGTATTATGTGATTATCTGTATATGTGCATTAGTTGTATTATATGTTGACATATTATGTGGGATGGGTTGAGGTGAAACTGCTTTGTGCGGTAACCAACAAACCCGGGAGCATTCCAGATACGAGCTGAGGGAGACTCGTACTGTGGGCTCGATGGCATTCCAAATGTGAGCTGTGGGCCCGAAAGGCAATCCAGACTCACACTGTGGGCCCAAGGTTAATCCAGTCTATAAAGCTGTAGACCGAGTACATGCTGTTATTTGTATATGTGTTACGTTAAGTGTATCAGTATGTTGGCATTCCAACCCAATGGTTGAGGGCCTGGGGTATTGCATCCCGATGGATGATTGGACCCATAGTATGTTGCTTATGATTATATGAGTATTGTTGTGGGTATGGGTATTTTGGGGTAACTCACTAAGCTTTCGGGCCTACAGTTTCAGTTTATTGTTTCAGGTTCAGTGGATGGCCGCGGGAAGGCGAAGGCGTGACCGTACACTTCCTCGATTGATGATATGATTTCTGGGAACTCTGATGTTTAAACTATTTTGAAAACAAATTGTAATGACTGAATGGTTTTAAATGATTTAAAAAGTTTTAAATTGGCTCGAATTTTATGGATGTTACAAGTTGGTATCAGATCCTTGGTTTGAGTGAATTGGAGGAACACTCATGTGAATCCAGTCTCAAATCAAGGAAGGATTTTCAAAATGATTTTAAATGGTTTTCAAAATAAGTAAAAGAGGATGCGAAGTGTACGATCAGCCGAAGCCAGTAAGTAGACCCCAAAATACCATACGGTTATTGGATATTGTGATATGTTAGAACAACATGCTAGTACTAGGCTAGGGATCTTTAGGAATTGCATGACAGAATTGCCTGATTACATGATGCCTGCTAGCCTAGGGTTTTCCATATATGAGATTGAGATCATTACTGTAGTTGCTTGTGTATGCATCACGGTTGTACATAAATAAGATCTTATAGCTTGAGAACGTTTGATTTGGCCTTATGTTCTGTTCTTATTGATTAGGGGCTTAGGGTAGGATCAGATACTCGAAAGTCTATAGGGTCCAGCGTTATGTATGGCTAGCATACACTAGTGCTGCAGGGTTGGTGGAAGTTTCATGGATGAGTGAGTAGTGTGAGGCCGGTAGTCCAGTTACGAGATATTTAGCATTACTCTAGTAGTGAGGATTGAGCGCTCGCTACGATTATGTATATTGTTAGGGCGTTGTGATGATACTTGAGACAAATATGGGTAGGTGTGGAAGGTAGTATGGGACCGTACTACTGAAAGCACAAGACCCATACGCGTAGCAAGGAAGTCACAACCCCTATGGTTGGGTTGGGAGTTGGTCCCCTGTCATTATATGGATTATCAGAGGTCTTCTGGTGCCTTACCAAAATGGTGGTTGCGAGACGTTTTGAGACCGGATCCAGGTTGGGATCTGGAGCTGGCGGCCAGGATAGGCCAGCATTTTCAGAGGATCGTATCAGTGAGATCATCTAAGAGGAGGTGATCAGGATCGTCCGGGGACAGTTGCCGGAGATGTTCGGGTTTATCAAGACCGCAATGGTTGAGTATTTCTATGAGCGCTATGCAGCCATTACTGAGATGGCTGCCGCAACAGCTTCAACAGCTGTAACGACGGCATGAAGAGGAGCTGGTCGAGCTTTCCAGTACCGGGACTCGTTACTGGTACATTTTCTGATGAGCAGAGGGCTGCAGTTATCTGGGATCAGGGTGATGATCTATACTCGTTGCATTCCGCGGGCTGAGCGGGAGAGGCGAGCACATGAGTTCTAGACTTGAGGCTTCAGGATTTGTCTCGATGCTGGAATGGGAGTCGCGGGGACTCCGGAAAGGAGTGAGCGGGCTTATGACCCAGGATCAAGTTGTATTTCAGCTCGGGGTCAGTTGGTTGCAGGGATAGTCAACATTATTTCAGCACCGGTGAGCGCAGGTGGGTCGATGTGGCATAAGTATTTTGTGAGGTTCGGTTTGCCTTGGATCTCTTGTATCGGGCATTAAGGATTGATTGTGCGACCTATTGCACTGTTGGGATTGTAGACTATGTTTGGGGAGTAGTTGTAGCCCGGTTTAGGGCATAGGTTGCTTCAGTTACTGCAGTTCAGCTGTGGACGTTTGAGCGGGTGAGTGAGTCCGGGTGAGAACCCTGAATGGAATGATTTCTAGAGCCCGAGAGCGGTAGACTTGTTGGGAGCACCTTGGGAAGAAGGGTATTAGGTGGGAGGTCTGCGGACAAGGTTCCACAGGATGGTTATCCAGCATTGTTAGGAATCAGTGGTTTTAGTAACTGTTATTGATTAGCGGATGAAGGCGCCAAAGGAAGTAGCTCGGCGCTGAGGTAATAGATGGAGTATCTGTCTTTTGGTCTTCAAGATTTGAGCGTAGGATGATTCAAGCATTAGGGACTATCGGTTTTATTGGGATTCAGGAAGTGTTCATCTGGTTGTTAGAAATGTGTGATCATTTGGGATTGGCTAGTAATGGAGCGCTAGTTAGAAGAGTTGGTTGTTATTGGATCGATCGTTGAAAAGGGAGAAAGGTTGGGAATTCTCTAATTTTCATGTATTGTGAAGACTTAGTCGAATCTAAGTGGGGGAGAATCGTCCCGGGATACACAAGCAGGAGCGGTATTGAAAAGAGGATAAGCCTCGCATCGTGGTCAGGAAGGAAGATAACCCATGTGGCTGTTTGGTTTGAGGGTTGTGTGAGTTGGGAGTTCGGTAAAACTCCCCAACATGTATATCACATCTTCTCGGTTGTTGATAACAGAAGTTGGGGAATCAGGTTGGAGTTCTAGTCATGAATTGAGTTCAGTTCGAGTATTCGGTCGAGGGTGTGCTCGACTCTGAGGGTTTTTGGATTGATAGATTGAGGGTTTTGTTAGCTGCTAGGGCTCGATAGTATTTTTAGCACGAGATGCAGGTTATTTAGCATATATGATAGATAAGCGGGTCAGGGAACAGACCACATATTTCCAAGAGGGTGGACGATCGACATGAGGCCTAGGGTTAGGCCGGGTTTAGAGTCCACGAAATGGATCAGGAGTTTGGAACCCTAAGTGGGTGAGAACAGTCGGCATGGGAATGATCACCAGAAGGGGTGGTCCAAGGAGATGCTCAACAGTTTAGAGCGGTCCGGATAGACCGAAGGCCTGGTGAGGCGGTCCAGTTATGCTGAAGACTCCGTATGTGTTTGTAGATCTGTGTGCGGGTATTGGGTATGCTGCTATGCTATAGCAATCTGTAGGTATGTCCCCAAGTTTTGAAAATGGTGATGGAGTATGTTGAAGACTTTGTATGGGTTCTGTTAGTTGTATGATCAGGTTCTGAGTATATATGTGTTATGGGGTAGAAACTTCTTCTACAAGTGGATAGTGTAGGGTGAGGTTTCAACACTATGACACTTGTTGGTTTGGTGAAGGACATTGATTAGGCCTTCTTAGGCAATGAGGGAGGTGAGTACCTCCAGGATGGAGTGTTGGACAACTGAAGTGACGACGTCAGTGTCGATAGGTTATCGGGAGCATTCCGGTTTTGAGCTGAGGGCCGGAGAGGGCATACCAGACTCATGCTGTGGGCTCAGAGGCAATCCAGACCTATGCTGAGGAGCTCGGTTTGCACTTTGGGGTCAAGGGTGAAACGGGAATGTTGTATTTCAGACCTCTTTTATGAATTGTGGATTTTAGTTCGGTTGGGTTTCAGGTTAAATAAAGTTTATAGAAGTGTGGGGCTTCTCGTTACCTTTCTGTGGATATAAGGATCGTCATAATCGGATTTATAACGAAGAAGTTATGGCCTTCGAAAGTTTCGTGGTTTTCAGGCTTAGCCGAGTACGCGGGGCGTACAAAAAGTATACGCGGGGGGTACTAGTGAAGAAGGCAGTACGCTGGGCGTACTGACCAGGATGGCCGCGAATGTTCTTTGGAGTACGCTGGGTGTACCAAATGTACGTTGGGCGTACGCCAATCGGATCAGAACCCTATTTTAGGGTCTTGGACCCTATTTAAACACCTTATCTCATAACCTAACCCTAATATCTTTAGCCTCCACCCCTCTAAACCCTAGAAATCATCCTTAATCATCCATGGTGACATTTTGGAGCTCATGGAGTCCATTTTTGGAGTATTTGGTCCATTTTCAAGAAGGTGGAGTTGATGCAAAGATGGGGGATCAAGGAGAAGCTTATAGATCTGGCTTTTGTGAGTCATTTTCAGCTTAATGAAGGTATAAAGCTTTGAACTTGATCATTCATCTCTTAGATCTACCACTTATGGGTTTTGGTCCCTTTTTGGTCCCAAGGATGAAGCTTTGTGGTTCAAATCCGATTCTTAGGCTTAGGGTTGCCACCCTTGGGGCAATTTGAGTCCCTAAGGCAGAAAGTTGCCATCTTGGAGGTCTTAATGGGTTCATGCAAGAGTTATGGCCTTTTTCATGGAAGTAGATTGCTATACGATGAGTATTGGGTTCATGTGGGTCATATAAGTCACCAAGTCAGTGACTTTATGGATTAAGACGTTAAGTAGAACTCAGATCTGTAATTTGGTCCCTTGGTTTGAAGCATTAAGTGCTTAATAGCAAAAAGGGCGTAACAGAGGAGTATGTTGGGCGTACAAGCCGGTACGCCCAGCGTACAAGTCACGAACCTAGTACGCGCTGCGTACAACTGAGTACGCCCTGCGTACTCAGTCAAAATGGGTTTCGCTTATTGGGCTTCGGTGTAGGCCAACTGTTGGGATTGTTTATATTGGGCACGTTGGGTCATCTGGTTGTGGGCGGTTAATGATGTGGGAAAAGGCCCCAGAAGGATTTGGTCCCAATTTAGAAACTTGGGCCATGGTTTGGGCCACGAGTGTTTTTTTTAGCATTTTGGGCCTCATGGCAAGACCCATGTAGAGGTTTGTGCCCAATTTGGAAAATTGGGCCATTGATGGATTTATGGACATTATAGTGTTGGGCTTTTGTTTGAGTTGGGCCTTAGTTTTGGGATCATTTTGGGTCAGGGGTAGAATGATCATTTCACCAACATGCATGGATTAAGGATTATAGTATGGGAACCAATTGCTAATTGGGTATATTGATCGGTATTGATAGCTCAGGAAGTGGTCAGGGCAGCAGCTAAGGATTTCTTTCAGGAAGCTTCTGCATTCGAGGTGAGTTATCCTCACTGTACTCAAGGGTCTAAGGCACCAAGGTCGGCCCTTTGTTTTGTTATTGGGATTATTACTGTTGTGATATGTTAGTTCGGTATCCTGGTAGATAGGATGGTTATGTGCTAGTATGATCTGTTAGATCGGTATCATGGTAGATCGGATGTGGTTATGCTTAATGACCTATAGTTGGTCTGACTGTCTGCATGCTAGTTGTTATGCCAGTTAGGTAGATCTGTAGGACTACCTGTAGTATTATGTGATTATCTCTATGTGCATTAGTTGTATTATATGTCGACATATTTTGTGGTATGGGTTGAGGTGAAACTGCTCCGTGCGGTAACCAGCAAACCCGGGAGCATTCCAGATACGAGCTGAGGGAGACTCGTACTTTGGGCTCGATGGCAATCCAGATGTGAGCTGTGGGCCCATAAGGCAATCCAGACTCACACTGTTGGCCCAGGGGTAGTCCAGTCTGTAAAAGCTGTTGACCGAGTACATGCTGTTATTTGTATATGTGTTACATGAAGTGTATCGGTATGTTGGCATTCCAACCCAATGATTGAAAGCCTGCGGTATTCCATCCCAATGGATGATTGGACCCATAGTATGCTGCCTATGATTATATGAGTATTGTTGTGGGTATGGGTATTTTGGGGTAACTAACTAAGCTTTCGGGCTTACAGTTTCGGTGTATTGTTTCAGGTTCAGTGGATGGTCGCGGGAAGGCGAAGGTGTGACCGTACACTTCCTCGATCGATGATTATGATTTCTAGGAACTCTGATGTTTAAACTATTTTGAAAACAAATTGTAATGACTGAATGGTTTTAAATGATATAAAAAGTTTTAAATTGGCTCGAATTTTATGGATGTTACAAAACTTGGTCCTGAAAATGTGAATTGGGGGACCCGCCTTAAAGTTCATCAAGCCCCTCAATGCAAGGTGTGATAAACAAAATCTATCTAACTATCTACTCTAGACCCATAGAAAAATGATGACCTATCTTAAAAAGACGGTGATAATCTAACTAAACAAGGCTCGAACGAGACTCGAGAGTACTAAGGGGTATTCCCCCAAAAACCAAGATGCGAGTCTTCAATGTTTACAAAATACCTTACCTGGCTAATCTTTGCTCACACACATCGGTTTGAACAACCACATCCCTCCGCACCTAGACCCAATCAAGCTACCTGCATCTGACCCCCACACAAGCGGTCTCAAAGTGGTCTGTGAGGCTCAAAGCGTGTCCCATTTATCAAATACAAGGAATTCCATATCAAGACCCGGGACCAATCTATGATACAATACTTATGACTCGGCCCTATGGTACCTGTAGGGATGAGAAGACAAAAGAGAACAAAAATGCATGAACTTAAACTAGAATGCATCTAAAAAGTATGAAAATTAGAAAAGAAAGAAACAAAATATGCAATATTTTTTTGAATTTTTTTATGCAATTTTTATGAATGACCTAAATGACTTACTCTAAATGCAACTATATACAACCTAAATGCAATCAAAAAATAAAAGATAAAGAATACCTCACCCCAAGCATAAAATTAAGCATTGTCGTCAATGCTTAGGATGAGAGTAAGGAAGGATCGTACCGGGGTCAAGGTGGAGGAGGCATGCGAGGACGGTACGGAAGCAACACATGGGTCGCATAATGATGCTTGGGTGGAGTTCTTGGCCGCCTAAATACACATGGATGAAAGCTTGGTCGTGCTAAGGAAGCATATGAAATGGCTCGAAATTTTCTGATGAAGTGACATATTTGCACGGGTACCCTCGCAAATTTTGCGCGGGTAAGGGGGGTGCAGTCTCGCAAACTTTGCGCGGGTGATGGTTGGGTCGCGCAACAATCTGCGAGGGTAAGCAGGCCGCGCAAGGATCTGCAAGGGTGGGAGGCAGGCCACGCAAGAGGTTGCGAGGGTGGGTATTAGGTCGTGCTGAACCTGCACGGGTGGGGAACAGCCGCGCACATACATTAGAATGTATCCCGTGTTGGGGGACTTTTGAGCTCGGATTTGCACGGTTAGAGCTGGGTCGCGCAAAGTTTGCGCGGGTACTCGCGCAAGTTGCAGATTTTGGACACTTTTTGCAAACTTTACCAAGATCATTGCTAAACCTCAAGATGCTTATTTTTGACCAACTTCAAGCCTAGAAACACCAAAAATTCAAGCGGTGATTATTTATTTACAATGCATTTATTTAACGTCTTTGCTAATACATAACCTTGCTTCCGTCAACCTTTGTAAATCGGAGTTTCCAATGTTACGTTGTCGAATTCTCCCGTGTCAAAGCTTTCATAAAATGGTTTCAAACGGTGCCCATTCACTTTGAATGTTTGATTCGTTTCCAAACTCTTAATATCAACCGCACCATGATCAAACACTTTTATAACAATAAAAGGTCTGTGCCATCGAGAACACAATTTTTCCGAGAATAACTTCAAACGCGAATGATAAGGAATAACTTTTTGACCCGAAACAAAGTGCTTTTGGGTTATGTGATTTTCATGAAACACCTTTTTCTTGTCTTTGTACTTTTTGAACCTTTTAATTATCTTCTTCTTGATCAATTTTATTACTGGAGGATGTGTAGGTGGGTGGATTATGGAATGGGGCATCTTGTTTAGAGAATGAGATAAGGAAACTTGAGAGACATCTTTCCTTGTTGACTTGCTTACTTCCAAAGTCTTCACAATCTTTTCAACTTCGGAGTCCAATGCCAACATTTCTAGTGTTTTCTTAAAACTTTCACAATCAAGGTTCATGTTGAGTATCATCTCCAAAATATCCCCATGAGACAAATCAAACACTTTTTGGGTTATTGGCTCAATTACATCAACCCGGTACAATGGAGAAGTATTGCTAGGGTACCTCATTGCTTCAAAGATGTTGAAGTGAATGGTTTCTCCATCAAACTCCATAGTAATGTTTCCTTTATGGACATCAATGCTTATGTGAGCTGTATTCATGAAAGGTCTTCCAAGGAGGATCATAGATGATTTGGAAGGTGTCTTCTCTTCAAGATCAATGACATAAAAATCCACGGGAAAAACAAGTTGATTAACTTGTACTAACACATCCTCCAACACTCCTCTTGGAGACACACTTGACTTGTCTGCTAATTGACTGATTACTCCTATTTCTTCCAAAGGTCCAACATTGAGAGATTGAAAAACCGAATATGGCATCACATTAATCGAGGCTCCAAGATCTAACATGGAACTTTCGACATGCAAATCACCAATGGTACAAGGGATAACAAATATTCCTGGATCCTTGCATTTGGGAGGTAAGTTCTTTTGGATAACCACAGACACGTTTGCATTGACTTGAATCTTTTCATTTGCCTTGAATTTCCTCTTCTTGGTGCACAAATCCTTGAGAAATTTTGCATAACTTGGAATTTGCTTAATATCATTCAATAGTGGAATGTTGATTTGGACCATGCGGAAACTTTCAAAGAATTCATTTTCTTCCTTTTTTTTCTTTGAAGCGGCTAACCGGGAGGGGAAGGGTGGTGGTATGACCAATGGCTTCATGGTCTTGTTTGAAGATTCGGGTTGCTCAATATTTGTCACAACCGATTCCTTTGGAGGAACTACCATCCTTGAAGGTTCAACAATAATAACCTCATCTTCTTCATCTCTTGAAAATCTTTTGGGGTTGCTTTCTCCAAGTGTTTCCCAATTTTCAAGGTTATGGCACTCACATTCGGATTCTTTTCGGTTTGAGATGGAAGTTTACCCCTTTGTTCCATCTTGTCAAGAGCGGTGGCCAAGTCTCCAATTTGTGCTTGAATGTTGGAGAATGTGTTCTTTGTCTCTTGTTGAAATTGTGTTTGGCTTTGAGCAAGAGAAGTAACAAGTTCTTGAAGACTCATTTGATGGTTACCATTTGATTGGCCTTGTTGATGAGGTTGTTGGTAATTTGGAGGGGGATAAGACGTTTGGATATGGAGGTTTTTGGGATGGGCATTGGGAAAATTGGGGTCTCATCATAACATTTGGTGGGTTTTGCTTTGGTGGGTATGGGTTGTTTGGGTTATTCCTCCAATTTTGGTTGTATGTGTTTTAAAATCCCATGGGTCTTGGTTGACCTTGATATCCTCCCATGGCATTAACATCCTCCGGTTCACTTCCAAGTGTGGGACACTTATCCATATAATGCCCCGTCATTGCACAAATACCACACACCATCAATTGTTGACCACATCCCACCACCATTTGACTTAACACATTAGTCAAATCCAAGAGCTTTGATTCCAAGTGTTGGGTGTTGCTAACTTACCAACCACTTGTGGGGAATTTCTCTTCATGTCATTTCGAGTCCTGAAATTTCTTTGATTTGAGAAATGGTACCAAAAAGTAATCTTATCTCTTGAGGTGTCTTGTTGAAGATGTCACCACCACTTGAAGCATCAATCATCCTTCGATCTTTTTCATTCATATTGTTGAAGAAGTAAATGTTTGGGTATGTTGTGTTGAGGACAACTTGTACAAAAGTTGTTGAATCGCTTCCAAAAATCATGTAAAGTTTCATTCTCCCCTTGACGAATCCCCAAAATGTCACTTTTTTGACTTGATATCCGGGAGGTGGGATAGAACTTGCTATTGAAGGCTTTGAGTAACTCTTCCCATGTGTGAATAGATCTCGGTGGTAAGTTGAATAACCACTCTCTAGCTTTATCTTCCAAGGTGAGCAGGAAGGCGGTTAACTTGAAATCATCCAATGTCACATGTTCGGGAAACATACTAACACATATTATATGAAAGTACTTCAAATGCCTTTGAGGATCTTCTCTATCCAAACCATGGAACTTGGTGAGGTGATGTATGAAACTTAACTTTTATTCAATTCCTTGGCGGTTTGCGGGATAAAAAATACCAAGGGGTGTGTGAGTAACATCCGTCTCCATTATTTGTCGAAGTGTCAACTCTTGAGAAGGATTGGGTGGATTGGGGTTATTGGGATATTGTTGCTTGTAATTAGGAGGTTGTTGGTATGGTAGGTATGGGTATTGTTGGTGATTGTACATTTGTGGTGGATAAGGTTGGTAGTTAGGATATTGGTTGTAGGGAGGTTGTTGTTGTGGGTACATTGAGTGTTGGTCCAGTGGAGGGTGTTGGTAATTGGGTTGATTTGGGTGATATGCTTGTTGTTGAACTTGAAAAGCATTGTTTTGAGGTTGGTTGTTTTGGTGGAAGTTTGGGTTTTGTGGTTGTGGTTGTTGATAATTGGGTTGATTTGGGTAAGGAGGTGGTTGATTTGGGTGAGGATGTGGTTGATTCCAAGGTGGCATATCTATGAGAGGTTCTTGGTGTTGTTGTTGTCTTGGTTGTTGGGGTGGGGTATTGGCATCTTGATTGTTGGGGTTTGGGTTGAGATTGTGAGGTGGAGTGTGATTCATGGCTATGTAGTTTTCAAATGGAATGTCTTCAAAGGAATGACCAACAATTAGAGAACTCGGTTCGGTGTCGGTATCACTTGAAGTATGAACTTGATCTTCTATGTTGATTAGTGGAGAAGAGGAAGAAGCTTGAACGAGTTGTTATTGCTTTGCTTGTTTGGCTAACTTTTTCAACCTTTTTGCTTCTTTTTCAATATCTGGATTGTAGAGTAGTTCACCGGTTCTTGTAGACCTAGGCATAAACAATCAAATAACAATAACCAATTTACCCGACAACGGCGCCAAAACTTGGTGGGATGTCAAGTCCACCAAGAAAATTACACCATTTGTTTGCAAATAAAACGTAATATAATGGTAAAAAGGGGTATCGATCCTCGAGGAAATGGTTGTATTCAATCACTAGTGCAATCCAATAGAACTAGTGTAAATAAACTAACTAACTACAATTAAACTAAAGGGGGAGGGGGGTGTTGTGATTACTTGAAAACTAAAAGACTTGAATAACTAAAAAGCATGCAATTAAGCAAGATGGTGAGGCTCAACTATTGGAGAGAATTGGTTAACCAAGGCAATTCAACACAATGAACATTTATGTGTTTATCATTAGGATTCAATATGAAGCTTATCGTTCATCCCAAATTGGTTATTGAAATCATGAAGCATGATATGCCAAGATTCCTCATAGGTAGTATGGAGGTTGGGGAAGCCCACAACACACCTTCTTAATCAAAATCAAGGATTCAATTGAAGCAATTGAACCAAAGAAGTTGATTAGCCTTAAGAATGAAGGAATCCCCAATTCTTAGAGGATGTCAATGCTTACACATCCATAAAGGAGGCATGATTCATAAGCTAGAGATGATTTCTACCATCATAAAGCCCTTGTTCTAAGTAAATTCAATGATTCAATGCCAAACCAAAGAAATAAACCAACAATTGCTCATTCAAGTACCAAGCTCATGATCAAAGTATTAAACAAGCATAAGAAATACGAACTAGAATCATAAACATACGATAAATGACAATTAAGCATGAATCCTTCAAAAACCCACAACTATCCAAGGGTTTTAGCCAAAGTCAACCAAAATAGAGAAACTAGCCACTCATGGCAACAAAATAACAATCACAAAAGTGTATTTGCATCAAGAATCTACCAATTACTTAGAAAGATGAGAAGAATGAGTATCAAGCTCCAAAAATCGCCTCTAATGGTCTCCAATGGTGGAAAATTGAAGTGAATGCTGAAAGATCCAACCCCCAAGGTAAATGGTGAACAAAATGACCAAAATGCCCAAAAGTGTGCAGTTGGATGGCTACCCGCGCAAATGTTGCGCGACTGACACTCCACCCTCGCAAGTGTTGCTAGAATCCTATTGGTCCATTTTTCTCCACTACCTAAGATTCCCTTGGTCCCCTCCATGCCTCACATGATTCAAATTTGGCCAATCATCTACAAGCTTTAAATATGGATAGTCCAAGCCCAAAATAAGAATCCATGACCCATCTTCACAAGCCCACTTCATCCAAATCTTCAAAATTTTAAGCCCAAATCTCCTTTGATGGATCCGTAAAGCCCAATAATGCATCGAAAAGCTCACCAAGCCCAACTGCAATCAAACCACAACCGCAACGAGCTCCAAAACCCTGCAAAAAGTCTCATACAAAATAGAAAGTACCCGACACAATCCATGATAAAGAAAATAAAGAATATATAATGCAATACCAACAAAAAGAACTAAAAAATCTAAAATAAACTAATAAAAAGAAGGAAATAAAATAAGCTATCAAATCACCCCAACCTTAAACCTAACTTGTCCTCAAGTTAGAACAAGACAAAAATGAGCTCGGGATGAGCTAAACTAAAAAGGAAAAAGAAAGATACCATAAAACTTGTTCAACATCAGTCAACATGGTCAGAATCAGTCCTTCATGGACCCTACACATCTTCAAAATGTTCCCCACTTTAGATCCATAAACCACATTCTCAAACCACTTGACGGGCGAATAGATCACGGCTGGATGTAGTCGTAGTGTGCAAGACAAAGGAAATAGAGGAGCCGCCTAGTAGGGGCACTTTAAATCACCAATGCAGATCATAATGCATGAAGGAAAGGCACCTCTTCACGCACGATGATTCCTACATTTGTCAGACTAAAGTGTATAATAACGAAATAGGGTTTTGCAGCACGGCCTCCGGGCAAACATTTGGTTTCAGAGGCTTCTCCCTTGTACTATCTTTATAGTCTACCGTCTCATCTTCACTTCCTTTTCTCACCAAAATAAAAAATAAAATAAAATAATAAAAATCTACTTAACCTAAATCTAAACCTAACAACTTAAATCTTCAATCTTGAACTTCTGTTATTTGGTCTTCAGTCACCTTGCTGCTCGATCTTCTTTCTTCTTATTTCTCTCTTTTTTTTCTTTTTTTTTATTTTGTTTTTTTGGAGAGAAGTCTTGAACTTGGATTCTTGTCCTTCTTTTGTGTTGCCCTTTTTCTTCATATTTCTTCTTTCTTTTTGTTGCTTTTCTTTAATCTTCTTCATTGTCTCTTATTGTCTTCACTTTTCCAATTTCTTCATTTTTCATTTTTCATTTTTTGTGTTTTCTTCTTGGAAGGTCTGAGGAATTTCACCATGTAACATAGGACTCCAATAGTGAAAATGGAGTAATAAATGGAGGCTAACATGAACACCTAATGATCATTGATAATGTCAAGATCTACTAAAAAGGGTGAGGAATGACTCAAAAATGGGTGTTACCGAAAAAACTTGGTCCCAAAAATGTGAATTGGGGGACCCGCCTCAAAGTTCATCAAGCCCCTCAATGCAAGGTGTGATAAACAAAATCTATCTAACTATCTACTCTAGACCCCTAGAAAATTGATGAGCTATCTTAAAAAGACGGTGAGAATCTAACTAAACAAGGCTCGGACGAGACTCGAGACTACTAAGGGGTATTCCCCCCAAACCCAAGATGCGAGTCTTCAATGTCTTCAAAATACCTTACCGGGCTAATCTTTTCTCACACACATTGGTTTGAACAACTACATCCCTCCGCACCTAGACCCAATCAAGCTACCTGCATCTGACCCCCACACAAGCGGTCTCAAACTGGTCTGTGAGGCTCAAAGCGTGTCCCATTTATCAAATACAAGGAATTCCATATCAAGACCCGGGACCAATCTATGATACAATACTTATGACTCGTCGCTATGACACCTGTAGGGATGAGAAGACAAAAGAGAACAAAAATGCATGAACTTAAACTAGAATGCATCTATAAATTATGAAAATTAGAAAAGAAAGAAACTAAATATGCAATATTTTTTTTGAATTTTTTTTATGCAATTTTTATGAATGACCTAAACGACTTACACTAAATGCAACTATATACAACTTAAATGCAATAAAAAAATAAAAGATAAAGAATAACTCACCCCAAGCTTAAAATTTAGCATTATCCTCAATGCTTAGGATGAGAGTAAGGAAGGATCGTACCGGGATCAAGGTGGAGGAGGCACGCAAGGACGGTACGGAAGCAACAGATGGGTTGCACAATGATGCTTGGGCGGAGTTCTTGGCCGCCTAAATACACATGGATGAAATCTTTGTCGCACAAAGGAAGCATATGAAATGGCTCGAAATTTTCTTATAAAGTGGCATATTTGCGCGGGTACCCTCACAAATTTTGAGCGGGGGGGGGGGGGGCAGTCTCGCAAGCTTTGCGCGGGTGATGGTTGCGTCGCACAACAATCTGCGAGGGTAAGCAGGCCGCGCAAGGATCTGCGAGGGTGGGTATCAGGTCGCGTTGAACATGCGCGGGTGGGGAGCAGCCGCGCATATACATCATAATGTATCCCGTGTTGGGGGACTTTTGAGCTCAGATTTGCGCGGTTAGGGCTCGGTCGCGCAACGTTTGCACGGGTACCCGCGCAAGTTGCAGATTTTTGACACTTTTTGCAAACTGTACCAAGATCATTGCTAAACCTCAATTCTTATTTTTGACCAACTTCAAGCCTAGAAACACCAAAACTTCAAGCGGAGATTATTTATTTACAATGCATTTATTTGACGTTTTTGCTAAGACATAGCCCCGCTTCCATCAACCTTTGTAAATTAGAGTTTCCAATGTTACGTTGTCGAATTCTCCCATGTCAAACCCTTCTTAAAATGGTTTCAAACGGAGCCCATTCACTTTGAATATTTGATTCGTTTCCAAACTCTTAATATCAAACCGCACCATGATCAAACACTTTTATAACAATAAAAGGTCTGTGCCATCGAGATCGCAATTTTTCCGGGAATAACTTCAAACGCAAATGATAAAGAAGAACTTTTTGACCCGAAACAATGTGATTTTGGGTTATGTGCTTGTCATGAAACACCTTTTTCTTGTCTTTGTACTTTTTGAACCTTTTAATTATCTTCTTATTGATCACTTTTATTACTGGAGGATGTGTAGGTGGGTGGATTATGGAATGGGGCATCTTGGAATGGGGCTTCTTGTTGACATGTCCAAGACGACAATGCCACAAGCATGCTTTGTCTAAATCATTAGACACATCAATTTGTAACACACTATTTCCTAAATTGTCTACAACCATCACAATTTCATATACACCATCACAAGGCAATGCATTAAAATAAAATACATCATTGTAATAAGCATTAGTAGATCCATTCTCGTTATCAAAAGAATATCTGAAACCTTGTCTGTACAAACCATGAAAGGAAGTAATATTCCTCGTCCTTTCTGACGAGTACCAACAATTAATCAAGTCTAAACATAATCCACTACTAAGCTTTAAAGAATAAACACCGATCTTGGTAACATGTGACGATCTCCTATTGCTCATTATCAGGTTCATCTTCCCAAGCTCCACATCCCTACTTTCTCTTAGTCCATGCAATTAAGAGAAAATGTGAAAACCACATCCTGTATCAAGGACCCAATAATTAGAATGCGATGAATTTTTAGACATAATAGTGTAAATACCTGCCGAGGTAGGCTTAATCTTGCCATCCTTAATGTCCTTTAGGTACTTAGGGAAACTTTGTTTCCAATGTCCCTTGCCTTGGCAGTAAAAGCACGTTGCATCCTTTGGATCTGAGGCAAGGGGAGCAGAATTGGTTTTTCCTTTGGGTCCACTACTAGAAAACCCATCATGAGACTTTCCCTTCTAATTTTGATTCAATGGAGCTTTCCTCTTTTTCCCCTTCCCTTGTCCAATAGCCAGGACTAGGGTAGCAGTACCAGGAGTGGATTCAACAGCTTTTCCTTTCAATCCATTCTGATGTTGGGAATCCAATCATTAAAATTGGATCCATCGAATGTCACCTTGGCACAAATGCTCAAGAGCGAGAAAGAGTTGAAGGAGTTGTTGTTGTTGGAGGAACCATAAGCGTTGTTTGAAGTAGACATCTGAAAAAGAAGAAAGACAAGTTTTGATTAGATATGAAAATCCTTAATACAACACCCAAATGAAATACTAAGGCTAGGACCCAACACAATAATTCACAATTCCAAAAAGGGATGCCGTAATCTAATTGTAAATTACTTGAAGGTACATAAATGACGATTTACCAATTCCACCATGAAAATGAAAATTTTAAATGAATTAGGTTTTGAATGAAATGAAATTCCTAGATTCTTTGAGATTCATTGAACTATTCAATGACATGTTTAATCTCGATTATGCCCTTCAAGTTTGTGATTGGGATACCGAGGATCACAAACAAGGTGTGAATAACCATGCAAATTAGCTTGGTACTCTCAATGTCATTTACCACCTAATCAATGTGCCAGTTAACCACACAAGCACCATTGATCAATGATAATTTACGAGCTACCCATTGCCACCCTTTGTTAGTCCAAGCTCCACTAGTCAAGAGTGCGGTGGGTAAGAGTGGATACCCAATGGCGGTCATTTTACATGCCGCTTCCTTAAACACCCCTTATAGACCAGCTTCGTGAGTGAAGCCTACTAACGACATGACTGACTTTTCTTATATATATATATATATATATATATATATATATATATATATATATATATATATATATATATATATATATAAGATTTCAAAATTAAACTTTTAATTAAAATTTAAATTCCGAAAACCAAAGGGGTATTTTTAAAACTTTTCAAAAAATACTAGAGCAAATTTTAAATAATTAAATTAATCAAATAATTTTGTCATTATCTTAAAATTTGACCAAATCTTTTAATTTGATAAGGATATTGGTTTATTTATCCGGAAAATTCAATTTTTAATAGTTAAAACGAATTTGGCAATAATCATAATCAAACAAAGATATCAAAAATCGAAAAATCAGGATCTGACAGCCCGACTCGTCGAGTTTGTGCAATGAACTCGTCGAGTAGGCTCAACTCGTCGAGTTCCTCTATAAACTCGTCGAGTCTGATGAAAAGATTGACAAATCTGTTCCCTTCTCCTTTGGACAATTCATCTATGCATCAAATACAACTAAAAAACATCCTAGGCACTGATACTACTGATGGGGTTTGAGCATAACTACATCCTATGTGATCATGCAACCCTAATTGCTTTGGATCTAAGTTTTTCACTAGTTGAACATGCAATTGAATACCAAAGCAATAAACCCTAGATCTAGCATATAATTTTCGAAAATCATATAACAAAAGGGTTTTGATTTTACCTTACTAGTTATGTAGTAATAACTAGTATTCTTTGTAGATCCTTGACTTTGAGTAATAACTAGTATTCTTTGAAGATGAGAATGAGATAGGAGGAAGCTCTTATAATTTCGGCTAGGGTTCTCTTAGAAGTGTAGTGGCCGAAAATCCCATGCCTAGGGGTTCTTTATATAGCTGTGGGCTGCTAGGGTTTCAGGTGGAAACCCTAATTCCTACTTAGGGCCTAAGCAGCCCATGGACTTCCTACTAAGAAGGCTTGGATGAAATCTATAGGGCCTCCCTATAGGATTTTGTCCACTCCTAATTCAGGAGTCCATCAGCTCAGTTTCACAACTATCAACGATTTGTAAAACAACCCATGTTCCTTTAATCAGTTCCTTTAATCCCGAAATTTAATCCAAATTAATTTCTGATTAAATACTAATTAAATAACAAAATTTCCAATTAATATATTATTCTCATAATACATTAATAAATCATTTATCAACCTCTCCCTCCAAAATCATCATGTCAAGTTGCTAGGGTGAATGCAACCCAAAAGGACCATGCTACCATCAAATCAAGTACATACCAAATATAGTTATGGGCTTAGACACCTAATCCAACACTCCATTGTCCCAAAGCAGTCCCCTCGAAACCCTAGCCCTTTTTGATTGAGTTTTGATCCTTTTGAGTGATTTGGTGTGTTTTTGGTACATTTTGAAGAAGGAAGAGCTCTTTAGAGAAGCATTGGTTGGTTTGAAGCTTGTAGATCCAGACCTTGTTCATCTTGATCATCCTTCTGGAGGTATAAAGTCTCAACCTTGTTGATTCTTCTCTTAGATCTAGTTAGCTTAGGATTTTTGGCACATTTTGTTCCCTTGGGTTGATTCATGTGAGTAAAAGTTACTCCAGAAGCTTACATTAGTATATATTGATGTTTCTGAGGTCCCTAATGCATAAAAATAATATCTTGATGGCTTTAGATCAACCATGCATGAGTTGTTGTTCATAATATGAAGTTAGAAGGATAGAAATTGGTTTTGGGCTTCTTTGAGACATGAAAAGCATTAATTTGAAGACTTTATCAGTTGAGACATTCCCAAGAGCAAGATATGTGTTTTGGATGTTTAGACTTTAGGTATTAAGTGCTTAATATGAATATTGGGCTTCAGGGGATACACTGGGCGTAACCTCTGGGTACGCTCAACGTAACGTGTTCAGTTCCGATTTCCTTTGCTTTAAAGGCTTGTATGCGAGGCGTAATGGGGTGGTACGCTTGGCGTACTCACCAAAAGGTCATTGGGTCATTGTTGGGCCTTAGGTCGTCATGGGTTTAGGCCATGGTTATATGGGTCAATTAAGAGAAGGGTAAAATGGTCTTTTACCCTTAGCATGTTAGATTATAAGCAGGACCATTTGTTATGAGTTATTACCCTGATTATTTATTAGGGTTAATTTTAGATATGTTCGGTGTGAGGAGTCGTGGTAGCAGCATCCCGAGAGTGTGATTTGTTCATCTTCAGAATGAGGCGTGTTTCCTAACAGTGCTTGTGGATCGAAGGCACCAATGCTGGCCCACTGGATTATGTGTTTGGATGGTAGTGGTCTTTTTGACACTTATTGATATGCATGTATGTGCTTGCTATCTTCGTGACTCCTTCTAGTATGGTTGTATGCTTATTTGTAAGGGGTGAAATAGACCCGTACCGGTTGAAAGATACCGAAAGAGTCGGAAGGGACTCATGGGAGAAATAGACCTGTATATGCTATAGTATGATATGTATGTATGGAGTATTGTAACAGCCCAAAAATCTCAATATTTTTTTTCCATTTTTAATTAAGAAATTCATTTGCATAGATTATAAAAATTCCAACCACAATTGTTTTCAAAATCCATAACATCAGATAAATTATTCATAAAATTAGAGTGTCCCCAAACGAAACGCCAGAGAGTGCATGCCACGCCATCACGCCGGGCCCTTGCCCTTAGATCCTGGAGTACCTGAAACAACCAACAAACTGTAAGCTAATGCTTAGTGAGTTACCCAGAGCATACCCCACATAATCCACATAATCATAAAATCCATATCAATCATATAAGCTACATAAGCCCTACATACAAACATATAAGGATGCCCTGGAAACCCTCCGGGGTCTTACTCCGGGTGCCATGGGAACCCCCACATGGTCTTATCCCAATGCATCGGGAACCCCCCCCCCCCCCCCCCCCCGAGGTCTTGACTAAGGATGTCATGGAAACCCTCCAAGGTCTTACACCCTAGTGCCTCGGGAACCCACCGAGGTCTTTACGTAGGATTCCATGGAAACCCTCCAAGGTCTTACACCCAAATGCCTCGAGAACCCCCAGGGTCTTTCATTCGAGTATCACAGAACAACTAACCTACCACATAGCATGTAACCAACTAGTATACCATATATCACTACATCAACTAGTGTACCACATATCACAAAATGGGTCGACCTTGGTGCCTTCGACCCATTGGTATGGTGAGGAGACTCACCTCTAATGAAATGTTGAACCGGTAAGATCATATCCCAACTCACAGCTCCGAACTCAACTGCCTGCAACCACCATGGGACTAACTTCATCAAAATCCCGAAGTACCAAGATACCCTTAAAGTCAAACTTGGTCAACCATGGTCAAAGGTCAATAAAAGTCATCTCAGCCTGATCGCCACGTCGTGGTACCTTTGTACCACGTCGTGGTGTCGGATACGTCAAAACAGTTGCGAACCAACCTGCCACCACGTCATGGTGGACTTGACACGTCGTGGTTTCAGGGTTTTCAGCAGCTTAATGCATTCAACCACTTCATTCGATTCCAAAAGGTCTGCAACTAAGATCTGGTCCAAAATAGGGTCTAAATGGATAAATTTTCCAACTTTATCCAATAGAACCCTCCAAAATGTATAGATCTTGACTTTTAAGATCCAAAACACTTCATAACTTCACTAATACTCGTCCATTCCATGGGTTTACTTAACCAAAAGCTACAAGAGGGTTTATAACTCCAATCACACCATAAAAGTCTATGCTTTTCAGACATGCATGTCCAATGCATGTCTTAAATTCTTATTAGGTCAAAATAGGGCAAAAAGGCCAAGATTCCATGCATGACCTTAAAACTCAAATCTAGACTAGATCCAAAGAGCCAAATGCTCCAAATGGCCTGGCGACTCATAAAGTTTCAAGATTTATGAAGTTCGATTACCTTAGGTAACAAGATCTAGAGGAAGAAAGGGAAATATCCATAGATCTACTAAGAAACTCATCAAGATGAAGACTTTTTACCTCCTTGAGATGCTAGACGAAGGTGAAATCCTGAATCTTCTTTGCCTTAGACTTCTATGAGGTATCCCACACCTTCTTTCTTCACAAGCACCAAAAACTCACACTTTCAAGGCTAAAGATCACCAAATGGAGCTAGGGTTTGCAAGGAATGATTTTTGAGAAATGGAGGCTGATGGGAAGGGACCAAAAAGGGGCTAAGGATCTTTAAATAGGGATCAACCCTTAAACTTTAGTGTTTTCCCCCAACAGCCACCTCCACGTCGTGCCACACTCACCACGTCGTGGTGAATACTTAAATCCCACAGTCCAAAAGCTCGACGCCATGTTGTGGTGAGGCTCCACCACGTCGTGGTCTCAAAACTAGGTTGCCACATATATATTTGAAAATAATACCATACCTGGACCCGGGTGTTACAACTCTCCCCCACTTTTTCTAGACTTCGTCCTCAAAGTCTGCAGATGTAAACAGATCCGGGTAATGCTCTTGCATCTCATCCTCTGGCTCCCATGTCCATTCCGAGCCCTTTTGGTGCTGCCATTACGCCTTCACTAATTTTACTTCCTTGTTACAAAGAGCCTAGGTCTTCCTATCCAGAACTGCAATGGGCTTCTCAATGTAGTTCATGTCACACCCCCAAACCAGACGGCGGAAACGTCCAGGGGTGGAGGACTTCAATTGTAGTATCACAACACATGCATCATAGTAATCAAAGTACAAACAACCATTGTATTTAAAAGGTATAAATATTTACATGTGTTCAATCATTGTATATTGAACCAAAATATAGTTATACAAAAGAAGATATGACTCAACATAGCTCCATCTTCTCAAAAGCTCGGGGAGTACCTGTGTATTATTTCCCTGAGAATACAAGTAATTTGAAAAGAGAGTATCAACATAAAGTTGAGTGAGTGCATAAGTGTTTATGTTTAAAGGATGTCTATGTATCTTGTATATGTAACTTGTTCCAGAAAATCCGATATTTTCTGTTGTATATGAAAAGTAGTTTTATTCCCATAAAACTGTTCTCTGTGTATTAATGTTTTGTATTTGTATTACTTATGAAAACTTGTAACTGAGAGTGTGCCTGGCTCCACCAGTTGTTGTTGAACACTGTATTGAACCTTTGTATTTTGTATTCTGTAAACTGGTACTTTGAAGGTGTACTTTCGTTTAGTTATTTATACACTAACGTATTGTTAATATCTTTTTAATGAGTTATTATAACCATACTATGACTGATGGCCTGAAACAAACACTTTGTGGGCGTTTAAACTAGTGATAACAATTGCCACTCATCTGACTGTAGCTAGCAGCCTGAGTGCGGGGTTGTCAATCCTGATATAGATCTACACACACTTGTTTCGATCCCCGACTGGAGATTCTGCTTATAATGTCAGGACTTTTCCTATGTTGTCTAAAATGAATTAAACAACCTGAATTGAATGTCTCATAAAAAGCATATAAACGTTACATGTATATTAGTTATGAAAACCCAATCATTCTGAAATAAATGATTGACAGTATGTTCTTGAATCAAAACCCAATCATTCTGAAATAAATGACTGACAGTATGTTCTTGAATTAGAATTTCTAACATGTATTTGATAAGTGTAAACCCTTGATTTGTTCTGTATCAAAACCTTTTTTTCTTGTAATACTGTGTATTCTAGTATACATGAATCATGAATTATTGTTCTATGTATAAATTATACCTAATATAATTCATATGTACTTTATGAATGTGTATTTAACCATGTTTGCATGTAATCCCCTGCTCAGCATGTTACAAAGGTAGTTAAACTGATGAAATAACTATTATATTTATATACATATACAATTTTATATATAAGTAAAATTTAAACGACACTCGGACAAATAACCGGTACTATAAGCCCACATCCAAACAAGGAAAAGGGCCCGGAATGAGTTATCAGTCCTAAGCCTTTTAAATCATAGTTATATATATATATATATATATATATATACATATATATATATATATATATATATATATATATATATATATATATATATATATATATATATATACAAACATGAATTTTGGGGAAAAATATAAGATGATAAAAGAGTTTAATGTTTTGAGTATCTTTAATAATTTAATGTCGTTTTATCATGATTTGAAATCAGGATTTTATAACACAAAGTTCTTGTGTTATGCTTGTATTCCCCCCCTTAAAACAGTAGAAATTATGAAAATACGGGGGTATGTACTCACTTGATAGATGGCGAATCGGACAGAGTTTCGTTTCACGAAAAGGGGTTTATTTGTCGAGAAACCGGCTCAAATCGAACAGAGTTTCGACAGGAGAGATGTTACTTCTCGGGAATCTCGGGGCTTCGAGGCTTGCTTAGGGTTCGAGACTTGATACCAGGGCTTTAGGGGTTGTATATGAGTTTGTGGAAGTGGAAAATATGAAAGAGAATGAAATTTGGGGTGAAAAGTGAACATTTCTCGGAAGCCATCGCATGGATTTTATAGGCCGAGGCCTCGGTCCGAAGGTGACTCAGCTTAGGCGAGTGTCATCAGCAGCGAGGTCCACGGGGCGAAGCTTCGGACAGCAGGCTCGTAGTGGCAGGCTCGGATTGGACCAAACTTCGGTCCAGTAAGAGAAGAGCACGTGCGAAGGGGGCATCCGAGGAGCGTGCGAGGGTGAGGTCCGGTGTGTCTCATGCGAGGCTGTCTGAGTGGGATTGGACCGCGGAGTTGGTCGAATCAGGAGGTGCCACGCATGGCTTCGGTCCAATCAGCAGCTGTCACACCCCCAAACCAAGGATGGCGGAAACGTCCGGGGGTGGATGACTTCATGTATAGTATCATAACAACAATTGTAATAGTAATTGAAGCAAACACAACCAACATATATATAATTGAAAAAGTGACATCATTGTATGAATTACATGTTTACGAATCAATTACAATATGTTGACAAAATATGAAATAGTAGACGCCTTAGCGCCCCATCCTCAAAAGCACTTGGTTACCTGTTTAATGATTTCCTGAGAATACAAGTTGTTTGAAAAAGTGTCAACACAAAGGTTGGTGAGTTCATAAGCTTTTGTTTGGTATTATTAAAAGCCTTTCGTTTGTAAAAGTAGTATTTGTGTTAGAAAATCCAATATTTTCCTTAATGTGTAAATGTAGTCTTAAAACCCAAAGACCGAAATTTACAAGTAATTTGTCATATTTATAGTAAAACAATGCAAGTTTAAATCGACATAAACTCGTTAAATTTTAATGAAGTTCCCGTAAATTCCAATGTTTATTAATACTTTATGTGAGTTTATTATAACCATACTATGACCAAGGTTGCCTAAAACGACGTTCTTCAGGCGTCAGAAATGTTATGACATTTGTCACCCCAGACCTATCGGCCTAACTGTTGCATGCAGTTTAGGTGTGGGTTTGTCAAACCCAATATAGATCTATACACAACTATCACGCTCTCCCTCAAGGAGACTCTGGTTACAATACATGACTTAATGGTAATTTGAAGTAAATGTCTCACAAAGTCATTAACGGAATTACGTGTTATGAAAACTTGGTACCGTATGGCCGTACCTTGCTTAATGAAAATATCCTTTGTATAAATGTACCCTTTTTAAATGTATGTGTTATGTAATGTATCATAAACTATACCTATTATAGTTTATCAACCAAGGGTAGTACGTAGTAATGTATGCAAACTATATTCAAAATAGTTTATTAAATGTTTGAATGTATCGGTTGTACTTTGATTATAATCACTTGTTATTCTTTATATTTTATATGTCCAAATCCATTTGTAAACTGATGTGTGTCTAAATATTAAGATAAAATGTCATATATTGCAATAACATATAATCACATAAAGATATACACCTTGCTCAACATGTTACAAGGTGAAATGAAATTGACAGCAACTTTTCGTTGAATACAGTTTCTGTTACTGTTCTTAGAAAATTTATAGAAAAATCATCAAAGCTCTAAATCCAAATCCCTAAATTCTGAGAGTTTGGAATATGAGTCTAGTTTGTTCGTAAATTTTATCATGATTTTTAGTGATCTCTAACAGAGGTGAAAATGTTCATAATCACAGACTGGTCCGGGTTTGCCTCTGAAATGATAGGCAGTTTTGTAAAAATCACCATAAATTGTAGAAAAATCATATGGAGATGTGCAAGTAGCCATTTTAAAGATAAGAGTTTGAACTACTTGCACCTGGAACAGTTTTGAAAACTAAAATATTTAAGTTGACCAAAACAGTCCGTGATCGAAGTTCATCTTTTCTGACGTAATCTGATAGAAAAAGTTTAATTGTGTTCTTGATGATTTTACTTGTATTCCCCCCTTAAAACTTAAGAAAAACATGTAAATGTAGGGGTATGAACTCACCTTATGTGTTCTTAGAGGATGGATGTTGGAGAAGAGAAGTGTTCAACTCAAAAACACTTAGAAGATGCCTTGACGAATCGAGAACCAAGAGTGGAAGAAAGCTTGATGATTAACCTTGGAAGTCTTGAAACTGAGAGAGAATGGTGTAGAAAATGAGTGACTTAAGCCTTGTATTTATACTAGTAAGAATTACTATTCATATATAATTCTTTAATAATAAGTGTTAAATGTTGACATTCTCCATATAACTAGTTAGTGTATATGACATATTCATGATGTAATAATGACAAATGTTTCTAGAAGATGGTTAATACTAATTGGCTAATAATAGTAATTTTTAAAACGTAAATAGTAAATAGTAGGTAGTAAATAGTAAATAGTAAATAGTAAATATGATGAGATTTTTACAATTGTCATACTTGTAAACCCCGTTAAGCCATGTTTAAGAGTCTTACACAGCCCCCGATAATTGTGCAATAGTGTTTTATCGCTTTGGTTCGTTGTTTAGCACTGTTAAGGCTAAGGAAAATCAAACACATGAATTTTCCAAATGATGTTTTCTCATTAAAATAGCGAATTGTACAACGTAAACCTTAACATACAAGGGTTAATGGAGTTGACCGGTTTGACTTGTTGACTTTGTTTGACTTTGACTTGACCGAAATTTGACGGTTGTCACATCATCCCCCCGTTAGAAGAAATTTCGTCCCGAAATTTGCATTTTTGACTGGGACTTCAAGAGTTCGGGAAGAGATGTGGATACTTTTGTTTCATCTGATCCTCGCGTTCCCAGGTGAATTCGGGTCCTCGTTTAGCGTTCCAACGGACCTTCACGATGGGAATACGACTTTGTTTCGTTCGTTTGATTTCCCGATCCATGATTTCGACTGGTTCCTCCACGAAGTGGAGATTTTCGTTAACTTCGATTTCGTCGAGTGGTATTACGAGTGTCTCATCAGACAAACACTTCTTTAGGTTCGACACGTGAAATGTGGGATGTACTTTGTCGAGTTCCTGAGGTAATTGAAGTTTGTATGCTACTGGCCCAATCCTAGCAAGGATTTCGAATGGCCCGATGTACCTTGGATTTAGTTTCCCGCGTTTGCCGAATCGTATCATTCCTTTCCAAGAGGAAACTTTTAGTAGTACACGATCACCCACCTGGAATTCCAAGGGTTTGCGTCGTTTGTCTGCGTAACTCTTTTGCCGATCGCGAGACGCTTTCAGTCTTTCTCGAATTTGAACGATCTTTTCTGTGGTTTCCCTTATGATTTCAGGGCCAGTGAGGGTGCTATTAGAGACTTGCCCTCTAGCTAGCTGTGTATCCCCCACCTCAGCCCAACACAGGGGTGATCTGCATTTGCGACCGTAAAGAGCTTCGAATGGAGCCACTTTGATGCTAGTATGATAGCTGTTATTGTAGGAGAATTCGATAAGCGGTAGATGGGTATCCCATGCTTTACCGAAGTCTATCACACAAGCTCTTAACATGTCTTCCAACGTTTGAATGGTTCGTTCGCTCTGTCCGTCGGTTTGTGGGTGGTAGGCCGTACTCATGTCAAGCCTAGTTCCCAATGATTTTTGTAGAGACTGCCAAAACCGTGAGGTAAATCTACTATCTCTATCGAAGATAATGGATATCGGCACACCATGGAGTCGTACAATCTCTTTGATGTACGTTCTAGTCAGCTTCTCCATCTTGTCGGTTTCTTTTATCGGTAGGAAGTGTGCTGATTTGGTCAATCTGTCTACGATTACCCATATGGTGTCAAGCCCGCCCGATGTCTTAGGCAGCTTGGTTATGAAGTCCATGGTTATTCGTTCCCACTTCCACTGAGGTATATCCGGCTGTTGTAATAGCCCGGATGGTTTCTGGTATTCGATTTTGACCTTGGCGCAAGTCAGACACTTGCTCACATAGGTAGCAATCTCAGCTTTCATGTTCGGCCACCAGTATAATTTCTTGAGGTCCAGATACATCTTATCCGACCCGGGATGGATGGAGTATCGAGTCTTGTGTGCTTCATTCATGACGACGTCTCGGAGTCCACCGAACTTCGGTGTCCAAATCCAGTTCATGATATAACGTGCTCCATCATCCTTGACTTCTAAGTTTTTATCCATTCCCCTTAATGTCTCTCCTGCCACCTTTTCTGGTTTCAAAGCTTCCAGTTGAGCTTCCTTGATTTGTATGGTCAGGTGGGAATGGATTGTCATTGTTAAGGATTTTACTCGGCGGCCCGAGTACTCCTTCCTGCTTAGAGCATCGGCCACTACATTGGCCTTGCCCGGATGATAACGAATTTCGCACTCGTAGTCATTCAACAACTCTACCCATCTCCTCTGTCGCATGTTGAGCTCTTTCTGATTGAGGATATGCTGAAGACTTTTGTGATCAGTGAAGATAGTGCATTTCGTGCCGTAGAGGTAGTGTCTCTAGATCTTCAAAGCGAATACTACTGCTCCTAATTCCAGGTCGTGGGTAGTATAATTAACCTCGTGCGTCTTAAGCTGTCTTGATGCATACGCGATAACCTTCCCTCTCTGCATGAGCACACATCCGAGGCCTTGATTCGAAGCATCACAGTACACTACGAAGTCTTCGGTTCCCTCTGGGAGAGACAAGATCGGTGCGCTGCATAGGGCTTGTTTTAACGTTTGGAAAGTAGTTTCTTGTTTATTTTCCCACTTGAATATCACACCTTTCTGCGTCAAGGTGGTGAGTGGTTTCGCAATCTTGGAGAAGTTTTGTATAAATCTTCGGTAGTAGCCAGCAAGCCCAAGGAATTGTCGAATTTCGGTTGGCGTCTTGGGTGCTGACCAATTCTCGATTGCCTTGATCTTGGAGGGATCCACATGTATGCCTTTCTCACTTACCACATGGCCAAGGAAATCCACTTCTCTAATCCAGAATTCACACTTAGAGAACTTAGCATAAAGCTTCTCCGCTCTTAGTGTCTCTAGCACTTGGCGTAGATGTAGGCGATGCTCTTCTTCGATTCGCGAGTAGATCAAGATACCGTCGATGACTACGATTACAAACTTGTCTAGGTAGGGTCGACACACTCTATTCATTAGGTCCATGAATACCGCAGGTGCGTTTGTTAAACTGAAGGACATCACCACAAACTCGTAGTGCCCATAGCGAGTTCTGAATGCAGTTTTGGGAATATCTTCTTCTTGAACTCGTAGCTGATGGTAACCTGACCTTAGGTCGATCTTTGAGAAGAAATTTGCTCCTTGGAGTTGGTCGAAAAGATCGTCGATTCGGGGTAGAGGATATCGGTTCTTGATGGTGAGTTTGTTTAGTTCCCGATAGTCGATGCACATGCGAAAGGATCCGTCCTTCTTCTTTACAAAAAGGACTGGTGCTCCCCAAGGTGAGAAGCTTGGTCTGATGAACCCTTTGCTCAAAAGCTCGTTCAACTGACTGGACAACTCTTGCATTTCTGTTGGTGCGAGGCGGTATGGAGCTCTGGCTACGGGGGTAGCTCCGGGTATTAAGTCAATTCTGAAATCGACTTGTCGTGCGAGTGGTACACCAGGAAGATCTTCTGGGAACACATCTGGGAAGTTACACACTTCGGGGATGTCTTTGATGTCTTTCACGTCTTGTTTCTTGTCTACTACGTGGGCCAAGAAGGCGTGGTACTCCTTCCGGAGATACTTTTGGGCTTTGATGCATGAGATGATTTGTAAATTCGCACTAGGTTTGTCACCATAGATGAGAAGGGTTTCGTCATTTGGTAGATTGAGGCGAACGGCCCTTTCGTAACATAGAATGTCGGCACGGTGAGGAACTAACCAATCCATCCCGATGATTACGTCGAAGCTTTTTATGGTGACCGGCATCAGGTCAATTTTAAATGTATGGTTGTCTAGAGTGAGAGTACACTCTGAGTATATATCACTAGTGCGTTCTACTTTCCCATTTGCCATTTCTACTACATAAGTATCCTTTAGTGATTGGGGATTTTGTTCAAGTAATTGTTTATATTGGTGGCTCACGAAACTCCTCTCCGCTCCACTATCGAATAGTACGCATGCATAAGAGTTATTGAGGAGAAACGTACCGGTAACCACCGTGGGATCCTCGACTGCTTCCCCATGTCCTATTTCCAGGACTTTTCCTACTCCACCAGCATTAGGGGCTTGTGCTTTGGGGCAGTTTCTTTTGAATTGACCGGCGTCTCCACAGTTGTAGCAGGTTCGGGTTGCCCCCGTACTGGCGACTTGGTTGATTGGTCGAGCCGGCGCTTTACAGAAACGAGCAGTGTGCCCCTTCCTGTCGCAGTTGTTACAGTGCATCTCCCTACAAGCACCATTGTGGTGAAAGTTGCACTTGTTGCACTTAGGTAAGGTTCCAGCATATGGCTTCGGTGGTGCTGGAGTGGTAGCAGTAGTGGCAGCATTAGTGGCAGCATGGACAGCAACAGTTTGTTGCTTCTTAGCGGGGTCCTGTGCTGGTTGGCTCTTCTTTTGGTTCCAGAACTTCCTTTTGTTGTTTCCCCCTTTTGATTGATCAGTGGTGGTGGTTGTAGTATTATGACCGGCTCGGTGGTCAACAAGTTGTTGTGCCAGCTCCCTGGCACTGTCAAAAGTAGTTGGCCTTGAAGCCAGGACACTACTTTGCACTTGGGGAGACAGTCCCCAAAGGTATCGCTCCACCTTTTTCTCCTCCGGAGTAACCATTGTTGGGCAGAGGAGAGCCAATTCATTGAATCGGGTGGTGTAGGTTTCAAGGTCGGAGCCCGTCATCCTGAGGTTCCAAAGTTCTTGTTCCAGCTTTTGAATTTCACCTCTCGGGCAGTACTCCTTCATCATCAAGGTTTTTAGTTCTGCCCAGGATATGGAGCTAGCTACTTCGAGAGTAAGTGAATTAATCCGACAGTTCCACCAAGTAAGGGCCCGGCCGGTGAAAGTGAAGGCTGCGAACTTAACTTTGCTCGCTTCGGGGCAAGAGCACACTTGAAAGACTACTTCAGTCTTTTCAAACCATTACATTAAAGTGATGACTCCCCCGCTCCCATTGAAGTTGTCGGGTTTGCCATTGGTGAAGTCTTTGTAGGAACACTCTCTTGTACGCCACGTACTGTCTTCATGGTTAGAGTTTGTAGCACCCGATCCAGAACCACCAGCTCCGTTTGTCCCTATCTGCGATATTGCGGCCGCTACGGCTGCTGTTACTGCAGCCTGGAACATCGCAGGATCAAACTGTGGAGGCAGCGGCGGAGGAGGTGTTGCTATGTTGCCGGAAGGTCTTGGTCTTCTCCTTGGCGGCATGGTTCTGTCGTAAGTTGTAAACCAATGTACTTTTAGTAAAAGTATATTTATAGGAAGATAAATCTTTTATACATAAAGTATATTATTACGTTGTTTTCCGGTATGTTTACGATACATACGATTTTATACTTTTAATTGACCCAATACATTGGGTTATGAGGTAAAATGAAAGTATAAAATATTTTATTTGAGTCTCCTTGTTTCCAAGTATATGACTGTTTGTAAAAGTTTTACATATACTAATTTAGTCGGGACATAATTAATATATTATATTTTAAAATGATCTTTATCGGTTACTAAATTAGTTGCAAAGTGCATACCAGTCATATGTGATTAAGATATAATAGTCCTTCGAATAGATGACCCTAACTCCAAGACCACAACCAAACAAGGACAGGAAGTGAAACAAAGATACATAAATTCTAAGTCTATAGCATCTTAGTTACATATGACCTTAGCGCATCCACTTAGCAGCTATTGATCTATAAATAAAGACCTATTTAATTCTCAGATAATTTATTATAGTAACACAAAATACTCCTATAGTATTTGTAAATGTTTAGTTTTGAGTTCTTAAAGTATCCTTTTGTAGTGTGTTATTAGGTTTGTTAGATTTGTTGTCCATCCTGACCATCCCCCGGTATATGCAAGTAAATTCCCGGACAGATATAGTTGATCAGGCTATATCCTTCCCAGATTTAATCCACATATACTAAGGCATACTCAAAATGTTCAACTCTTCTTCTTTTGCTTTATGTTTTCGCTAGTTATGATACCATGCGAGCATGTAATGTATGTATGTATACTTTAATCAAGAAAATCATTTATTTTCTAAGAGTATATTTATTTGAAAAATGCACAAATCAGAGACTATTAGTCCCAATTGTGTTTATAGTTTGTTTATCTTATGTGGTTTGATATACTTAATTTACTATAAACTGTGCTCTGATACCAATCTGTCACACCCCAAACCAAGGATGGCGGAAACGTCCGGGGGTGGATGACTTCATGTATAGTATCATAACAACAATTGTAATAGTAATTGAAGCAAACACAACCAACATATATATAATTGAAAAAGTGACATCATTGTATGAATTACATGTTTACGAATCAATTACAATATGTTGACAAAATATGAAATAGTAGACGCCTTAGCGCCCCATCCTCAAAAGCACTTGGTTACCTGTTTAATGATTTCCTGAGAATACAAGTTGTTTGAAAAAGTGTCAACACAAAGGTTGGTGAGTTCATAAGCTTTTGTTTGGTATTATTAAAAGCCTTTCGTTTGTAAAAGTAGTATTTGTGTTAGAAAATCCAATATTTTCCTTAATGTGTAAATGTAGTCTTAAAACCCAAAGACCGAAATTTACAAGTAATTTGTCATATTTATAGTAAAACAATGCAAGTTTAAATCGACATAAACTCGTTAAATTTTAATGAAGTTCCCGTAAATTCCAATGTTTATTAATACTTTATGTGAGTTTATTATAACCATACTATGACCAAGGTTGCCTAAAACGACGTTCTTCAGGCGTCAGAAATGTTATGACATTTGTCACCCCAGACCTATCGGCCTAACTGTTGCATGCAGTTTAGGTGTGGGTTTGTCAAACCCAATATAGATCTATACACAACTATCACGCTCTCCCTCAAGGAGACTCTGGTTACAATACAGGACTTAATGGTAATTTGAAGTAAATGTCTCACAAAGTCATTAATGGAATTACGTGTTATGAAAACTTGGTACCGTATGGCCGTACCTTGCTTAATGAAAATATCCTTTGTATAAATGTACCCTTTTTAAATGTATGTGTTATGTAATGTATCATAAACTATACCTATTATAGTTTATCAACCAAGGGTAGTACGTAGTAATGTATGCAAACTATATTCAAAATAGTTTATTAAATGTTTGAATGTATCGGTTGTACTTTGATTATAATCACTTGTTATTCTTTATATTTTATATGTCCAAATCCATTTGTAAACTGATGTGTGTCTAAATATTAAGATAAAATGTCATATATTGCAATAACATATAATCACATAAAGATATACACCTTGCTCAACATGTTACAAGGTGAAATGAAATTGACAGCAACTTTTCGTTGAATACAGTTTCTGTTACTGTTCTTAGAAAATTTATAGAAAAATCATCAAAGCTCTAAATCCAAATCCGCAAATTCTGAGAGTTTGGAATATGAGTCTAGTTTGTTCGTAAATTTTATCATGATTTTTAGTGATCTCTAACAGAGGTGAAAATGTTCATAATCACAGACTGGTCCGGGTTTGCCTCTGAAATGATAGGCAATTTTGTAAAAATCACCATAAATTGTAGAAAAATCATATGGAGATGTGCAAGTAGCCATTTTAAAGATAAGAGTTTGAACTACTTGCACCTGGAATAGTTTTGAAAACTAAAATATTTAAGTTGACCAAAACAGTCCGTGATCGAAGTTCATCTTTTCTGATGTAATCTGATAGAAAAAGTTTAATTGTGTTCTTGATGATTTTACTTGTATTCCCCCCTTAAAACTTAAGAAAAACATGTAAATGTAGGGGTATGAACTCACCTTATGTGTTCTTAGAGGATGGATGTTGGAGAAGAGAAGTGTTCAACTCAAAAACACTTAGAAGATGCCTTGACGAATCGAGAACCAAGAGTGGAAGAAAGCTTGATGATTAACCTTGGAAGTCTTGAAATTGAGAGAGAATGGTGTAGAAAATGAGTGACTTAAGCCTTGTATTTATACTAGTAAGAATTACTATTCATATATAATTCTTTAATAATAAGTGTTAAATGTTGACATTCTCCATATAACTAGTTAGTGTATATGACATATTCATGATGTAATAATGACAAATGTTTCTAGAAGATGGTTAATACTAATTGGCTAATAATAGTAATTTTTAAAACGTAAATAGTAAATAGTAGGTAGTAAATAGTAAATAGTAAATAGTAAATATGATGAGATTTTTACAATTGTCATACTTGTAAACCCCGTTAAGCCATGTTTAAGAGTCTTACACAGCCCCCGATAATTGTGCAATAGTGTTTTATCGCTTTGGTTCGTTGTTTAGCACTGTTAAGGCTAAGGAAAATCAAACACATGAATTTTCCAAATGATGTTTTCTCATTAAAATAGCGAATTGTACAACGTAAACCTTAACATACAAGGGTTAATGGAGTTGACCGGTTTGACTTGTTGACTTTGTTTGACTTTGACTTGACCGAAATTTGACGGTTGTCACAGCAGCCGCCACGTGCGAGGGTGACGTGGCATGCGAAATTGCCCAGTTTTTCCTATTTTTCTTTATTTTTGTCCCAAAACTTGCGAAAAATCATAACTTTCGCATACGAGCTCCGTTTTTGGCGTTCTTTATATGCACGCATAGGTAAAATCATACTCTACGACTTTCATTTAGACTTCGTCAGATAATTTTGACTTTATTTTTAATATTATTATTTTAAACAGACCGGGACGGGAATCCGTTAAAAATTTATAACTTATTCATTCGACGTTCGTTTTTGTCTGTCTTTTTACCGTTGTACTAGTACCGGCGAGACCTTCAATTCTCGTTTAGGTTGTGTCGGCTAAAAATCGCTCGATCTTTATTTCAAGTTTTTAGCTGTACACTGCTATACTGAAACTTAGAAAAATCATAACTTCCTCATACGAAGTCAGATTTTTCCGTTCTTTTTATGAAAGTTCTCGGTTTAACATAAACTATAAATTTCATTTAGATTGTTCAGGCTAAAAAGCCTTTTATTGAAAATTCAGTTTTTACACTGAACAGTGTTTTGCTGGTTTTGTCGCGGATTTTCGATTGGTCATAACTTCTTTGTTATAACTCAGATTTTAGTGTTCTTTATGTTTTTGGAAACCTTGTTACAATCTCTATCACTTGGTTCATCCTAATCGAGATTGTTAAATAATTTATTTTTGAGGGTCAATTATGTAAATATGCACATTATGCTAAAATTTCTCTTTATTATTATAAAAAGAAATACACATTGACCTATATTATTACATAGGTTTGAAATAACGATTTGTTACATTATCCCCCGTTAGAGAGAATTTCGTCCCGAAATTAGTATTTCAGATAGACTAGGGAAAAAGATGTGGATATTTTTGTTTCATTTGATCCTCCCGTTCCCAAGTGAATTCAGGTCCCCGTTTTGCATTCCAGCGAACCTTCACTATCGGGATACGACTTTGTTTGGTTTTCTTAACTTCCCTGTCTAGAATCTCTACGGGTTCTTCCACAAAGTTGAGACTCTCGTTTAACTCGATTTCCTCGAGTGGGATTACAAGAGTCTCATCAGATAGACACTTCTTCAAGTTCGAAACGTGGAAGGTAGGATGAATGTTATTTAGTTCTTGGGGGTAGTCGAAGTTTGTAAGCTATAGGACCAATTCTAGCAAGAATTTCGAAGGGTCCTATGTACCTTGGACTCAATTTGTCACGCTTTCCAAAGCGTATAATGCCCTTCTAGGGTGAGACCTTTAACAAGACGCGGTCAACAACCTGGAATTCCAAGGGTTTTCTCCGTTTGTCAGCGTAGCTTTTCTGTCTATCTCTGGAAGCTTTAAGTCGCTCCCGAATTTGTACGATTTTGTCGGTGGTTTCTCGAATGATTTCCGGACCAGTGAGAGCACTGTCAGGAGTTTGACCTCTAGTTAGCTGCATGTCACCCACTTCATCCCAGCACAGAGGAAATCTGCACTTGCGACCATAGAGGGCTTTGAATGGAGCAACCTTTATGCTAGTGTGATAACTATTGTTATAAGAGAATTCGACAAGGGGTAAATGAATATCCCATGCTTTTCCAAAGTCTATCACGCAAGCTCGCAACATGTCTTCTAATGTTTGAATCGTCCTCTCACTTTGCCCGTTAGTTTGTGGATGGTAGGTTGTACTCATGTCCAGCCTAGTTCCCAAAGAGTTTTGTAAAGACTGCCAGAAACGCGAGGTGAATCTACTATCTCTGTCCGAAATAATAGATATTGGTACACCATGCAGTCTAACAATATCCCTGAGGTAAGTTCTGGTTAGTTTCTCCATCTTGTCGGTTTCTTTTATTGGCAAGAAGTGTGCGGATTTGGTTAATCTGTCGACGATTACCCAAATAGTATCATAACCACCCGAAGTCTTGGGTAATTTGGTTATGAAATCCATTGTAATCCGCTCCCACTTCCAGTCAGGGATTTTAGGTTGTTGTAATAAACCTGAAGGTTTCTGGTACTCTACCTTGACTTTGGCACAAGTAAGGCACTTCCCACAAAGGTAGCGATTTCGGCCTTCATGTTAGGCCACCAGTATAGTTTCTTAAGGTCCAAATACATCTTATCTGAACCTGGATGAATGGAGTATCGGGTTTTGTGTGCTTCATTCATAACCACGTCTCTGTAACCACCGAACTTTGGTGTCCAGATACGGTTCATGAAATAATAGACTCCATCATCCCTGACTTCGAAGTTCTTATCCATTCCTCTCAGAGTTTCACCTGCCACGTTTTCGGGTTTCAAGGCTTCAAGTTGAGCTTCTTTGATCTGTGTGGACAGATGTGAATGAATTGTCATGGTCAACGACTTTACTCGGCGACCCGAGTATTCTTTTCTGCTAAGGGCGTCAGCTACTACTTTTGCTTTACCAGGGTGATAGAGAATTTCACATTCGTAGTCGTTCAGTAGCTCCACCCATCGTCGTTGTCTCATGTTCAGCTCTTTCTGATCGAATATGTGCTGGAGACTTTTATGGTTCGTGAATATTGTGCATTTCGTGCCATATAAGTAATGTCTCCAGATCTTCAGAGCAAATACCACCGCTCCTAGTTCAAGGTCGTGTGTTGTATAGTTGACTTCATGCGCCTTAAGTTGTCGTGAGGCGTAGGAGATAACCTTTCCTATTTGCATAAGTACACACCCAAGCCCTTGATTTGAAGCATCGCAGTACACTACAAAGTCTTCTGTCCCTTCGGGTAGAGACAAGATCTGTGCATTGCACAAGGCTAGTTTGAGCGTTTGAAATGCTGCTTCTTGCTTCCCTTCCCAACTGAAAGTTACACCTTTTTGCGTCAGGGTGGTAAGCGGTTTAGCGATTCGGGAGAAATTTTGGATGAATCTGCGATAGTAGCCAGCAAGACCTAAGAATTGACGGATTTCTGTAGGTGTTTTGGGTGCTGGCCAGTTTTCAATTGCTTTGATTTTGGAAGGGTCCACGTGTATTCCTTCTGAACTTACCACGTGACCTAGGAATTCAACCTTCCTAATCTAAAACGCGCACTTTGAAAACTTCTCATAGAGTTTTTCTGTCCTAAGGGTCTGTAATACTAGACGAAGATGTTGGCCATGTTCCTCCTTGCTCCTTGAGTAGATAAGAATGCCGTCGATGAAGACTATGACGAATTTGTCCAGGAATGGACGACACACTCTGTTCATTAGATCCATGAACACAGAAGGTGCATTCGTCAATGCGAATGGAATCACTATAAACTCGTAATGACCATAACGAGTTCTAAACGCGGTCTTGGGAATGTCTTCCTCCAAAATCCGTAACTGGTGATACCCGGATCTTAAGTCTATTTTCGAGAAGTAGTTCGCACCTTGAAGTTGGTCAAACAGATCGTCAATGCGAGGTAAAGGATATCGATTTTTGATGGTAAGTTTATTTAGCTCGCGATAGTCTATGCACATGCGGAATGATCCATCCTTCTTCTTTACGAACAAAACCGGTGCTCCCCATGGTGAGAAGCTTGGTCTTATGAAACCTTTACTAAGGAGTTCGTTAAGTTGGCTGGATAATTCTTGCATTTCAGAAGGTGCAAGATGATAGGGGGATTTGGCTATAGGGGTAGCTCCAAGGATTAAGTCGATTCGGAATTCGACTTGTCGTTCGGGAGGTACTCCTGGAAGATCATCGGGAAAGATATCGGGAAAGTTGCAAACCTCTGGAATGCTTGCGATATATTTTACTTCTTGCTTTTTGTCTACGACGTGGGCTAAGAAAGCACAGTACTCTTTGCGAAGGTACTTCTGTGCCTTGATGCAAGAAATGATCCTAAGGTTCGTTCCAAGTTTGTCGCCATAGATAACAAGAGTTTCATTAGTTGGCAAGTTCAAACGAATAGCTCTTTCATAACATAGGATGTCGGCATGGTTGGGGCACAACCAATCCATACCTATTATGATGTCAAAAATTTTGATAGAGACCGACATAAGGTCTATTGGAAAAGACAAGTCATTCAAGGTAAGGATACATCCTATGTATATATCGTTAGTGGATTCAGATTTCCCGTTAGCCATTTCTACTGTAAACGTTTCATTTAGTGGTTGGGAGTTTTGATTTAGTAGGTGTTTAAAATTATGGCTCACGAAGCTCCTCTCAGCACCACAATCAAATAGAATGCATGCATAAGTATTGTTGAGAAGGAACGTACACGTGACCACAGCAGGGTCTTCCACCGCTTCTTCATGACCCAGTGCTAAAATTCTCCCAACTCCACCAGCATTTCCAGCTTTTGGGCAATCCTTCATGAAGTGCCCCACATCACTGCATTGGTTGCATGCTCGGCCTACTCCAGCGGCAGGTGCTTGGTTAAGTGGTTGGGGTGGCATTCTATAGAATCGGGTAGTATGCCCTTTCCTGTTGCAGTTACGGCACTGTATGTCTCGGCAATTTTCGTTGTGCTGAAAATTGCACTTGTTGCATTTAGGGAGGATACCAGCATAGGGCTTAGCTGGCGCAAGGTTATTAGGGACAGCAGCAGGTATAGCAATAGTTATGGTAGCAGGTACAGTAGTAGCATGGACTGCCACTACTTGTTGCTTCTTTGCAGGTTCCAGAGGAGATTTGCCCTTCCTCTTGTTCCAAATCCTCTTCTTGCCGTTGTTGTTGTTCTCCTTGGGTTGTTCTGGAGCAGAAACCACAGAGTTTTGACGGGCTCCGTGGTCGATAAGAGATTGTGCCAGCTCTTTAGCACTGTCAAAAGTAATAGGCTTTGAAGCTAAAACACTTGACTGAATTTGGGGCGACATACCCCAAATATATCTCTCAATCTTCTTGCTCTCTATAGGAACCATATCCAGACAAAGAATTGCCAGATCACAGAACCTACTGGTATAGGTTGATATGTCAGAACCAATCATTGTAAGAGCCCATAGTTCTTGCTCCAGTTTCTGTATCTCCCCTCGCGGGCAGTATTCCCGCATTAATATGGCTTTTAGGCTCTCCCAGCTGATGGAGTTAGCCACAACTAGTGTAAGTGACTTAATGTGGCCATTCCACCACGTTAGAGCCCTATCAGAAATAGTACAGGCAAAAAATTTAACTTTGCTACCCTCAGGACAGGAGCAAATTTCAAAGATTTCTTCCGTCTTTTCTATCCACTGCCTTAGTGCCATAACTCCCCCAGTCCCATTAAAGGTCCTGGGTTTGGCATTAGAGAAATCCTTATAAGTGCATTCTCGCGAATGCCCATGACTTTCGCCATGGTTAGAAGGATGTGCACCGACTCCCGACCCACTAACACCAGGAGTATGAACGTGAGATATGGCAGCCGCTACAGCCGCCGTGACCGCCGCTTGAAACATAGCGGGGTCGAATTGAGGAGGTGGTGGTGGGGGTGGCGTCGGTGCTTCATTGGTGTTGATTCGTCTTGGATTTCTACGAGGAGGCATCTCTTGCTATATAAGTCAATAGATAAAAAGATGGTGAGATATCAAGAATGAATATGAATTTGATATCTCTGAACTAAACACTTAATTCAACATGAATTTCACAAAGAATTGGAAATAGAAATCCACTGCAAGTACAACTTGCAACAGGATAATATGAAATTGAATGGTTATTTTTCAAAGAGTATGAATGTACATGTCGACTGTATTGGTATATTAAGTATATAAGGTCCAGAAAACTTGGCCTTAAAGCAGGATTATAATATACCCCAACACTGAGAAAGTGTCGACATCAAACCGACCAACCGAAAATAACATTTCCGTGGTCGTAGTGAAAGCATGAAAAGTAACACTGGAACATTTCTGTGGTCCAAAACTTTGGAATAAGATGTTTATGAGAACTGTACTAACTCTTGTTGAAGTAAAGTGCTTATTGTTTTATTGATACTCGGTTTTGTACATATCGTGAAAAGTAGTATATACATTCGATATAGAAAGTAGAAAGTAGAAGTAGTGCGAACACTACTTGCGGCGACTTCTACGACGGTTACAAGGTTCCGCTTCGTCTTGCACTTTCTAGCGCCTTTCTTGGGCAGCTTGATGCTCCCTTAGTTCTCTGATCTCTGATTCAGCAGCATTAAGTTGTCTTTGAAGGGGTTCAGTATGGTCTTGGGTGTCATCTTGCATCTCGTCAAGACGAAGGATATCTGCAGTGTTAGCCTGTGCAGCCACATTCACCTCTAGGATTCGGTTGATCGACATCCTTGATTGATCGAACTGCTGGGCTATTCGGTTTACTATAAATGGAAGAGCTCTGTCAGCGGTTCCTCCTCTAGAGACGTTATAGAAACCTCATGCCATTCCGTAAGGAGGGCGTTGGCTGTCTTGTCGACTCCAATGGTTTATGTATTGGCCCACTCGGGTATGGGTTCTGCTTCCTCTTGCCTCAGGGGACGCTCCCCAGGGTTGCAGACTTGTGGCTCTGTATCCGTACCACTTGATTCGCTATCCTCAAAGGGTTCTTCGTCTGAGTATGTGATCCAGCCTGCATTCTGTGGATTATAGGGGTCTCCCGGTAAATTGGGTACAGCCATAGGTTCTGTATTAGAAGTAAGGTTAGTAAAATACTCTCCGTAGTATTTTAGTCTGTGTTTTCTGTTCTATAGTTCTTCTGTAGGTGTATGGTAAGTTTTAGACATGTCGCAACACCACTATCACTCCCAAACACATGTTGGTCATATCTCAAATAAATATAGTTGACCAGGCTATATTAATTCCAGATATGATTACATAACTGCCCAGGTTTGACTATAGTGTTCAACATCCAAATACTTTTAAGTTCTTATGATTGTGATATTGTACTTGTAAGTATGAGTGTGTTCTTATGACTGTGATACTGTACTTGTAGGTATGAGTGTTAGTATACTTCTTATAAAAATACTTAAATCTTTAAAAAGTATACTTGTAGTCAGAGCTCCTTGCCCCGATGTATTTATAGTTTGTATATCTTTTATGGATTGATATACTGAGTTCACTATAAACAATGCTCTCATACCAATCTGTCACACCCCCAAACCAGACGGCGGAAACGTCCGGGGGTGGAGGACTTCAATTGTAGTATCACAACACAAGCATCATAGTAATCAAAGTACAAACAACCATTGTATTTAAAAGGTATAAATATTTACATGTGTTCAATCATTGTATATTGAACCAAAATATAGTTATACAAAAGAAGATATGACTCACCATAGCTCCTTCTTCTCAAAAGCTCGGGGAGTACCTGTGTATTATTTCCCTGAGAATACAAGTAATTTGAAAAGAGAGTATCAACATAAAGTTGAGTGAGTGCATAAGTGTTTATGTTTAAAGGATGTCTCTGTATCTTGTATATGTAACTTGTTCCAGAAAATCCTATATTTTCTGTTGTATATGAAAAGTAGTTTTATTCCCATAAAACTGTTCTCTGTGTATTAATGTTTTGTATTTGTATTACTTATGAAAACTTGTAACTGAGAGTGTGCCTGGCTCCACCAGCTGTTGTTGAACACTGTATTGAACCTTTGTATTTTGTATTCTGTAAACTGGTACTTTGAAGGTGTACTTTCGTTTAGTTATTTATACACTAACGTATTGTTAATATCTTTTTAATGAGTTATTATAACCATACTATGACTGATGGCCTGAAACAAACGCTTTGTGGGCGTTTAAACTGGTGATAACAATTGTCACTCATCTGAGTGTAGCTAGCAGCCTGAGTGCGGGGTTGTCAATCCCGATATAGATCTACACACACTTGTTTCGATCCCCGGCTGGAGATTCTGGTTATAATGTCAAGACTTTTCCTATGTTGTCTAAAATGAATTAAACAACCTGAATTGAATGTCTCATAAAAAGCATATAAACGTTACATGTATATTAGTTATGAAAACCCAATCATTCTGAAATAAATGATTGACAATATGTTCTTGAATCAAAACCCAATCATTCTGAAATAAAGGACCGACAGTATGTTCTTGAATTAGAATTTCTAACATGTATTTGATAAGTGTAAACCCTTGATTTGTTTTGTATCAAAACCCTTGTTTCTTGTAATACTGTGTATTCTAGTATACTTGAATCATTAATTATTGTTCTATGTATAAATTATACCTAATATAATTCATATGTACTTTCTGAATGTGTATTTAACCATGTTTGCATGTAATCCCTTGCTCAACATGTTACAAAGGTAGTTAAACTGATGAAATAACTATTATATTTATATACATATACAATTTTATATATAAGTAAAATTTAAACGACACTCGGACAAATAACCGGTACTATAAGCCCCCACATCCAAACAAGGAAAAGGACCCGTAATGAGTTATCAGTCCTAAGCCTTTTAAATCATAGTTATATATACACACACACACACACACACACACACACACACACACACACATATATATATATATATATATATATATATATATATATATATACAAACATGAATTTTGGGGAAAAATATTAGATGATAAAAGAGTTTAATGTTTTGAGTATCTTTAATAATTTAATGTCGTTTTATCATGATTTGAAATCAGGATTTTATAACACAAAGTTCTTGTGTTATGCTTGTATTCCCCCCCTTAAAACAGTAGAAATTATGAAAATACGGGGGTATGTACTCACTTGATAGATGGCGAATCGGACAGAGTTTCGTTTCACGAAAAGGGGTTTATTTGTCGAGAAACCGGCTCAAATCGAACAGAGTTTCGACAGGAGAGATGTTACTTCTCAGGAATCTCGGGGCTTCGAGGCTTGCTTAGGGTTCGAGACTTGATACCGGGGCTTTAGGGGTTGTATATGAGTTTGTGGAAGTGGAAAATATGAAAGAGAATGAAATTTGGGGTGAAAAGTGAACATTTCTCGGAAGCCATCGCATGGATTTTATAGGCCGAGGCCTCGGTCCGAAGGTGACTCAGCTTAGGCGAGTGTCATCAGCAGCGAGGTCCACGGGGCGAAGCTTCGGACAGCAGGCTCGTAGTGGCAGGCTCGGATTGGACCAAACTTCGGTCCAGTAAGAGAAGAGCACGTGCGAAGGGGGCATCCGAGGAGCGTGCGAGGGTGAGGTCCGGTGTGTCTCATGCGAGGCTGTCCGAGTGGGATTGGACCGCGGAGTTGGTCGAATCAGGAGGTGCCACGCATGGCTTCGGTCCAATCAGCAGCCGCCACGTGCGAGGGTGACGTGGCATGCGAAATTGCCCAGTTTTTCCTATTTTTCTTTATTTTTGTGCCAAAACTTGCGAAAATCATAACTTTCGCATACGAGCTCCGTTTTTGGCGTTCTTTATATGCACGCATAGGTAAAATCATACTCTACGACTTTCGTTTAGACTTAGTCAGATAATTTTGACTTTATTTTTAATATTATTATTTTAAACAGACCGGGACGGGAATCCGTTAAAAATTTATAACTTCTTCATTCGACGTTCGTTTTTGTCTGTCTTTTTACCATTGTACTACTACCGACGAGACCTTCAATTCTCGTTTAGGTTGTGTCGGCTAAAAATCGCTCGATCTTTATTTCAAGTTTTTAGCTGTACACTGCTATACTGAAACTTAGAAAAATCATAACTTCCTCATACGGAGTCAGATTTTTCCGTTCTTTTTATGAAAGTTTTCGGTTTAACATAAACTATAAATTTCATTTAGATTGTTAAGGCTAAAAAGCCTTTTATTGAAAATTCAGTTTTTACACTGAACAGTGTTTTGCCGGTTTTGTCGCGGATTTTCGATTGGTCATAACTTCTTTGTTATAACTTGGATTTTAGTGTTCTTTATGTTTTTGGAAACCTTGTTACAATCTATATCACTTGGTTCATCCCAATCGAGATTGTTAAATAATTTATTTTTGAGGGTCAATTATGTAAATATGCACATTATGCTAAAATTTCTCTTTATTATTATAAAAAGAAATACACATTGACCTATATTATTACATAGGTTTGAAATAACGATTTGTTACAATTCAGGCTCTCATCCACCCGAATGTCGTCCATATAGATAACTTCAGCCTCGTCAGTGACATACGTCCGAAGCTGAGACACATGGAAGGTGTTATGAATTTGACTCAACTCATCTGGGAGATCCAATCAATAAGCAACCTTTCCCACCCAAGCAGAAATCCTGAATGGGCCAATGAATCGTGGCCCCAACTTGCCCCTCTTCCGAAACCTGATGACACCCTTCCATGGTGACACCTTCAGCAACACAAAATCTACCACCTGAAACTCGAGGTCCAAGCGATGCCGGTCCGCGTAACTCTTCTGACGGCTCTGTGCGACTCGCAGTCTGTCATATACCTACTAAATCAACTCGGTAGTCTTGAGCACCACCTCGGTGCTTCCCATGACTCGATGCCCTACCTCGCCCCAACATACGGGAGTCCTGCACCTCCGACCATACAACATCTCAAACGGGGGTCAGTCAATACTAGCATGATAAATATTGTTATATGAAAACTCTGCTAGTGGGAGGTATGTATCCTAACTCCCTCCGAAGTCCAACACACAAGCTCGAAGCATATCCTCGAGCGTCTGAATCGTCCGCTCGCTCTGACCATCGGTCTGGGGGTGGTAAGCGGTGCTGAAGTGTAACTGGGTGCCCAATTCTTCATGGAACTTCCTCCAGAACCTAGAGGTGAAACGGACATCGCGGTCCGAGACCACTAATAACGGCACCCCGTGCCTGACCACCACCTCTCGCATATAAATATATGCTAATTTCTCAGCAGAGATGCTCTCGGAGATCAGAATAAAATAAGCACTCTTCGTCAACGTGTACACAATGACCCAAATGGAATCCACACCCCTCGTCGTCCTCGTTAACTTCGTGATAAAGTCCATGATGATCTCTTACCACTTCCACATAGGAATGGATAGCGGCTGAACCTTTCCGTGAGATCTCTGATGTCCGGCCTTGACCTTCCTACAGCTCAAGCACCGCTTCACAAACCACGCGACCTCCCGTTTCATGCAGGGCCACCAATAACTCAACCTCAAATCTGTATACATTTCCGTAGCCCCCGAATGTATAGAGAACTTAGACTTGTGTGCCTCCTCCAAGATGTTCTATCTCACACCCCCGGATGTCGGCACCCACACCCGGCCACATTGTGTCAAAAGACCTCGACCATCCCGAACAAACAACGAAATCTGACCCCGAATCCGCTCTATCGTCTAGTTCTCTTTCTTCAACCCTCCAACTGAGCCTTCTTGATTATATCCAACATGGAAGAAATCACCGTTATCCTCAAACAAACATCTCTAATTGGAGCACTCGCCGCTTTGCCGCTCAAGGCATCAGCCACCACATTGGCCTTCCCGAGGTGGTACACAATTTTGCAATCATAGTCTTTCAATACATCTAACCACCTCCTATGCCGCATATTCAGGTTCTGTTGATCCATCAAATGTTTCAAACTTTTGTGGTCAGTATAGATGGTGCACCGAACTCCGTACAGGTAATGCCTCTAGATTTTGAGGGCAAACACAACCACCCCAATTTCAAGTTGTGAGTGGGGTAGTTCGCCTCATGAGGCTTCAGCTGCCATGAGGCGTACGCGATCATATGCCCCCTCTGCATCAAAACAGCCCCTAACATTGTGATAGACGCATCACAATACACTACCAAATCATCCAACCCCTCGGGTAGTGCTAAAATAGGGGCCTCACATAACCTTTGTCTCAAGGTCTCGAAAGCCAACTAAAATAGGGGCCTCACATAACCTTTGTCTCATACTCGTCTACACTTTAGCATAACTTTTCATCCGCAAACCAATGGTCAGAGCGAGCGGAATTCCAGACCTTTGAGGATATTCTTCGGGCATGTGTATTGGATTTTGGCGATAGTTGGGATACGTATATCCCATTGGCTGATTTTTCTTACAACAACAGCTACCATGCCAGTATTGATCGACCTCCTTTTGAGAAGCTCTACGGGAGGAAGTGTCAGACCCCGATTTGTTGGGGTGAGGTCGGTCAGTAAGTTATGAGTAGCACAGAGGTGGTTCTTCGGAGTACCGAGTTTATCCATCACGTGTACGGGAGATTGCAGACCGCACAGAGCAAATAGAAGAGTTATGATGATAGACGCCAGTCAAATTTGGAGTTCCAGGTTAGGGATATGATACTCCTGAAGGTATCACCATGGAAAGGTGTCATCCGCTACAGGAAGCGGGGGCAAGCGGGGCCCCAGATATATCGGTCCTTTCAGGTTTATTGCCTGGGTAGGCAGGGTTGCGTATCGTTTGGAGCTACCTGATCAGCTCAGTTAGATTCATAGCACTTTTCATGTCTCTCAACTGCGGAAGTTCTTGGTTGATAATTTAGCAGGGGTTCCTTTGTAGGATATACCGGTCGACGAACGCCTGAATTACAAAGAGAGACCGATTGTGATTCTAGACAAGAAGACGAAGACTTTGCGAAACGAGAAAGTGGGTTTAGGGAAGGTGCAATGGAAACACCAGAAGGGTTCATAATTGACCTGGGAGCCTGAGGAGGAGATGAGGGAGCTTTACCAAGATTTATTTGCATCGGTGGACTTCGAGGACGAAGTCTGATTCAAGTAGGGGAGAATTGTAACACCCGATTCTGAGGTAAATTTCTCAAGTTTAAAATATTTGTTTATCGTATGAAAGGCCAATACGCTCAGCGTACTTGTGAGTTACGCAGAGCGTAGCATATTAAAATGAACGCGAGTTCTTTTTCATACGTTGGGCGTACGTATGGGTATGCTTAGCATACTCATGCAGAGTGCAAAACCCTAAATTTTAGGGTTTGGACCCTATTTAAGTACCTTATGACCTCCAGGCCTCTCTCATCACCAACCTCCATTGTCCCAGAGCAGTCTGCACGAAACCCTAGCCTCTTTTTATTGAGTATTGAGCCTTTTGAGTGAATTGGTGAGTTTTTGGTACATTTTGAAGAAAGAGAAGCTCTTTGGAGAAGCATTGGTTAGTTTGAATCTTGTAGATCCAGACCTTGTTCATTTTGATCATCCTTCTGGAGGTATAAAGTCTCAACCTCGCTGATTCATCTCTTAGATCATGTTAGCTTAGGGTTTTTGGCATATTTAGGTCCCTGGGTTGATTTATGTGAGTAAAAGTTACTCCAGAAGCTTAGTTAGTATATCTTGATGTTTCTAAGGTCCCTAATGCATAAAACTAATATCTTGATTGCTTTAGCTCAATCATGCATGAGTTGTTGTTCAGAATATGAAATTAGAAGGATAGAAATTGGTAGTACACTTGGCGTACTCACCAAAAGGTCATTCGGTCATTGTTGGTCCGTAAGTCTTTATGGGTTTGGGCCATGGTTATATGGGTCAATTAAGTGGTGTGTAAAATGGTCTTTTACCCTTAGCATTTTAGATTATAATTAGGACCATTTATTATGGGTTTTTACCCTGATGGTTAATTTTGGATATGTTCAGTGTGAGGAGCCGTGGTAGCAGCAGCCCGAGAGTGTGATTTGTTCATCTTCAGATTGAGGTGAGTTTCCTCACTATGCTTGTGGGTCGAAGGCACCAATGCGGCCCACCAGATTATATTGTAGGATAGTAGTGGTCTTTGTGACACGTACTGATATGCATGTATGTGCTTGTTATCTTCGTGACTCTTGTTAGTATGATTGTATGCTTAGTTGTAGGGTGAAATAGACCCTTACCGTTTGAAAGATAACGAAGGATTCGGAAGGGACTCCAGAGTCAAAAGGGACTCAGAGAGTCGAAAGGGAATCAGCGAGTCGGAAGGGACTCGGCGAGTCAGAAGGGACTCAGGGGTGAAATGGACCTGTATATGCCATAGTATGATATGTATGTATGATGTATGGTATATGGTATTTGGGGAACTCATTAAGCTTTGTGATTACGGTTTAATTTTATGTGTCAAGTACTTCCATTTCGAAGGGGAAGGGCCCCCGCCTGATCGCAACGCATCCACCCGTGTTTAGCATTTTATGATTTTGGGATTGTACTCTGATAACTATTTTTACATTGGCATACTTTTGATGGTTTGATATGAATATTAGATGGATATTGGTTGACTTAAAAATGAAATTTTTACTTTGGATTTTTGGGATGTTACAATGTTTCTCTCTTTCTCTTAGATGAAGCACACGATATTCATCAAATATCACCAGATCTAATTTGTTTGTGCATTTTCAAGTTAGATATGGATATCCACCACCTCTGCTTGTCTCCTACCACCGACGACCCATATCTTGAGATAAATGGAGTTTCGAACATCATATTTGCTACCTATACAGATCTGATGCATTCGATGCATTTCATGTATAGATATGTTGTGTGTGGTGTATTTCATAGCGACTTGCATCAGATTTGATTTTTTATCGATAAATCTTTGATTAATATCATGTTTGTTGATTTTTTGGAGATAAACCCTATTTAAGTTTTGTTTTCTACTTACGTCTACTGTAGACCTTTATGATGTAAAACAGATGTTTTTATCGATTTTTCTTTTGTTCAATTGTGATTTAATGTTTTAACCCCTCATTTGCTGTTTATTTTTGTTAATCTTAGTTTTAATAGTTATTAAGTTGTGAATCCAAGTTTTTTTCTTACTTGTTATAATATTTGCATAAAAATCTTATTCACAACTTAAGCTTTATGGTTGTTATGTTGTAACATAAATATAGAATTTTGTGTTATTATGTTAGTGTTTTCTCAAATAATGTGAATTTATTTATTTTTAAACTGTGAATTGTGATGAATGTCTGAACTGCGATATATTATAACCTGTGAATGAGTTGTGAATGTAATTTTTTAAACTGTGAATTTTGTGTATTAAACTGTGATTTGACTGTATTAAGTTGTGATTTTTTTTTGAAATTTGTGTTCTATTCTGATATATTAGAAGAAGAAGCATTATACATAGATACAATTTTTTTTTCTAATTTTGAATAAAGAATGCAAAATTTAAAGTGTAATTTTGTGTAAATTTAACATTGAAAGTAGCACTAGCCTCCAGTAACACCCATAAAAATCATGATAAATTTAAACTTTTAAAACTAACCCAAAATCATAAATTATATACAACATAGTTTTCAAAACGTGTTCGATATTAGAGTTTCCCAAAATCATAAGTCAAAATACAAGGATGTGTATGGTCATGCCTCTGCCTTCTGCGATCGTCTGAAGTACTTGAAACATAACCTAAACCAAAAATCCCAACGCTTAGTGAGTTCCACCAAAGTACCAAAACATAAACAAATAACACATATATAATAACAACATGCAATGGGTCCACAAGTAAAAGACTGGATTACCCCTGAGCCCACAACATAAGTCAGGCTTACCCTCGGGGCCCACAACTTATGTATGGCTTGCTCCCCAACCAGATCAGTCCTTGGACTGAATACCACCAAGCCCTCAGTATGAGTCGAGTCTGGCATGCCGTACCTGGACCTCAGCTCGTATCTGGAATGCTCATGAGCCCTCAGTATGAGTCTGGCATGCCCTACCCGACCCTCAGCTCATATCTGGATTGCTCCAGGATTTGTTGGCTACCGCATGGAGTAGTACAACCTCAACCCAATCCATACAATATGTCGACATATAACAGATACTAACATATACAGATAATCATACAGACAGTATCACAGGTAGTCCTACCGATCTACCATAATAACATATCAAAAGTAGCATGCATATCTATTCCATAATCAGCAGATCAATGGGTATCAGGTTTTCAAAACAAATGGGCCGGCCTTGGTGCCTTCGACCCGTAAATATAGTGAGGAAAACTCACCTCGCAAACCCTGAAAAGATAGCAGAAAAGAATATCGGTCCACGAGTCCACTCTATAGATCACCTATACACAGGGAAAGACCCAACCTTAGGCTTCATAACAAATACCCAAAATGATCCTAGGGTCAAACTAGGTCAAAAGTTAACAGTCAACGAAAAGTCAACCCAGCTGAGTACGCCCAGCGTACCCAGCCTCTACGCCCCGCGTACTCCGCCCTTGACCAAAAACGTGCAGTTAACTACCCACGCCCAACGTACGTAGTGGCCATGCAAAACCTCCATTAAGTGCTTAGTTCAACAAGTCCAAACGTCCAAATCTAGATCCAAGTCTAAAAAGGTGCTCCTAACCATAAAGTTTTTAGCTTTATGGTTATGCATGCCTTAATACGTCCCAAAACCAAAACTCGAGTTTTTCTTAACCACATAAGACTTCTATATCTTGCATGCAAGCACTAAATGAGTCAAGATATCATTTTTATGACTTAATGCACCTTAAATATTCCGAAAGGACAACTCCTTTGGCCTTAGAGTAGCTCTTACTCATTAAGTCCAAGAAAAGGGACTAAAACTCATAAAACTTCACATGGCTAGCTCTTAAGGAAATACAAGTCAAGATCAAAGCTTGATACCTTCTGGAGCTTCCCAAAGAGGCAAAGATCCCGGATCTACAAGCTTGCTTCCACACCAAGGCTCCTCAATGAATCTTCTTTCTTCCTTCAACACACCATGAAAACACAGTTAAGCTCAAAACACACATTCAAAGTTTAGGGTTTGCAAAAACTTCTCAAGGAGAGTGGAGGCTGAAGAGGTGAGGGAAATGAGGCTATAAGGATGATTATATAGGGGCTGAACCCAAAAATTTAGGGTTTCTACACCTGGTGAGTACGCCCCGCGTACGCTGATGTACGCCCAACGTACTAGGGCGCGCCCTAGTACGCTAAGTGTACGCACGTACGCATGACATGCTCCCATTCTTCCAAATTTACGATTTTTCCACTAAGGCCTCCAATGGACACATTATCTTGGACTTAGGGACCAAAATGTCATAAAAATATTGTAGGAATGAATTTAGAAGTACCTTAACATCGGGATGTTACAATTCTCCCCCACTTGAAGTAGACTTCCTCCTCGAAATCTGCTGCGGTGAACAACTTAGGATAATGCCCCTGCATCTCAGCCTTCGGCTCCCAGGTCCACTCGGAGCCCCTCTGATGTTGCCATTGTACCTTTTGCCAAAGGTATCTCATTGTTGCCCAACACCTTCGCCTTCCTTTCCAGAATAGTTATCGTCTTCTCAACATAGTTCAGGTGCTCATCATCCTGAATATTATCCAAAGAAACTACTACATCCTCGTGCAATACACACTTTCATAGCTGCGAGACATGGAAAATGCTATGAATCTAACTGAGCTCTTCAGGTATATCCAACCTGTAAGAAACCTTGGCAACGCTGGCAATCACCCGAAATGGTCTAATATACCGGTGACCCAACTTCCCCTTCTTTCTGAAGCGTATCACACCTTTCCAAGGTGAGACCTTCAGTAATACCATATCGCCGACCTGAAACTCCAACTCGGATCGGCGCCGGTCGGCAGAGCTCTTCTGCCGACTTTGAGTGGTATGCAGTATCTGTCTGATCTACCGACTTCGGTCCTCCCTATAACCTTGTGAACAACCTCGCCCCAAAAAACCGGGGTACGACATCTCCGCCTATATAAGAGCTCAAAAGGCGGAGCACCAATGCTGGAGTGATAACTGTTGTTGCAGGAGAACTCTGCAAGGGGTAGGAAGGAATCCCAGCTCCCACCAAAATCGATAACACAGGCCCACAACATATCCTTAAGGGTCTGTTTCCTCCGCTCACTCTGGCCGTCGGTCTGCTCATGATAAGCAGTGCTAAAATGAAACCTCGTGCCCAGTTACTCCTGTAACTTCCGCCAAAACGGGAGGTGAACCAAACATCACGGTCTGAAACAATTGAGACTGGGACCCCATGGCGAGCAACGATCTATCGAACATACACATCAGCCAACTTCTCGGCCGAAGAACTCTCCTTAATCGCTAAAAAGTGAGCACTCTTGGTCAATCGATCCACGATGACCCAGATAGCATCAAAACCCTTTGCCGTCTTCGGCAACTTGGTGATAAAATCCATCGAAATCTGCTCCCATTTCCACATGGGAACCTCCAGAGGTTGCAGATTGCCTTGCGGCCTCTGATGCTCAGCCTTCACCATCCTGCATGTCAAGCATCTATCCACATACCAGCATATCTCTCTCTTCATACACGGCCACCAATAGCTCAATCGCAAATCCCGATACATCTTGGTGGCCCCCGGATGAATAGAAAAGCGATACTTTTGACCCTCCTCTAACACAATATGTCTGACCCCACCAGACATCGGAACCCAGACCCGACCACATTGGGTCAACAACCCTCGACTATCCGTGACAAATCTGTTAATCACACATCTGATCCTATCATGCTTCCACATCGGAAATCCACCCCTTCCTCGTCAGACGAGTGAGGGGTACCACATTCTTGGAGAAATCCTGAATGAATCTCCTATAGTACCCTGCTAAACCCAAGAAACTCCTGATATAGGATGGAGATTTCATAACCTCCCACTGCATCATTGCCTCGATTTTGGCCGTATCGACCAAAATTCCATCATGGTTAACGAGGTGCCCAAGGAACTGGACCTATCGTAACCAAAATTTGCACTTCGAGAACTTAGCATAAAGTCGTTCTCGCCTCAAAACCTCTAAAAGCTCGCGAAGTTGGTCCTCATGTTGCTCCTTGGTCTTGGAATACACCAAGATATCATCAATAAACACAATGACGGAACGATCGAGCATCGGCCTGCATACCCGATTCATAAAATCCATAAACACCGCATGCACATTGGTGAGACCAAATGGCATCACCACGAACTCGTAATGCCCATAACGAGTCCGTAATACGGTCTTCTCCACGTCCTCCTCTCTCACTCTAATCTGATGATGCTCAGACCTCAGAGTTATCTTGGAGAACCAAGATGCACCCTGCAGCTGATCAAAGAGGTAGTCAATCAATGGAAGGGGATAACGGTTCTTCATCGTTAACTTGTTCAACTCCCGGTAATCAATGCACATCCGGTGTGAACCATCCTTCTTCTTGACGAACAATATCGGCGCTCCCCACGGGGAACTGTGCGGTCTGATGAACTACTTTCCTAGCAACTCCTGCAGCTGAGATGACAACTCCTATATCTCAGGCGGTGCCAAGTGGTACGACGCCTTGGCAATTGGGGCCGCACCTTGCACAAGGTCGATCCAGAACTCGACGTGACTCTCGGGAGGCACACCGGGTAATTCCTTCAGAAACACATCTGCAAACTCCTTGGAAAACGAGACCTCTGAAACTGAAACCTGATCCCCAACATGCGTATCCACCACATAAGCCAGGTAGCCTGCACACCCATGCTGAATATACCGACGAGCCCTGGCCGCTGAACAAAACTCTAAACCTATCCTGGTGCCCTCTCCATAGATAACCAGTTCTCCCCCATTTGGGGTTCGAACTACCACCCGCTGGCCCTCAATCCATACCCTCAATCATGCAAATATCCCCCATTGGAATGGGGATTAGATCGATCGGATAAGGCACCCCGAAGATCTCTAATACACAACCCTGATACACCGATGACGCAGAAACCCCGTGTTCGTTGGGGATAGAAACCCGCAACGGACACTCTAACTCCCCAATAGGCATATCAAACTCTCTACTAAATGATCAAGATACAAAGGACCGAATCGCACCAGAGTCATACAACACAAGAGAAGGCAAAGAGTTCACTAGGAACGTACCTAACAAAGGCACATATAAGCATAACACAAAACATAATCAACAAAATAATGGATAGAAACATACTAGTCACAATACCACGAGCCCTCGGGGGCTCCGCCCTGCCCTGACTCCCATCTGTGATCCTCAAAGTAGTCGGTGTTGAAGCTTGCACCGACCTAGCAGCAAGCGAGGGGCAGTTGGCGTTCACATGGCCAACCTGGTCGCAATGGTAACAAATCCTGGAGTCGAGTGTTGGGGCCTGCTGGCGGCAATCCCTTGGCATATGGCCCTGTCGGCTACAATTGTGGAACCTAGAAGATGATTGGCAAGCACCCTCATGAAGCTTGCTACAATTCCCACAAGTGAGGCCCTTCCGACCCCCAGATATGGCATCAGCGGCCTTGAACCGCTTCAGCGCAGGCTGTGACTTTGTCGAGGCCGGTCTCTGCTCTCTCGTCTGGAGCTCCATCTCAATCTCAAGTCGCCTGGCGGCCTCTTAAAAATTCAACAAAGAACCATAGCGCTGGGTGGGTACAAACTTTCGAATATCCTTCTTGAGCATGCCCAACTAACGGGTCATCTGAGCCTGCTCAGAAGCAGCAAACTCAGGAAAAAACATGGCCCTCTCCATGAACATCTTGGTGATCTCTGTCACCGACTCCATCCCCTGCCTTAAATCCATGTACTTCTGGGCCAACCTCTCATGATCCACCAACGGCACATATCTAGAGCGAAACATCTCTGAGAACTGCTCCCAAGACATAGTAGCTCTCTGCTCAAAAGAAAATGAACTAGTAGCAAGTCTCCACCAACCCTTCACTCCGGACCTCATAAGGTTCAGAGCGCACCTGACCTTCTGGTCAGCTGGTCAAGAGCAGTTGAAAAAGCGTCCCTCAACATCAGACAACCACCTCATGGCTATGATCGGGTCCTGAACTCTATAAAAAGTCGGGGTTTCATATTGTCGAAGTCCCGATACTGAAAAACTTGACCAACACCACCCCCTGCAACTGCGACGGCTGCACAGGCTGCAACAGCAGCAGTCTCAGCAACAGTTGCATATCTATCATCAAAGAACTCCATCACCACGGTCTTGATAGACCCAAAAAGATCTGGTATCTTCCCTCGGACAATAGACACAACCTCCTCATGGATAATCTCCCTGATACGGTCCTCACTCACTGTTGGCCCACCCTGACCGCCAGCTCCCGATCCCGATCCAGATCCAGCCTCAAATCGTCTCGTCATCACCATACTAAAAATAAACCAGGGGTATATCAGATAACACACATATTATTATGGCAACCAACTCCCAACAAAGCCCTAGGGGTTGTCACTTCCCTGTTACATGTACGGGTCTTGTGTTTTCAGTAGTACAGGCCCATACTACCTTGCACACCTACCTGTATTTGTTTTAGAGGATCATCACAACAACCCTAATGATACACACTACCATAATCATTCACTCAATCCTCACTCGCTAGACGAAGGCTAAACATCATGAGACTGGTCGGCTAACCCTACACAACTCATCCATGAAACTTCCACCAACCCTGCATCACTAGTGTATGCTAATCATACCTAACACTGGACGCTATAGACAGTCGAATATATGATCCTACCCTAAGCCCTTCATAAAACAAGAACAAGAAATAAGGCCATACCAAACATTATTAGGCTATAGAATCTTAGTTATGTATAACCATGATGCATACACTAAGCAACTATAGTAATGATGTCAAATTCATATAAAAAAGAATCCTAGGCTATCAGGCATCATGTAACAAGGCAATTCTATCATGCAAATCCTAAAGATCCCTAGCCTATCTCTAGAATGCTCTTCTAACATATCACAATATCAAATAACAGTGCGGTAATTTGGGGTCTACTTATTGGCTCCGGCTGATCGTACACATCGCATCCTCCTTGATTATTTTGAAAACACTTTGAAAATCATTTTAAAGATCTTTTTCCTTAGTTTGAGCTGGATTCACACGAGTGTTCCTCCAATTCACTCAAACCAAGGCTCTGATACCAACTTGTAACACCCATAAAAATCATGAAAAACTTAAACTTTTAAAACCCCCAAAATCATAAATTGTTTACAACATAGTTTTCAAAACATGTTCCATATCAGAGTTTCCCAAAATCATAAGTCAAAACACGAGGATGTGTATGATCATGCATTTGCCTTCCCGTGATCTTCTTAAGTACCTGAAACATAACCCAAAACTATAAGCCCAATGCTTAGTGAGTTCCCCCAAAGTACCACCACATAAACAAATAGCACATATATAATATGTGACAACCCCAATTTCACGGCCAGAAAAGACCGGTTTAATTTATGCTTTTAAAATAATTTCAGATTAATCATCTGATTAAAAGTGTTGCGGAATTTCTTCCCAGAAAAACATGATAAATATGTCATCAAATCAGTTCCGAAGAAATGTATTTTATTCACTTAAACCATTGGGATGTCATTGTCAATACAAAAACATAAGCATAAACAAAACTTACATTCATTTACACTAGTGATCTACTTCTCTTTTAATCTCTCAGTGTAAAGCAACTTCGTATCGATACTTGTGATACAATTAAACTGAGTGGGTCGGGCTTGGGAGCCTGGTGAGCATATAGGGTTTTCAACCCACAATAAATAATAAACTTATTAAGTTCTCAATCAACAATAAATTTATTAATTTCATCAACCAAAATAACCCTAATTACCCATTCCCATTATCTTCACTTTACGTCCCTAAAACAACAATCACAAGGGACCTAGCCTAAGGATTATCACTAGGGGTGACAACATTGCTTTCCTCAGCAGTTTATGTCAAGCAAGACATCCTAACATAAAACAACCAATAAGGTGACAACATTGCTTTCCTCAGCAATTTATGTTAAACAAGACATCCTAACATAAAACAACCAATAAGGTGACAACATTGCTTCCCTCTGCAATTTATGTCAAATAAGACAAACATCGGGGTGATAACATTGCTTTCCTTCAACAATTTATGTCAAATAGGCACGAAGTCACATCGTCACCATGTGCTAAGTCCATAGCTCTTATTTATTGACAGTATTTCCCACGGGAGTCCCCCCCCCCCCCCCGTAATACATGTCAATGGGTTTTCCGTGTGCTAAGTCCATAGCTCTTATTCATCGACGGTATTTCCCACGGGAGTTCCCCCCCGCAATACATGTCAATGGGTTTTCCATATGCTAAGTCCATAGCTCTTATTCATCTACGGTATTTCCCACGGGAGTTCCCCCCCGCAATACATGTCAATGGGTTTTCCATATGCTAAGTCCATAGCTCTTATTCATCGACGGTATTTCCCACGGGAGTTCCCCCCGCAATTAATGTCAATGGGTTTTCCATATGCTAAGTCCATAGCTCTTATTCATCGACGGTATTTCCCACGGGAGTTCCCCCCGCAATACATGTCAATGGGTTTTTAGAGTAGGTAATCGACAATATTTCCCACGGCATTTCCCCCCCTGCAATACATGTCATTGGGTTTTTAGAGTACAGTTGATGAACATATAGTTCATCCACTTACAGGTTGCAAGCCTGCTAGTGTTCCACAGACCGTCTAGAATAGTCCATGGTTGTCATCCATACTCTGCTGAATGACGGGGGCCAACGTTTGGGTAAGGGCTTTTCTCATATTGAACCACTCACGCCAACGTTTGGGTAAGGCTTTTCTCATATTTCACCACTCACTCTCAACTCATGATCTATATCACTGATAATCTCATCTACCCAACTCACCTTTCATCACACACCCACTATTTAACTCATGATCTATATCACTGACTCATGAAGCTCGTCCGATCACTTCATAAAAGAAACAAAGACTCCAAACCTCTTCAAAATAAAAGTATAGGGAAAATACTAATAAAGTACTCCCGTACGCTTCCGTCCCCGGACACGTAATAGTGTAAAAAAGAAGAACTAACGGATGAACACATAGTTAAAAAAAAACACCTAATGAACATATAGTTCGAGAACACCTTATGAACATATAGTTCAAACATACCTACCGATTACAAGTCTGCTAACGTTCCACTGGACTATCTAAAATAGTCTGTGGTCGTTGTCTATACTCTGCTAGATGACTAAATCATCTTAAACATCGATATCTCTCATCACTTTTATTTCATCACACATCATCTAATTTATCTACCCATGTTTTACCCAACATATTTGTAGATAAAAATACATACACAGTTTAAAACTTGTATAAAACATCTATTCAACAGTCACCTTAATTAAACAATTAATATAATTACATATAGCATGTATTTTAAAGAAAATACTTCATATATATGTGTAAGGTGAAAGTGACTATACACTCACTTGATTTAACGATAACCGGGCAGCACTTCGTTGCCTAAAACGATCGTTTCTAATAAAACCGGGAGTTTTATTGAGAAACCGGGCTCTGCGAGGGTCGGGCTTCGAAACCGAAAAAATAAATTTCCTGGGCTTCTCGGGCACTCCGGGACATGTTCCGGACGTTGGAAATGATCTCGGGGCATCGGGGGAAGTCAAAATAGCTAAAATATTGAAAAAGGGGCCAAAATTGCCAATTTTCCAACTTTAGCCGGGAGGGTTCGCACCCTCCTATTTATAGTGTGCGAGACCGAGGATCAACGGCTGAGAAGGAGACACGCGACAGCAGATCCGAAGAGGGCAGCACCTGCTCACACGTGGTCTGCGCATGCGAGGGGCTCACTGTCGGCCTCTGATTGGACCGAAGTCTGGGTCCGAGGTGGCTGGCTCGTGGCTCCTGCGAAGCTCGGATACGATGAGTCACTGTACACGCGTCGGATGCGAGGCTCGCCACCGAGGCACACGCGTCGGTTTCTCATTGGACCACTTCGGATGACTCTCCGGTTCGGACACGCTTCTGATGACACAGGAATTTCGGACACGTGGCACTCATGCAGCGTTGGTGACGTGGCCGAAGTCCACGTATGCGAAATTTCCCGGTTTTGACATTTTTTCTCGATTTTCGCGCCAAAACTTCTAAAATGCATAACTTTCGCATACGAGCTCTGTTTTTGACGTTCTTTATATGCACGCGTAGGTAAAATTACGCTCTGCAGCTTTCGTTTAGACTTCGTGGGCAAATTTTGACTTTAATTTTTATATTATTATTTTTAACAGACCGGAACAGGAAATCCGTTAAAAATTCATAACTTCTTCATCCGACGTCCGTTTTCGTCTGTCTTTTTACCGTTGAACTACTATTTACGAGACCTTCGATTCTCGTTTAGGTTGTGTCGGCTAAAAATCACTCGATCTAAAATTCGAGTTTTTAGCTGTCTACTGCTAAGCTGAAACTTCGAAAAATCATAACTTCCTCATACGAAGTCAGATTTGGGCGTTCTTTTTATACATACTCTCGGTTTAACGAACACTACGACTTTCGTTTAGATCACCAAGGCTAAAAAGTGTTTTTATCAAAAACTCACTTTTTACGACATTCGGCACCGTGCCGGTTTTGTCGCGAAACTTCGACAGGTCATAACTTTTTCGTTATAACTCGGATTTCGGTATTCTTTATATATCTGTAATCCTTGTCACGCCCACTACAAGTTTCTTAATAGATATCGGCTTTATCTTAATATTTATTTTTGACGCTCATTTTTATTCTTAATTAATTAAACCCTAATAATTAAGCATAAAACACATAATATTCACATAATTCCTTTTCATTTCTTCTAAATGAGTTACAAAGGTTAACCTAGACTATTATGTCAATATTAATGCCTAGCCTAGAAACACGGGTGTTACAATTCTCTCTCCCTTAGAATGATTCCGTCCCCGGAATCACTCATCATCAAACAAATACGGGTAGCGACTCATCATGTCACTCTCCGTTTCCCAGGTGAGATTTGGCCCATTCGTATGTTTCCAACGCACAAGCACTAAATGGACCATTTTGTGTCACAACTTCTTAGTCTTACGGTCAACGATTGCCTCAGGTTCTTCAATCAACCTCTTGTTTTCATCCAACCTTAATTCAGAAATGGGAATTATGTCGGGCACATCTCCCGTAAACTTTCTCAAATAACACACATGAAAGGTATTATGAATACCCTCCTGTTCTTCCGGTAATTCTAGCTTGTAAGCTTGATTCCCGATCCTCTGAAGAACTTTAAATGGTCCAATAGACCTTGGACTTAACTTTCCCCTTCTACCAAATCTTATAAGTCCCTTCCACGGCGAGACTTTAAGTAAAACCGAATCTCCAACTTCGAATGATATCGATTGTCTTTTATTGTCAGCATAACTCTCTTGAGCAGCTAACATCCTTTCCCTAATCACTTTCAACTTTTCAGCAGTCTGATGGACTATTTCAGGTCCCACAAACTGCTTTTCCCCAGCTTCCAGTCAACATGACGGCGTTTGACACTATTCTCCATACAAAGCGTGATAAGGTGCCATCTTGATGCTTGAGTGGAAACTATTATTATAGGAAAATTCTACTAGAGGTAAGTGTTTACCCCAGTTACCTTGGAATTCCAGGATACATGCTCTCAACATATCCTCCAATGTTTGAATTGTTCGTTCGCTCTTACAATCGGTTTGTGGATGGTAAGCTGTATTCAAACACAACTTGGTACCCAATTCCTCTTATAAACTCCTCCAAAACCTTGAGGTAAAACGGCTATCACGATCAGATACAATCGTTAACGTAACACCGTGAAGCCTCACAATTTCCTTCACGTAAGAATTCGCAAGTTTATCCATAGACCATTTCTCGTTGGCAGCTATGAAATGCGCACTCTTAGTGAAGCGATCAACGACCACCCAAATCATGTCGTAACCATTCCTTGTTCTGGGCAGTTTAGTCACAAAATCCATGGTAATGTCCTCCCATTACCCATGGGTACAGGTAAAGGTTCTAAACTCCCATACAGTTTCTGATGTTGTGCCTTAACACTAGCACAAGTTACACACTCGGCCACATACTTAGCAACATCGAGCTTCATCGTCGGCCACCAATAATAGGGTTTTAGATCCCTATACATTTTTATACTGCCGGGATGAATCGAGTACATGGTCTTGTGAGCTTCTTCCATCAGAAGACCTCTTACTCCTCCCGTCTTAGGTACCCAAATCCTATCTTTGAATACCTTCATTCTTTGACCGTTTGTATCAAACACCAACGTTTTGCCCAAACGTTCTTCCTTTCAGTCATTTTTCTCTAAAGCTTCCTCTTGAGCTTTCTTTATACTTTCCACAATCGTCGAGACAACTTCAATTCTCAACGCTCTTGGCCTTTTCTTCTCAAGATTTACCTTCCGATTGAGAGCATCAGCAACAACATTTGCTTTACCAGGGTGGTAAAGTATCTCACAGTCGTAGTCCTTGAGTAACTCTAGCCAACGCCGTTGCCTCATGTTCAATTCCTTCTAATTAAAGAGATATTGAAGACTCTTATGATCAGTTAAAAGTTTGCATTTAGTACCATAAAGATAGTGCCTCCCTATCTTTAAGGCGAATACTACCACTGCCAACTCCAGATCATGAGTGGGGTAGTTCTTTTCATGCTCCTTCAATTGCCTCAATGCATACGCTATCACTTTATCCCTTTGGGTCAGAACACAATCTAACCCAACTTCTTTAACAACGAACGCGATACTTCTATTGATCGATTTGATCATCCTTTACTTCAATTCGGCTTAAGTCAACTGCTACATCGAACTTGGTTCTCTGAACCACGTAACAAAATCATCGTAGTCAGACTCAATTTGATATGACCACTAGGGTCGGAATAACAATCATCTTCTTAGTCATTACCGAAACGATGGTAACGACAGACTAGAATAAGACGGAATCAATTACTAGTTCCTTGGTAACCTTGTGACTTTCCCTGATCCAAGTGTGAGTCTTGTGCTTCCAGTAGTATAGATCTCTACTACTATTCACACCTACTCATACTCGTCCCAAGTACTGTCTCGCAGTCCCCAAGTCCTAAAATCACAAAACAATTTAACACATACGAATTTGTCCAATTAATCATAAAATTTTCCTAGACTCTACTAGGACTTCTTCCATGCGTATCTTCAATCGTCAATTCTACTTCAACTTGGTTGGTGATGGAAATTCCAGACGATGGGACAACTTCAAAAATTACACCAATCATTCCATCATCCTGCCAATCGAAGGTGTACTTCAGACGTACCGTACCCCTCTAAACGTTCCGTTATTTTATTAGACATATTCTAAAGGCAAGATACCACTCTTATGATATCTTCTGATAGGTATCATTCACTATCATAAGCTTTTCATTTCCTCCATCTACTCAATTCTCTACGAGTCTTCACCATAATGTTTTGTACACCCAAGCAGACGTTCGGTGTACTGGGCGAGAACTTAAGATAGGAATGCTTTATTTACGATAAACGTATAAATCTCCTTATCACTTCGAAACGTTTACATGTTAGTTCTAATCTCGTAATCATACGCTTAGAATCCTACACACATAAGGTTTCCAGATCCGGTCGGCAACAAACCATAGATCCGAACAAATAATAGCATATAAGGCATCCATATAGCTATAACATAAAATATTTAACACATAAAACATTTTAGGCATCTTTCCTAAAATAAACTTGTGATCATGTCTAAAATATAGCAGACACTCATCTCACAATCATCACTTAGCATTCTAAGTTTAAGTCTAGAAATCCTACAATTTCTTAGTTCGCTTAAGCTACTGCTCTAATACCAAATGTGACATCCCCAATTTCACGGCCAGAAAAGACCAGTTTAATTTATGCTTTTAAAATAATTTCAGAGTAATCATTTGATTAAAAGTGTTGCAGAATTTGTTCCCAGAAAAACATGATAGATATGTTATCAAATCATTTCGAAAGAAATGTATTTTATTCACTTAAACCATTGGGATGTCATTGTCAATACAAAAACATAAGCATAAACAAAACTTACATTCATTTACACTAGTGATCTACTTCTCTTTTAATCTCTCAGTGTAAAGCAACTTCGTATCGATACCTGTGATACAATTAAACTGAGTGGGCCAGGCTTAGGAGCCTGGTGAGCATATAGGGTTTTCAACCCACAATAAATAATAAACTTATTAAGTTCTCAATCAACAATAAATTTATTAATTTCATCAACCATAATAACCCTAATTACCCATTCCCATTATCTTCACTTTACGTCCCTAAAACAACAATCACAAGGGACCTAGCCTAAGGATTATCACTAGGGGTGACAACATTGCTTTCCTCAGCAATTTATGTCAAGCAAGACATCCTAACATAAAACAATCAATAAGGTGGCAACATTGCTTTCCTCATAAATTTATGTCAAACAAGACATCCTAACATAAAACAACTAATAAGGTGACAACATTGCTTCCCTCTGCAATTTATGTCAAATAAGACAAACATCGGGGTGACAACATTGCTTTCCTTCAGCAATTTATGTCAAATAGGCACGAAGTCACATCGTCGCCATGTACTAAGTCCATAGCTCTTATTTATCGAGAGTATTTTCCACGGGAGTCCCCCCCCCGCAATACATGTCAATGGGTTTTCCATGTGCTAAGTCCATAGCTCTTATTCATCGACGGTATTTCCCACGGGAGTTCCCCCCCGCAATACATGTCAATGGGTTTTCCATATGCTAAGTCCATAGCCCTTATTCATCGACGGTATTTCCTACGGGATTTCCCCCCGCAATACATGTCAATGGGTTTTCCATATGCTAAGTCCATAGCTCTTATTCATCGACGGTATTTCCCACGGGAGTTCCCCCCCGCAATACATGTCAATGGGTTTTCCATATGCTAAGTCTATAGCTCTTATTCATCGACGGTATTTCCCATGGGAGTTCCCCCCGCAATACATGTCAATGGGTTTTTAGAGTAGGTAATCGACAGTATTTCCCACGGGATTTCCCCCTCGCAATACATGTCAATGGGTTTTTAGAGTACAACTGATGAACATATAGTTCATCCACTTACAGGTTGCAAGCTTGCTAGTGTTCCACAGACCGTCTAGAATAGTCCATGGTTGTGATCCATACTCTGCTGAATGACGGGGGCCAACGTTTGGGTAAGGGCTTTTCTCATATTGCACCACTCACGCCAACGTTTGGGTAAGGCTTTTCTCATATTTCACCACTCACTCTCAACTCATGATCTATATCACTGATCATCTCATCTACCCAACTCTCCTTTCATCACACACCCACTATTTAACTCATGATCTATATCACTGACTCATGAAACTCTCCTTTCATCACACACCCACTAATAAAGTACTCCCGTACGCTCCCGTACCCCGACACGTAATAGTGTCAAAAAGAAGAACTAACGGATGAACACATAGTTCAAAAAAAAACACCTAATGAACATATAGTTCGAGAACACCTTACGAACATATAATTCAAACATACCTACCGATTACAAGTCTGCTAACGTTCCACTGGACTATCGAAAATAGTCTGTGGCCGTTGTCTATACTCTGCTAGATGACTAAATCATCTTAAACATCGATATCTCTCATCACTTTTATTTCATCACACATCATCTAATTTATCTACCCATGTTTTACCCAACATATTTGTAGATAAAAATAGATACACAGTTTAAAACTTGTATAAAACATCTATTCAACAGTCACCTTAATTAAACAATTAATATAAGTAGACATAGCACGTATTTTAAAGAAAATACTTCATATATATGTGTAAGGTGAAAGTTCCTATACACTCACTTGATTTAATGTAACAACCCGATATTTCAAGACAATGTATTGACTAAAAGTCAAATGTGGTAATCCCTTTTTGAATTAATTGAAATAACATCAAAAAATGAAATGTTCGAAAGTCTCACTTTGAGTGTACTAAGTGGTAGATATCGTAACAAAGTTTCCAAAAACATAAAGAACATTAAAATCCGAGTTATAACGAAGGAGTTATGACCAATCGAAGGTCCGCAACAAAACCGACACAACACTGTTAAGCGTAAAATACGAAATTCCGATAAAATACTTTTTAGCCTTAAGTATCTAAATGAAAGTCGTAGATATCATTAAACCGTAAACATACATAAAAAGAACGCCCAAATCTGACTTCGTATGAGGAAGTTATGATTTTTCGAAGTTTCTGACCTAGCAGTAGACAGCTAAAAACTCGAAATAGAGATCGAGCGGTCTTTAGCCGACACAACCTAAACGAAAGTTGAAGACCCTGACAATAGGACTACAACAGTAAAAAGTATGACGAAAATGGACATCAGATGAAGGAGTTATGGAATTTAAACAGACTTTTCCAGGCCCGGCCTGTTAAAAATAATATAATAAAAATAAATTCAAAATTAGCCGACGGAGTCTAAACGAGAGTTGTAGAGCCTTTTCACACCTACGCGTGCATATAAAGAACGTCGAAATCGGAGCTCGTACGAGAAAGTTACGGATTTTACAAGTTCGGGACACAAAACCCAAGGCTGACTCAGCCTCACGACGTGAGGGAACCATGCTCACGACGTGAGCTCGTGATTGATGAGTTCCAGAGTGTCAGCCACGTCAACTCGTCGAAGAGGATCATGCTGACTAAGCCTCACGACGTGAGCAATCCAAAACTCACGATGTGAGACCCCAAATCAGCCCCTATAAATAGAAGCTTAAGGGTGCCGAGTTTGGTGCTCATCTCTTTCCATCTAAGTGCCGTTACTCTGCGTGATTACCTCGAGAAGCCTTCCCGAAGCCATGGTTTTTCATACTCGAGTCCCGAAGGAAGTTCTACACCCCCGAGATCCCCGAGAATCCCGAGATTTCAACTCTCTCTAGTCGAAGTTCTGCTCGATTCTTCTCTCGACTACTTCAAAACAACCACTTCAATCAAGTGAGTTCATACCCCATTTCTACGCTTTTAACTGATTTTAAATGCTTTTGAACACTTTATGGGGGAGAATACAAGTAAACACACGGTTAATCTTGTTTGAAAACATCTATCTTTCGTTATACACTTCAGATTGTTTTTAATAACTATCATATGGATCATGTCTAACATACAAAACATCTTACTTTACTTTACCCTCACGGAATGGAATATGAGTATAAATATCATAAGCTCTATTTATACGTTTACATCATATTTAGGGTAACCACTTTCGTTATGACATCTTTATACATACAAGAACATACAAATCATTTTATGCCTTTATTATCATTATGAAAAAGGATAATCGTTACAGAAACAAACATATACATTTTAATACGTGACTTAATTGAGAATTCGTGAGGCATTCATCTTCAATATACCTTTTAAAGGTACCACTAGAAGTCCTGTTTATAACCAGAATCTCCCGTCCGGAGAACGTGACAAGTGTGTATAGAATTATACGGGACAAATGATCTCGCGCCTTGACTGCTCGCTACAGTCCCCGGGGTGACAAGTGTCATCTCATTTCGACGCCTGAAGAACGTCGCTACAGGCAGACTATGATAGTACGGTTATAAAAACTCATTGGATAGACAATTATTATGGTATTACGTTTTAATGGGGAAAAGTAACAAATACAACTCTTTTCACATTCAAATACAAATCTTCTTGTAGTTTTGTTTTATAATAAGACTATACAACATCTTTTGAGCATGTCATATTTGCTTACAGGTTACGGTCTTGGACATTTAAGACTGCATCTCATTTAGGAAAATATAGGATTTTCCTGGTTCAAATACATACAGTTTATACAACGATCTTTCATACTCATTACATACATTTGTTAGAAAATATCGGATTTTCTGGAAAACATACACGAACTTTCGAATGGCATACATTTTATCAAAACACTACTTATGAACTCACCAACTTTGTTGTTGACACTTTTTCTTTGAAATAACTTGTATTCTCAGGAAAACGCTAAATCAGGTAGCAACTACTTTTCGAAGACTAACGCGCTGGCGTTAGTAACATATTTTGGATCACCATATTGTATTTGATATTTAAACATGTAACACATACAATCATGTAAACTTTTCAAATATATTTATATTATGGTGGTGTGTACTTTCTTTACTATTAAATTGTTATGATACTGTACATGACGTCCTCCGCCCCCGAACGTTTCCGCCGTTCTGGTTTGGGTGTGTGACAGATTGGTATCAGAGCATTGTTTATAGTGAACTAAGTATATCAAAACCATTTATTTTTGATATACAACTATAAACACAGCCGGGCAAAAACACTCTGAGTGAGAGTTATACTTTTAAAATGAAATTTTTATAAAGTATACATGCATACATTATCTAACAGGGTCAGTATCATGATGAAAACAATATATAAGTATTATAGATGAGTTGTGCACTACAGTTATGCCTTGAGATATGTAATTGGAACTGGGATGAATATAGCCTGATCAACTATATTTAACCGAGAGCCGACTAATGTATGCCAGGGAGTAGCTGCAGTGGACAACAAGTCTAAAACTTACCAAACATAACCTCTTTGAATCAACCATAACATTTAGAATACTATAGGAGTATTTGGTAAATGCAATAAGTTTAAACTTTGATACTTCAGTATGTGCTTTAGTTTATAGTAAATTCTTAACCCTATTCTCGTATAGACACTATGGCTGGATTCCACCTACCAGGAGACCCCTACTACCCCAATCAAGGCAACGGGGGATGGGAGGAAGACGACCCAGAAGAGGATGAGGAACCCATGGAGGAGGAGGAAGGGGAAGGCTCTGATGGGACAGACTCAGAACCAGAAATAATCAATCCACCTGCCGTCCAACCTCCTGCGGTTCGAAGAGGTTTTCAGGGACCAACTCCCGTCTGGGGAAGTCACATTCACCATTGGAGTCAACAGCAAGGATTGCGCCCTCCCTACGGCATGTGTCGGGACTTCTACGACGTCAGTGGTGGAAGTTCAGCTGACCGGGCTCTCCCAGTCATGGTGGGAAAAATAGCCAACCAGTCCTACCAATCAGGAGTTCAAGCGAACCGGATTCGCGAAACCGACGTAGTGGTACAAGGTAACGCAGCCGATATCCGTCGCCTGGACAGGGTGCAGGAGGATGCCCAACTCCACACCGACACACTCCAAGACCAACTAAACACAGCCCTCTCTGAGATAAGAGAAATGAGGGAGCAGCAAGCCACCTTTGACAGACGTCTCATGCGAGCCAAGCACTCAGACACAGAGTCAAGCTCCAAGCGCAAACCACATCGCAAGTAGTACTTGCCCGACCCCCAAAAATTTGTTATAGAATAGGATCTCGACTAAAAGTCTTACTTTTTTTCTAACTTTTGCAATCGGAGACCTTTAGAAAGGTCGAAAATTTTCCTGACTCCAAAATGTAACCCAATATATGTTTAATATATAAGGAAGTACTCTTTTTGTGTGTTAATTCTTTGCCTACCACTCGAATTCATAAGTTTATCTATAAACTCTAATTATGAATCAAAATCGAGAACCTTGTTTATGTCAAACCCAATTCATGAAATGTTGAAAATGGTTAACTCATTAACACACGACTTTTAAACATGTGAGACTTATTATCTTCCATTAACTTTCTTTCAGCACGATGCCTCCTCGTAGGTCAGCACGCCGAAATACGACACCAACACCGCCACCACCACCTCCAACTTACGATCCCGCTATGGTACAGGCTGCCATCACCGCAGCAGTAGCAGCTGCGCTATCCCAAATAAACTCTAATAGAGCCGGAGGGAGCGGGAGTAGTACCAATCATCAGAACCATGGCACTGGTCATGGTCATGTTAGGGAATGCACCTACAAAGAATTCTCGAACGCCAAACCAAAAATGTTCAACGACACTGGAGGAGTGATTGCACTTATGCAATGGTTTGAAAAGACCGAGACGGTCTTTGAAATCTGTTCATGCCAAGAAATAAGCAAGGTCAAGTTTGCTGCTTGTACCTTCATGGACCGAGCCCTCACATGGTGGAAGGGACATGTGAAATCCGTATCTCTTCCAGTCGCCAACGCCATGAGCTGGGAGGACTTGAAGGTCCTACTGTTAGAAGAATACTGCCCGAGGGGCGAAATTCAAAAACTGGAACAGGAATTATGGAACTTGAAAATGGTTGGTTCTGACCTAGCCGCCTATACGGCCAGGTTCAGTGATTTGTCAGCCCTATGCCCGGGAATGGTCAACCCGGAGCAGAAGAAAGTGGAAAGATACATCTGGGGGTTGTCACCCCAGATTCAAGGGCATGTTTTGGCTTCCAACCCAGTCACATTCAACAGCGCAAAGCGCCTGGCTCAACAACTAATCGATCACGGGGTTAAACAGGGCACTATCACAGTTACTGCTGACCCTCCGAAGGAGGTAGAGGACCGAAGGAAACCCTGGAACAAGAGAAAGGGGCAAGCCCCGCAAGAGAACCCCAAGAGGCAACAGTTAGTGACAGCTCACGCTGTTACTGTCCCTACCACCCCCGCACCAACAAAGCCGTACATCGGCAATCTGCCGAAGTGCAATAGGTGCAACTTTCATCACCACGGACTCTGCCGTGAGATGCATTGCACCAAGTGCAACCGGAAGGGACACACTATCCGCTTCTGTAAGGAACCAACCCAACCAACCGCTCCATCTGCAAATGTGGGAATAGGTCGTGCTTGTTACGGGTGTGGAGCAACGGGACACTATCGAAGGGACTGCCTGAAAGCAAACAATGGGAATACGGGTGGAAGTGGCCGAGTATTCGCAATGGGCCAGGAGGAAGCCGTTGCGGACCCCACTGTTGTTACGGGTACGTTTCTCCTCAATAACTCATATGCCTGTATGTTATTTGATAGTGGAGCGGAGAGGAGTTTTGTGAGTCATAGTTTTAAGAACCTACTCAAACAAATCCCTCAATCATTAAGTGAAACTTTTATAGTAGAAATGGCTAACGGGAAAACAGAAAGCGCTAAGGAAATATACTTAAACTGTACCCTCTCATTAAACAATAATTCATTTCCAATCAACCTCATGCCAGTCTCAATAAAAAGTTTCGACGTCATCATAGGCATGGATTGGCTAAGTTCTCATCGTGCGGACATTTTATGTTACGATAAGGTCGTTCGCCTTAATCTGCCAAATGGCGAAGCCCTCATTATTTATAGCGACAAACCTAGCACCCCTCTTCGTATCATCTCTTGCATCAAGGCTCAAAAATATCTACGCAAGGAGTGCCACACGTTCTTGGCACATGTTGTGGATGTGAATCGAGGAATAGAAGACTTCAAGGGCGTGCCTGACGTCTGTGACTTTCCTGATGTCTTTCCTGAGGATCTTCCAGGAGTACCGCCTGCGAGACAAGTCGAATTCAGAATCGACTTAATTCCTGGAGCCACCCCTGTGGCCAAAGCGCCCTATCGCTTAGCCCCAACAGAGATGCAAGAACTATCCAGTCAATTGAATGAATTACTCAGCAAAGGATTCATCCGACCAAGCTTCTCACCTTGGGGAGCACCAGTGCTTTTCGTGAAAAAGAAAGACGGATCATTCAGAATGTGCATCGACTATCGGGAACTCAACAAACTTACCATTAAGAACCGGTACCCCTACCACGAATAGACGATTTGTTCGATCAACTCCAAGGATCAAACTACTTTTCCAAGACCGGTCTGAGATCGGGATATCACCAGCTGAGAGTCCTAGAGAGCGATGTTCCTAAAACGGCCTTCCGAACCAGATACGGTCACTACGAATTCGTAGTGATGCCATTCGGACTAACCAACGCACCTGCCGTGTTCATGGACTTAATGAATCGAGTATGTCGTTCGTTCCTAGACAAATTTGTGAAAGTATTCATAGATGACATACTCATTTATTCAAAAAGCAAAGAGGAACATGGTCAGCACCTGAGACAAGTCTTAGAGACGCTGAGAACTGAGAAGCTTTACGCAAAATTCTCAAAATGCGAATTTTGGATTAGGAAGGTGGACTTCCTAGGTCACGTGGTCAGCAAAGAGGGAATCCACGTGGACCCTTCCAAGACCAAGGCTATCCAGAATTGGTCTGCCCCAACAACGCTAACCGAAATTCGCCAATTTCTAGGCCTTGCTGGCTATTATCGCATGTTCATACAGAACTTCTCCAGCATTGCAAAACCTCTTACCTCCCTGACTCAGAAGGGTGTAACCTACAACTGGGGGGAAAAGCAAGATACTGCATTCCAAACCTTGAAGCAAGCCCTGTGCAGTGCACCCATCTTGTCCCTTCCAGAGGGGACAGAAGACTCCGTAGTATATTGCGATGCTTCCAATCAAGGGCTGGGTTGTGTGCTAATGCAGCGAGGAAAGGTTATTGCGTACGCCTCACGGCAACTGAAAACACATGAGGTTAACTACACCACTCACGACTTAGAACTTGGAGCAGTGGTGTTCGCTCTGAAGATTTGGAGGCACTACCTATACGGTACGAAGTGCACCATCTTCACAGACCACAAAAGCCTTCAACACATATTCGATCAGAAGGAACTTAACATGAGGCAAAGACGTTGGATTGAGCTACTTAACGACTACGAATGCGAAATTCGTTATCATCCAGGAAAAGCCAATGTGGTGGCAGATGCCCTTAGTCGTAAGGAGTACTCTGGCCAAAGAGTGAAGTCATTGACTATTACGATCCATTCACACCTGTCAACACAAATCAAGGAAGCTCAATTGGAAGCCTTGAAACCCGAAATCATGACAGGTGAAGCACTTAGAGGGATGGACAAGAATTTTGAGATCAAAGGTGATGGAGTTCGTTACCTCATCAACCAAATCTGGACACCGAAGTTCGGTGGGTTCAGAGAAATGGTTATGGACGAAGCACACAAGACCCCATACTCCGTGCACCCAGGTTCAGATAAGATGTACCTGGATCTCAAGCAACTATACTAGTGGCCAAACATGAAAGCAGAAATTGCTACCTATGTGGGCAAGTGCTTGACTTGCGCCAAGATCAAAGTAGAACATCAGAAGCCCTCAGGTCTACTCCATCAGCCCGAAATACCTGAGTGGAAGTGGGAGCAGATTTCCATGGACTTCATAACCAAACTACCCAAGACGCAGGGTGGTCACGATACCATTTGGGTGATCGTCGACAGGTTAACCAAATCTGCCCACTTCTTGCCTATCAAGGAGACCGATAAGATGGAGAAACTAACAAGAACCTACATCCGAGAGATTGTGCGACTTCATGGAGTACCAATATCTATCATCTCGGACCGAGACAGTAGATTCACTTCAAGGTTCTGGCAGACGCTGCAGAAAGCTTTGGGAACTAGGCTTGACATGAGTACAACCTATCACCCACAAACTGACGGGCAGAGTGAGAGAACGATCCAAACCCTAGAAGACATGTTGCGAGCATGTGTAATCGATTTCGGTAAAGCATGGGACGTCCACTTGCCATTGGTGGAGTTCTCTTATAACAACAGTTATCACACTAGGATCAAGACTGCGCCATTCGAAGCCCTTTATGGCCGCAAGTGCAGATCACCTCTGTGCTGGGCGGAGGTGGGCGACACGTAGTTGGCGAAAGGTCTAGTCCCTGATAGTACTCTCACTGGTCTGGAAATCATAAGGGAAACGACTGAAAAGATCGTTCAAATTCGAGAGCGACTGAAAGCCTCACGAGATAGACAAAAGAGCTATGCCGACAAAAGGCGAAAACCCTTGGAATTCAGGTTGGTGACCGCGTTCTACTGAAGGTCTCACCCTGGAAGGGCATGATACGCTTCGGGAAACGTGGAAAGCTAAACCCAAGGTTCATTGTACCCTTCGAAATTACTGCAAGGATTGGTCCAGTAGCTTATAGACTCCAACTTCCAATCGAACTTAACAAAGTACATCCGGTGTTTCACGTGTCTAACTTGAAGAGGTGTCTATCCGACGAAACCCTTGTAATTCCACTCTAGGAAATCGAGCTGAATGAAAATCTTAACTTTGTGGAAGAACCCGTCGAAATCATGGATAGGGAAATCAAACGAACTAAACAGAGTCGCATACCAATAGTGAAGGTTCGCTGGAATGCTAAGCGGGGACCCGAATTCACTTGGGAGCGAGAAGATCAGATGCAACAAAAGTACCCGCATCTTTTCCCTAGTTCATAAACTTTTGCTTTGTAATCAATTTTGGGACGAAATTCCCTCTAATGGGGGGATGATGTAACAACCCGATATTTCAAGACAATGTATTGACTAAAAGTCAAATGTGGTAATCCCTTTTTCAATTAATTGAAATAACATCAAAAAATGAAATGTTCAAAAGTCTCACTTTGAGTGTACTAAGTGGTAGATATCGTAACAAAGTTTCCAAAAACATAAAGAACATTAAAGTCCGAGTTATAACGAAGGAGTTATGACCAATCGAAGGTCCGCAACAAAACCGACAAAACACTGTTAAGCGTAAAATACGAAATTCCGATAAAATACTTTTTAGCCTTAAGTATCTAAATGAAAGTCGTAGATATCATTAAACCGTAAACATACATAAAAAGAACGCCCAAATCTGACTTCGTATGAGGAAGTTATGATTTTTCGATGTTTCTGACCTAGCAATAGACAGCTAAAAACTCGAAATAGAGATCGAGCGGTCTTTAGCCGACACAACCTAAACGAAAGTTGAAGACCCCGACAATAGGAGTACAAAAGTAAAAAGTCTGACGAAAATGGACATCAGATGAAGGAGTTATGGAATTTAAACAGACTTTTCCAGGCCCGGCCTGTTAAAAATAATATAATAAAAATAAATTCAAAATTAGCCGACGGAGTCTAAACGAGAGTTGTAGAGCCTTTTCACACCTACGCGTGCATATAAAGAACGTCGAAATCGGAGCTCGTACGAGAAAGTTACGGATTTTACAAGTTCGGGACACAAAACCCAAGGCTGACTCAGCCTCACGACGTGAGGGAACCATGCTCACGACGTGAGCTCGTGAATGATGAGTTCCAGAGTGTCAGCCACGTCAACTCGTCGAAGAGGATCATGCTGACTAAGCCTCACGACGTGAGCAATCCAAAACTCACGATGTGAGACCCCAAATCAGCCCCTATAAATAGAAGCTTAAGGGTGTCGAGTTTGGTGCTCATCTCTTTCCATCTAAGTGCCGTTACTCTGCGTGATTACCTCGAGAAGCCTTCCCGAAGCCCTGGTTTTTCATACTCGAGTCCCGAAGGAAGTTCTACACCCCCGAGATCCCCGAGAATCCCGAGATTTCAACTCTCTCTAGTCGAAGTTCTGCTCGATTCTTCTCTCGACTACTTCAAAACAACCACTTCAATCAAGTGAGTTCATACCCCATTTCTACGCTTTTAACTGATTTTAAATGCTTTTGAACACTTTATGGGGGAGAATACAAGTAAACACACGGTTAATCTTGTGTGAAAACATCTATCTTTCGTTATACACTTCAGATTGTTTTTAATAACTATCATATGGATCATGTCTAACATACAAAACATCTTACTTTACTTTACCCTCACGGAATGGAATATGAGTATAAATATCATAAGCTCTATTTATACGTTTACATCATATTTAGGGTAACCACTTTCGTTATGACATCTTTATACATACAAGAACATACAAATCATTTTATGCCTTTATTATCATTATGAAAAAGGATAATCGTTACAGAAACAAACATATACATTTTAATACGTGACTTAATTGAGAATTCGTGAGGCATTCATCTTCAATATACCTTTTAAAGGTACCACTAGAAGTCCTGTTTATAACCAGAATCTCCCGTCCGGAGAACGTGACAAGTGTGTATAGAATTATACGGGACAAATGATCTCGCGCCTTGACTGCTCGCTACAGTCCCCGGGGTGACAAGTGTCATCTCATTTCGACGCCTGAAGAACGTCGCTACAGGCAGACTATGATAGTACGGTTATAAAAACTCATTGGATAGACAATTATTATGGTATTACGTTTTAATGGGGAAAAGTAACAAATACAGCTCTTTTCACATTCAAATACAAATCTTCTTGTAGTTTTGTTTTATAATAAGACTATACAACATCTTTTGAGCATGTCATATTTGCTTACAGGTTACGGTCTTGGACATTTAAGACTGCATCTCATTTAGGAAAATATAGGATTTTCCTGGTTCAAATACATACAGTTTATACAACGATCTTTCATACTCATTACATACATTTGTTAGAAAATATCGGATTTTCTGGAAAACATACACGAACTTTCGAATGGCATACATTTTATCAAAACACTACTTATGAACTCACCAACTTTGTTGTTGACACTTTTTCTTTGAAATAACTTGTATTCTCAGGAAAACGCTAAATCAGGTAGCAACTACTTTTCGAAGACTAACGCGCTGGCGTTAGTAACATATTTTGGATCACCATATTGTATTTGATATTTAAACATGTAACACATACAATCATGTAAACTTTTCAAATATATTTATATTATGGTGGTGTGTACTTTCTTTACTATTAAATTGTTATGATACTGTACATGACGTCCTCCGCCCCCGAACGTTTCCGCCGTTCTGGTTTGGGGGTGTGACAGATTGGTATCAGAGCATTGTTTATAGTGAACTAAGTATATCAAAACCATTTATTTTTGATATACAACTATAAACACAGCCGGGCAAAAACACTCTGAGTGAGAGTTATACTTTTAAAATGAAATTTTTATAAAGTATACATGCATACATTATCTAACAGGGTCAGTATCATGATGAAAACAATATATAAGTATTATAGATGAGTCACTGTACACGCGTCGGATGCGAGGCTCGCCACCGAGGCACACGCGTCGGTTTCTCATTGGACCACTTCGGATGACTCTCCGGTTCGGACACGCTTCTAATGACACAACAATTTCGGACACGTGGCACTCATGCAGCGAAGGTGACGTGGCCGAAGTCCACGTATGCGAAATTTCCCCGTTTTGACATTTTTTCTCGATTTTCGTGCCAAAACTTCTAAAATGCATAACTTTCGTATACGAGCTCCGTTTTTGACGTTCTTTATATGCACGCGTAGGTAAAATTACGCTCTACAACTTTCGTTTAGACTTCGTGGGCTAATTTTGACTTTAATTTTTATATTATTATTTTTAACAGACCGGGACAGGAAATCCGTTAAAAATTCATTTCTTCATCCGACATCGGTTTTCGTCTGTCTTTTTACCGTTGTACTAATATTTACGAGACCTTCGATTCTCGTTTAGGTTGTGTCGGCTAAAAATCACTCGATCTAAAATTCGAGTTTTTAGCTGTCTACTGCTAAGCTGAAACTTCGAAAAATCATAACTTCCTCATACGAAGTCAGATTTGGGCGTTCTTTTTATACATACTCTCGGTTTAACGAACACTACGACTTTTGTTTAGATCACCAAGGCTAAAAAGTAGTTTATGAAAAACTCACTTTTTACGACATTTGGCACCGTGCCAGTTTTGTCGCGAAACTTCGACATGTCATAACTTCTTCGTTATAACTCGGATTTCGGTATTCTTTATATGTCCGTAATCCTTGTCACGCCCACTATAAGTTTCTTAATAGATATCGGCTTTATCTTAATATTTATTTTTGATGTTCATTTTTATTCTTAATTAATTAAACCCTAATAATTAAGCATAAAACACATAATATTCAAATAATTCCTTTTCATTTCTTCTAAATGAGTTACAAAGGTTAACCTAGACTATTATGTCAATATTAATGCCTAGCCTAGAAACACGGGCGTTACATAATAACATCATGCAATGGATCCACAACTAAAACACTGGAGTACCCCTGAGCCCACAACATAAGTCTGGCTTGCCCTCGGGGCCCACAACTTATGTGTGGCTTGCTCCCCGACCAGATCAGTCCTTGGACTGAATACCACCAAGCCCTCAGTTAAGTCTGGCATGCCCTACCCGGACCTTACCTCATATTTGGAATGGTCATGTTATGAGTCTGGCATGCCCTACCCGACCCTCAGCTTATATCTGGATTGCTCCAGGGTTTGTTGGCTACCACATGGAGCAGTACAACCTCAACCCAACCCATACAATATGTCGACATATAATAGATACTAACATATACATATAATCATACAAACAATATCACAGGTAGTCCTACCGATCTACCATAATAGCATATCAAAACTAGCATGCATATCAATTCAATACCAGCATATCAACGAATATCATGTTATCAGAACAAATGGGTCGGCATTGGTGCCTTCGACCCGTAAATACAGTGAAGAAAACTCACCTCGCAAATCCTGAAAATATAGCAAAAAAGAATATCGCTCCGCGGGTCCACTCTACAGATCACCTATGCACAGGGAAAGACCCAACCTTGGGCTTCATAACAAGTACCCAAAATTCCCCTAGGGTTAAACTAGGTCAAAAGTCAACGGAAAGTCAACGGTCAACAAAAAGTCAACCCAACTAAGTACGCGTAGCGTACTGAGCCTCTACGCCCCGTGTACTCCGCCCTTGACCAAAAACGGGCAGTTGACCACCTACACCCAACGTACGCTATGGTATGCCCAACGTATATAGTGGCCATGCAATACCTCCATTAAGTGCTTAATTCAACAAGTCCAAACGTCCAAATCCAGATCCAAGTCTAAAAAGGTGCTCCTAACAATAAAGTTTCCAACTTTATGGTTATGCATGCCTTAATAAGTCCCAAAACCAAAACCTGAGTTTGTCTTAACCACTTAAGACCTCTATATCTTGCATGCAAGCACTAAATGAGTCAAGATAGCATTTTTACGACTTGATGCACCTCAAATCTTCTGAAAGGACAACTCCTTTGGTCTTAGAGTAGCTCTTACTCATTAAGTCCAAGAAAAGGGACTAAAAACTCATAAAACTTCATATGGCTAGCTCTTAAGGAAATACAAGTCAAGATCAAAGCTTGATACCTTCTGGAGCTTCCCAAAGAGGCATAGATCCGGATCTATAAGCTTGCTTCCACACTAAGGCTCCTCAATGAATCTTCTTTCTTCCTTCAACACACCAAGAACACACACTTAAGCTGAAAACACACACTCAAGGGTTAGGGTTTGCAAAAACGTCTAAAGGAGAGTGGTGGTTGAAGAGGTGAGGGAAATGAGGCTATAAGGATAATTATATAGGGGCTTAACCCAAAAATTTAGGGTTTCTACACCTGGCGAGTACGCCCCGCATACGATGATGTACGCCCAGCATACTAGGGCACGCCCTAGTATGCTAAGCGTACGCACGTACACATGGCGTTCTCCCATTCTTCCAAATTTACGATTTTGCCACTAGGGCCTCTAATGGACACATTGTCTTGGACTTAGGGACCAAAATTTTATAAACAAAAATAATAGGAATGAATTTAAAAGTACCTTTACATCGGGATGTTACACCTCCAAATATTATTGTTTTTCTAGAAGTCCATATAAGTCTTGAACACATGTCAAAGATAATGAGAGTGTCATTGTCTTCTTGGTATTACATGTTGATAACAATACTTATCATAGGAAACATTGTCCCTAAACTACAAAATCCAAAAGCTCGGGAATTGTTTTTCCATGATGAACATGGGGAAACAACATTGATACTTGGTCTTCGGATCTAAAAGTATAAAAAAATGTTTAGTAGGACTCATACAAAGCACATACATGAATGATGTGTTGAAAGGTTTCATGATGGAAAGTTCTATGAAAGGGATTGTTCCTATGCATCATATTCGGGTGTTGAGTGAATCTCAAAGTCCTTTGTTCTAGTAATTAAAATGAGAGGATGAGTCGAGCTCTATATGATTCAGATATGGCATCAATCATGTATGTTATAACTTGTGCTTGTTTTGATGTCTCAGATGCCTTAGGCATTGCGAGAGAGTATTAGAAATTTGCATGACAGAATCACTAGACAACTATCAAGAACATTTTTAAGGTATTTAAGAGATACAAAGGACTGGTTGGTTGTAAACAGTAGAGAAAACGATTTAGAAGAGCTATACTGACATGAATTTCAGAATTGACTTTAATTCATAGACTAAATGGATATTCGTATTGAATGGATGTGTGGTAGGATGAAAGGTTTCATGTAGGAGATGTTGGTAGGCTCAACAATGTGAGTAATACTACATTAGTGCAAATGAAGTAACCTAGGAGAAAACCTAGAATACAAAACTCATTAATTCACCTTAGAGTTGTTTTGAGTAACAAATTTCCATTGGAAATATTATCTGAAGGTGCACTCGTGTTGACTAATGATCCTTGAGATCACAAAGGGTTAATGCATAGATGAAGAAAATACCATACATCTAAGATATAGTTAAGGATGGAGATCTATTTGTAAAGTGAGTATCTTCCTGATGATTCATTCACAATAGTGGTGACCAAAGGAAACCATATATGCATGACAAGGGCATATAAGTGAAAAATGATGAAAGTTTAGTTGTTAAGTCGATTACCCGAAACATTTATACAATCAATAAATCTGTAAATGTTAGGGTGATTAAATAATGAGGATTTATTTATATTTAAAGAGTATGATACCATAGACAATTAGTTTGTTATTGTGTTTCATTTTTACATGTTTAGATCACCTCTACCCGAATAATTAATTTACTCGAAACTCCACAATCGTTCGTACTCTTGGGAGTCAGTACTGAATTAATATTGTCATGAAGTGTTAGTAAATGACCACTATTATTGGGCATGACATGGAGATTGATGCTAATAGTTATGAGTATTTAAATGAGATTTTAAATATTGGAATAACCTGCTCGCTTAGAGATTACTTCTTGGATTCTATCACGAGTAATTTTGAGAGGATAATATCTTCTATTCTTCAAACGGAGTTGCATAAGTTGTAGTTTTCAAATATGTTGTACATTGGTATTACATAAGCGCAACCGTAAATGGATGTTATAAAATGTAATTCCATGTATGGCATGAAGAGTAAAAGTTATAATTATGTAGTCAAAGTTTATTCGTTACTTTTTGCCTTAATAGGAAAAACGATATTTTTGGGCCCATCGGTGATTTGATGTTGACATTAATGTGCTTTTTCTTAGTCCCGACTAAACTGATGTGTTCAAGTTGTTGTCTGAATTTAGTCATCATAAATCAGAAATTAGGAAAAAAAGCTTTTACTATGAGATTGATTTGTATCCATGTCTCTTATCCATACGATATCTTGTAGAATAAAGGAATAGTTGATCACTTATTTAAGGGTCAATGTTTGATTATTTTAGAGTTCGCCAGTGGTTGTGGAAGGCACACTTTGCTGGTTATTCGAAGTCTATATTTGAAATTGTAGCTTTTGACTTGTCCAAGTGGGTAACTATTAGAATAGGTTTCCAAGGTCTTAACTAAATTGGTCAAGGTCATATTTAAATCTATATAACTTTATGAAATAAAATTAAAGTCCTTTTTCGGTTGCCATCAATAACTAGAAATAGCTAGAAATGACTTTAGGAGATATATAAAGAGATTTGTTAATTTATTATATGATTAATAAATTAATTAGAAATTATTGGAATTGATTAATTATTAATAAGAATTACCGTGGAAATAATTCTGGATTGATTGGTATTAATTAAAGGTGCAAGGACTGAATTTGTAATTGTTTATGATTGAGCAAAGAAGACAATTCTAGATGGTTTCTATGGTGTGGACGATTTCATAGGGATTCAGAAGGGTTCTGGAAGCCTCACTGTAATACCCTGATTCCCAGGTATGAATTTAAATCTTAATATATACTCATTTTCAGGGCAACTCTATGATTTGGGAGGCTCAAACTCGTCGTGTAGAGTTTTAATGGCCGCATATCTTTAAGGTCTACCCGACGAGTTGGAAGGCCCCAACTCGACGAGTTGAGGGCTGAACATGAAACCCTAATTTTTCAGGGTTTTGCACCCTATTTAAAGACCTTATGACCCTTTGTTAGCTTCCCTCACCATCCCTTCAGTCCAGAGAAAACCCTAATCGTGCCTATTTCCCCACTTTGAGTGTGTGTGTGAGCTTAAAGAGTATTCTTTGGTGCTTTTCTTGAAGGAGCTTGAAGTTGGTGGTGCAAAGTTGAAGGGAGAAGCTTTAGATCCGGGATTTCCATTGTTGTTGCAGTCATTCTAAGGTATAAAGTCGATACCTTGACCATCCCTTTTGGTAGATCTCTTCATTTGAAAGTTTATGGCCATTATTAGTCCATTTTAGGATTTGAGCATGTTATGAAGCTATGAATTTAGATTTGGACATCTCATGGCCTCCATGGACTTCAAGTCGCCAACTTTATCATGTCTTGGCCCTCCTTCATGCTCTAAGTCCCTTAATAAGCTTTATTTTAGTGTTTTAGCCCCTTGATGCCATGCATGGACGTAAAGCTTGCAGCTTTACATGGTATCTCAACCCTAGGGGACCAGATCTATAGTTTGGAGGCATTAGACTCGCTTGGAAAGCAAATGAATGTATTAAGACTAGGACAACTCGATGAGGTTCTTAGCCTACTCGACGAGTTGAATCGGGTTTTCCCGCTTTCTGGATGCTGAAGAACTCGACGAGTTGTTGTGGTAACTCGGCGAGTTGTCTCGAGCTTTTCATAATTTTCTGAGATATGAAGGAACTCGACGAGTCAGTAGATGCACTCGACGAGCTGGGTCAACATGGAATGTTGACCTTGACTATTGACCTTGACTGTTGACTTTGACTTGACCATGGTTGACCAAGTTTGACTTTTGAGGGAATTTTGGAATTTTGATGGAGTAGTCATTGGTGATTATAGGCAGTTGAGTTGGAGCTGTGAGTTGGGATTGATATTACCGATTCAACACTACTTGTGAGGTGAGTTTTCCTCACTATACTTAGGGGTTGAAGACACCAACGTCGGGCCATTGGATTGGTATCCTACTAATTATTGATATGATGACTATGAGTTAGATATGCATGCTAGTTTGATATACTAGTCTGGTAGATCTGTAGGACTATCTGTGATACTATCTGATTATCTGTATGTGTGGTTATCTGTTACATGTTAAGTGTTGACATATTGTGTGGGTTGGGTTGAGGTTGTACTGCTCCGTGCTGTAGCCAATAAACCCTGGAGTATGCCAGATATGAGCTGAGGGTCAGGGAGGACATGCAAGACTCATACTGAGGACACATGAGCATTCCAAATACAAGCTGAGGGTCGGGCAGGGCATGTCATACTCATACTGTGGGCTAATCTTTTATATTCCAATCCAAGGAATGAGGGAGCAAGCCAGACATAAGCTGTGGGCGGGCCCAAGGGGCAAGCTAGACTTATGATGTGGGCTCGGGAGCAATCCAGGCATGAGTTGTGGGTCCGATAGGCAAGCCAGACTGATGTCGTGGGCTCGGGGGTAATCCAGTCTGTAAAGATGTGGACCCATTACGTGCTGTTATTATGTGTACTATTTGTTATGTATCGGTATTTTGGGGGAACTCACTAAGCTTCTGGCTTACAGTTGTGGATTTTGTTTCAAATACATCAGATGATCGCGGGAAGGCGAATGCTTGATCCTGTACCTCCTCACATTTTATGTTATGATTTCTGGGATTCCTATGATGTTAAACTATTTTGAAAATAATTTGTAAACAATGGATGGTTTTGGAATGTTTGAAAATTTTAAAATTTTTCATGAATTTTATGGATGTTACACTCCTGGTAACTGATAAGGATACCTAGTTAAATAGATTAAATATGAATAATTAATTATTCAAATTAGGGTTTATCCTGGAGATCTACTAGCTATAAATAACAACCCTTGTCATCAAACTTTCATGGCTATGCCTCTTGAAACAATGAAATCCGAATTTCATACTTCTCATTCCCTCTCCTCTTGATATCTAGTGTTCTAGGGTTTTGAGTGTGAGTTACTAGAGGCATTCACATTATTGGATGCTTCCTCTCCATGGAGATTTTGAAGACTCAAGATTTAGTATAATCATTTATCTTATAGGCATTCACATTATTGGATTGGTTTTCATACTATGTTGCTATAATGAGAAAACGTTGTAGATGTCTAGGTTGCATGTATCCATCTTCAATTTTTACACCAAATTTCATATTAGCAACCTCATTTAAGAGAATTACAAAAAAGAGAACTTTTTTTTTCTATATATACTTAAGCACATTTTAAAAAAAAATGTATACAAGCACAAAAAACTATGAATATACAACAAAAATTCATTTAAAAAAATCTTTTAAAAAGGTTAGAAACAAAATATAAGCAATATTTTTGCTGAAACTTAAGCAATATTTTGTTTTTAATATTTAAAAAAATGAATTTTTACTTATTCTTATCTTTTTTGTGCATATGCACCTGAGAAAAAGAAATCAATATTTTTTTACATTTTTCTTAAATAAATCATACCTACCTGATGTTCATGTGAAATTTGGTAATCAAAATTCAATGTGGATAAAAAGTTCTCCGAGTTCCCTCCTATACATATAGTTCTCCATATATATATATATATATATATATATATATATATATATATATATATATATATATATATATATATATATATATATATATATATATATATATATATATATATATATATATATATATATATAAGACTCCCTAAACCGCCACATGGCCCCCTTATAACTCTACTCTATGCCACGTATCAATACCACAAAAACTCTTAGACTGATTTTCCCGCCCATGCATTCCTTCGACTGTGAATTACTCATCTCCTAAGATTAAGTAAATTAGTTTTAATATCCAATTACATTTCATTCAAAATGCGTATTATATATGTAAACAAATTTTTTAACTTCAATAGAGATTTGTAATCTTTTAAAATCAGCTAATCATAATCCTCCAACTTACAAATATTGATTCCCTATTATTATCTTCTTTATTGGCGTCTTGAACTTCAAGAATTCTTTTGTGTCTCTGCAAACCACCGAAGGTAATCACTTTTTTCAACCCATCTAGTAAGTCTACAACAAATATTTTTTACCGATTGTGTTTTTTTGATTTACAAAAACCTATTTAGTTTATTTATTTTTCTTCTCCTTCTGTTACGATTCTTCTTCTCCTTCTATTACTTCTATTACTTTTTCTTTTGAGGATTTGAGTTTCATATCATCCTAAGTTCATTCTGTATGGTATCTATTTCGTCAAAAGGAGATACCATAGAACATAAGTGTGGTATTTGTTTCTATTTTTTATTATTTGTTTTTGATTTTTCATAAATTAGAAAGAAAATGGCATATTTTTCATTTTTCCCTTAAAGAAATAATGCCAGTATCCTTGCCTTTTTTAGCATAACTGATGTAATAGTGATTTCATAAATCATACTTTTCTATTATAACAATTTTTTAAAAATTCTTTTAACATAATGCTTAAATGAAAAACTTAAACTTTCTGTTAAAATTATATTCAATGTTATCAACATTACAACAATTATGATAAAAAATACACTGATTATTTATTTAGACTTTGTTTTATAAATCAATTAGGCATCCAGCCATTGTACTTTGATTATGAAAACAAATTTCATGCATAAAGTGACTTACATCACTTAATGGGTAAAAGGTGACTTACATGTATGAATATAATGATTTCATATTACCAATTTCTTCTTTACCGTCTTGAAATTCGTTAGTCAAGAACTGCACATCTGCATAATACTAAAGGTATGTCAAAAATTACTATCTCCACATAATACAGAAGGTTTGTTATACAAAGTGTTATTATTTTATCGTGGATTCTTTGTTTGGTTCCAGAAATGAGTTAGGGTTCGATTTAGGTTTCTTCAAAAACAAAATTGTTCGTGTGTGTGTTTGAAATTGATTTCGTATTGATATGTTTGTTTAAATTTATCCTTCAAAAACAAAATTGATTTCATAAGTGTGTTTGAAATTGATTTCGTTTGAAAGGTTTAAAATTAATGAAGATGAATGGGTTTAGAAACGAGATCCGAAATCGAGTTTGATTTTGGTTACGGTTTCTTCATCAGAAACAAAATTGATTTCAGATGTGTGTTCCAAAAACAAAATCGATTCCAAATATGTGTTGAAGGGTTTAAACTCGAAGAAGATTAAGGGTTCCAGAAACGAGAACCTGAAAAAAATTCCATCAACCACCACAACCTATGCCTTAATCTTCAACCTCAATTATTAGAACCACCTTCGTTTTCCACAATCGAGAAAACCACCACCACCACTTGTTTCTAGACCCATTCGAGTTCACATATGGTGGATTTCAGGTCTCGTTTCTAGACCCATTCATCTTCATCAAGTTTAACTCAAACACACATCAGATGAAGAATTTTGTTTTTGAAGAAACCCTAAATCGAACCATTCAAAAACCCATGAATCTGGAAACACTAGATAAGAAAGTGAGAGAAAGAAGAAATCTGAAAAATGTTTCAAGAACTCTCCGGAAAATCTATTTTGGGCGGAGAAGATGACAGGAAAATCATAATTGGCCGGAAAAGACGTCGGAAACCGGAAAAACCTTTTATTACCGGTCATAATGGTACATTTAAACAAAAAACAAGTTTAATGGTTTACAGTGCACGAAAAAAAGTTAAGTGACCAAATATGTACAAAGCATATAGTTGGTTACCCTCTCAAGTAATTATCCCAATGTAAAATGGTTTCAGAGCAAAATACTTCCCATTCAAGCTTTACTCCTCTGATTTTCTTAGTTTTCCGATTTAGGCTTCATTCATCTTCTAAATCAGATCTGATTTGAAGATTCTCATTTTCGTATCACGACAAATTCATTGATTTCTTCAAAAATCAAGCATGTCGACTTCAAGTGCAAGCAATTCAACTTTGTCTGCAACAGTTTTGTCTCTAATTGACGATCAATTGCATCTACATGACCTTCATCATTCAGATAATCCAGGTTAGGTTCTTGTATCTTAGCCTCTTACGGAAGATACGTACTCTTCATGGTGTCAAGCAATGTTGATTGCTATGTATGTTAAGAACATAACCGATTTTATCAATGGATCTTTGCCTAAACCTTCTATATCCAAAGAAATCTCTGCAAGTATCATGTTTGCATAGACGACTTTTATAATATGGAATGATTTAAAAGTGTGTTTTGAACAATCCAATGGACCTCGTATATTTCAAATTCGTAAGGAATTAGTCAATCTAATTCAAAATCAAGACTCTGTTGAAGTGTATTTCACGAAATTGAAGTCCTTATGGGAAGAATTGTCAAATTTCCGACCACATTGTTCATGTGGTAAGTGTGAATGCAATGGTGTCAAGGAAATTGAAAAGTATTATCAAAATGAGCAGATTATGAATTTCTTAATGGGATTAAACGATTCCTATTCACAAAAAAGAGGTCAAATCCTTCTAATGGATTTGTCACCTCCTCTTAATTGTGTGTTCTCCCTTGTCACTCAAGAAGAAAAAGAAAACTCCTTGTTTACTGATAATCACAACTCCATGGCTCTTTTAGCTAAAACTAATGTTCGAAAGCCTTAGGTTGGTAATCTATGAAAAGAAGGCCCTTATTTCACTCATTGCAAATTTGCAGGACATATTGTTCACAAGTGATACAAACTACATGGCTAACCTCCTGGATATAAATCAAAGGGAATGCTACATTAACTGGAAATGATACTCCCGCGCATGATATGCCTGAATTGGACAATGTTGTTCGAGGCACAAGCTCAATGTCAACAACTCATGTTTTCCCTTACCAATCACATGATTTCAATTAATCCAAACGAAGAAACTCCTCTAGGTAAATATGTTTCTTTAGCAATTCACAGTGGTTATCATTCACAAATTTGGATTATCGATTTGGGGGAAACACATCACATATGTTACGACATCAAGTTGTTTATCAATAAATGAAAATTCGATCATTATATTGTTACATTGCCAAATAAGATGGTAATTCCTGTTCATATTATTGGTGATGTTCGAATTGATCATCTATTCATCCTCAAAGATGTCCTCTATGTGCCAGAGTTTGATCTTAACTTAATTTCGGTTAGTTCACTAACAAAGATACAAAAGTATATGATCAAATTTACATGTGATCATGCTTATATTCAGGATGTGAAGCACCAGAAGATGATTGGCAGACCTAACCGTACTGAAGACTTGTATGCTTTGAAGAGTACTAAAGCAAAAGTGAGTGTTGTTTCTTTAGATACTTGTCATCCGCGTTTGAGACATCCATCTAATAAACGTATTATTTATATTAGAAATCAATTCGAAAATGTAACTGGTACTTCAAACTTTCATGACAATTACACCTGTTCCATTGCCTCGTGGTAAAAATTATGTGGGATGCCGATGGGTTTATAAATTAAAATACGGTGCAAATAGACAAATTGAACGTCACATTTCCCGATTGGTTGCAAAAGGGTTTACCCAAGAAGAGGGCAACGATTATTAATTTCGACACATAATTCACTTGTGATATTACTAGTTTACGTGGATGCCATAATAATTACAGGCCAATCTTCTCAAGGAATTCAATTGTTAAAACAAAGGCTACATCAAGAATTCAAGCTAAATGATTAGGGCAGTTATTTTTTAGGACTTGAGGTAGCAAAGTCACAACATGGTATTTTTTGTCATAAAGGAATTATACTCTAAAGCTAATTGAAGATGGAGGTCCTTTAGTAGCAAAACCATGACATACTCCCATCTTCTTTTCAGCTGAAAGCGTTTTGAGATTCTGACTGGGCTAAATGTCCAGATACCAAGAGATCTACAACTGTTTTTTGTATTTTTCTGGGTAATTCACTCATCTCATGAGGATCTAAAAGGCAACCAACGATGTCTTGATCATCTGCAGAAGCAGAGTACAGGGCAATGGCTTCTACTTGTTGTGAATTAGTATGGTTAGAATGACTTCTTATGGACTTTGGTATTTCCCACTTTATAGCATTACTTTTTTGTGATAACGAGTCAGCAGTTAAAATTGCTTCGAATCTAACTTTTCACGAGAGTACAAAACACATTGACATAGATTGTCATTTCATATGAGAAAAAGTTGAGGACAAAACAACCAAACTCACGCGTGTTCTCTCTGATTTACAGATTGCAGACATGTTTACTAAACCATTACCAACTTCAAAGTTAATACCTTTCAAGTACAAGCTTTCTCTCAAGAACATATATTCTTCATATAAAGCTTGAGGGGGAATATTAGACGATTGTAAATATGCAAAAGGGTAGTTTAGTAATTTTGTAGATATAAAGTTGTAACCACTTGTTATAGTTTTCTTGTATATATAAAATAGCAGTTATCAATTTTCAATCTATGAGATTTTTTGTTTCCGTTTCTTCACTCTATCTCTAAATGTAAAATCTTTTGATTTCCTTATAACTCGAACCTAACAACGATTTTCAATGAATTTTTTTAATTTAATTGCTTGTTATAGGTTAATTTTTTGGTAGTTTTTTGATTCTTTAGTTTGATTCTTCTTTCGCTTTTGTTGCCAAATTTCGCATTTTTAACCTAATTTGGAAGAATGATCGATTTTTTTGTCCATTGTAAGTCAAATATCTCTTTTTCATCTAATACTGTTTTTACGTCCTTAATTAAGCTGAATTTCTTTTCGTTGGTTTTGATAGTGACCATAGTTTGCATGAGATATGGAATCACGGCTTGAATTGTTATTCACATTGAGCTTGAGTTGACAAGGTTTTAATATTTTATGGCTTGCTAGGTCATACTGAGGACCAGTCTCACTGCCTTCGGTTCTTGGCCTAAACCATCATCATAACTTTATGGGCATACATTATGTGTTACTTGCTTGTCTTATGTTGATATTGGAGACGATTTATGAGCATGTTTAAGACCAATTATGTTGCATATGTTTTTTTACTCTATAATTCACATGTCCATGTCCTGCTTAAGAAGTTCTAATTTTGTGCCCTTCATGTATTATGTATATATGGCATGCCACTTTAATCAACATGCATGCCTATACATTTAATTTGGTTGTTCATAAGTTTATACTTTCTTGGGCCAAGACCATTGCTACAAAGTAATATCTTTCTTTTATGTACACCATTGAATCAGAAAACAAATAAAAGTTCGTTTGAGCAGCTCTGTACCTTCTCCTTCAAATCTGAAACATTTTTGGCTGTAAATAATAAAAATAGGAATTAGGAATCAGTTTTGCTAAGCACCACATAAGTTGATTATTGCATTTTTCAGGACATCAAAACCATGCATATATCTTTAGTAAACATTATCAATCTGCTTGATTTTTTTCTTCACCATATTCCTTTACGTACTATGCATCACTTTTTTCTTGTTGTGTGTATTTGTGCATACTCTTCTAATATACAGGAAGTTGTGCATTTTTTAAAGTTTACTGTTAAGTAAGTTATAATTATGTCATTAGAAATTGAAAATTTTACACAATTAGATAACAAAATTTATTTTGAAGGCCTACCAAATGCCAAATGCCAAATTACCAGATGCCAAATACCAAACTGCCAAAATATATCCAATTATATTTTATGCTTATAAAAAGAATTATACCATAAACTATTGGATGTTGACTAGACCTTAAGCCTTCTGGTAGCAACTCCAATTATTCACTTGTTTTAGTAAAAGAGTTTCTTTTCTTCCCATCTGTTACACAAGTTTTTATTATATGATTGCAAGTGTCACCTATATCTTTGTAATATACTAATATTGAATGCTCTATTATTGCATTTATGAAATTTTCTCAATCTTGGCTACTAGTAAAGCCATTTGATATATTTTAATCACGAACCAACCTATTTAGGATACCAGTTTTGTTCAGTTTTCTAGAGAACACCTTTATCAATGTATCGAATGAAGATATTGCTTTCAATATGTGATATCATGTGATAAAGTACATTTTCTTTACCCGATTTGAACATTTGGATGGACATTTAAGTGCAATAGTAATGTTGTGAATTGTTTTCAACATTTTACTTTTGTTCCCTTTAACTTGTTTTCTTTTTAATATGTTATTATGGGTTTTAGTTGACCATTTGTAATTTTATACATTGTGTTATATGCTTAGACAGCAGACACATCTTGAAAAGAGCTGAAGAGGAACAATGAAAAGCAGTTAATAGTAAAACATGAATTGTGTTTGAAGGTATATTCATATATTCACTATGTTCTCTAATGTAGTAATGTATATAATATTTACTTCATTAAAATTGAAATGTGCTTAAAATGGATTTACTTATTTTGATTTTTGCTGGTCAAAACATGGCTCAAGCTGAAAGAGTATCTGTTTAGGAGATGGGAAATCCTTTAACTGCAAAACTTGTTGTTTATGTGGTAAAATCATATGTTATTAAATGTTTATTATTATATTAAATTACTAGGTTGATGAACTTTGCTTGTTGTTTTTTTCAAGTTTTTTTGCAGATATACAAGAGTTCCATTCTTCATTTCAACCGTTAGTTGGACTGGTGATGAATATGAGAAGGTAATGCTAATTTTACAATACTACCCTTGAATGCCTAGGTATTTGGCTTCTATAGAGTCTCTTAGGGGTTGTTTTTTTTTCTATCAAGTCAAAAAAAAAAGTATCTTGAATCTGGGTAAAATTGTCTTATAACAACTTTACTGCAGAAATCATGGTTGGTGCTCAAAAAGGATCAGGTAAAATGAATTTTCTACAATTCAATTTGGTCTACTAGAATAAATATAATTTTTTAGGAAGATCTGAGGCCTGTCAATGTTGGTATTTAATCAGCTTTTCACAAGCTGATCTACAAGAAAACAATGTAAAAAGAAAAACAGAGTATTGAGCAAATGCTTCTAGTGTTTTATTTGTAAAAACTAGATGAATTACACGTACATATTGCCTTGCAATTTAAAGGGAAAAACTTGCTGAAAAGTAGGAACTAACTAATACTAGCTAAAGACCAGGTAATGCAGATACCACGTGCCTTTGATTTATTCTTTCTAATCAAATGAAACGTGAATACTAATTAAGATTGTTGAATTACTTGTAACAGTCAAAAGTTTGAGCAGTTTAAAATAAATAATATGTTTTTATAACATATTAGTCTCGATAGTTTTAAATTGCTAAAATTGGTTTATTTTTTTAGATAACATGCATGCTATGAGGGAAAGCTTTGTTCGCCTCACACACTACTTGGACACATATACTAAATCATCAGATGGAATGTCATCATTTTTGGTATAATTAATTTTATTTTTTGAGTTGAAAATTTCTACCTATAAAGTCTTGAAATGATCAATTTTTTTAATGGAGAAATGGTGGATGGTAATTTAATTCTTGGACACATATACTAAAATACTAAATCATCACATGGAATGTAATCATTTTTGGTATAATTAATTTTATTTTTTGAGTTGAAAATTTCTATCTATAAAGTCTTGAAGTGATTATTTTTTTTAATAAAGAAATGGTGGATGGTAATGTAAGCAATAAGCTGCTTGGATTGTTGATCGTCAACATTTGTGCTTGTTCATTGCAGGTAAAATTCTTTTCTTTTCATTCAGTTATTATTTTTAAAAAAGGTATTATATTGTTAAAAAATATGTTATTTTTTACAGTGATGGATGTGAAAGAACAAATTAACTAGTTGCACATGCGAGTTTGTTACTTCAAACAAGGTATATGTATATTTATATGTTTCATTGTCCTTTATTCGTCTTCAAAATGTCATTTTGTAGTAGTGTAACTTCAAATAAATGTAAATTAATTGTTGAGGTGGTGGTCGAAAAATCCTTGTAGCCACCAAGGTAATTATTTATTTAATTATATGCTCAATTTGTGATTTTATTGTTAACACTAAATAAGTTACTGCTATTTGTTGAAGTGCACTATTTCCCAAACTTTTTATTGCTTGATTGTAACATTGGATTAGAATTTACAATCTTTAATTTTACATATTTACTTCTGTGAATAAAAAACTCATGAACTTTGTCCGATTCATATTTATTTTTTATATGTTAATAATATTTGTAATCTTTCAAAATCTATCTTGGGTGTTTGCAATTATTTCATTTTCTATGGCCCCAAACACAATTGCTTTCCTGAGCTTTTTTTATATATGTTTAAATTAAAAACTAACATGAAAGGTTTACTTGGATGATGGAGTTTTAATTTTTTTATACAAGATTCTTAGCTACACATGCATAGATGACTAATAGGAAATCTCAAATATCTACATCTATCATATTTTAAAGTAAATAACTTGAAGAAAATATTCAGTTTGATTACTATCTCTTTTGTTTTCCCGACTCAAAGATTGGTTTTAGATTGCATAATAATGATTATATAATGGAAATTGATTATAAGACTACTTCTGGATTTGGATATTACTTGGGTTTATAGTTTTCAAAATTTCAGGAACTTAAGAGATCTATTCTTCGGAGGAACACTCGACTTTCTTTAAGATGAGTCTTTGAATTGGGGCAAGAAGTAAGAAAGACTAAAATGATGATGAGAATGATCTATGTCGCATCCTACTCGGGTTATTCTTGATATGTACACTATTCAAAGAGAGATAGGTGTGCTAGATGATGTTAAAGTTGGACTTGTGCCGGATCTTGCAAACAAGCAACCAAATTGTTCTTTTACATATCGTCTAAACAAATATAATGGTGTTAAGATTACTTTGTTTCAACAGTGGTTGTAAATTCGAGGCATGCAATTAAACCGTGAATCAAACCATATAAAGATTTTTCTTTCTTATGTCGTGACCTTTGTTGTTGAATTAACATGTCAGAACACAACATCCATTAACAACGTAGTAATAATGAAACACTTTTGTTCAATTGAATAACACATTAATAAGCTATTTGATGTTAATATTAGCACCACATATGTTATGACGAATGAATCAAAAAAAGCTTTTAAAGTCCCAAATCCTTCTATGTGGACATAGCTTTAAAGATCAATATCAGAATTTTTAGGACAAGTTGTAGAAGCCTTGACTAGTGATATTAAAGATGATATTTCATGATTAATCCCCAATATCCCTAGAGTCCTCTACAAGTTATGCTAATTGGTTTTGAATAATATGAAAAAATATACCAGGAACTACCAATGGACTTCATATATTTTTTTATTATAACATTTTACTTGCAATTACATTTTCTTATTAATACATTGTACATCGAAAACCCCTTATTTATAGCATTGTACTTTCACTTTTCTGGTTATTAGCACAATATAATTTAGACACCGGTACATAAAATACCCAAATTATCCTCCATTGGTCGTGCTTAGCACGAGCCTTAAAAACAATTAATTTACTTTCCATAATAACTTTGTATGACATTGACTAGAAAAACTTTGTACACATTTGCCGTGTCCCTTTAAACATAATTGTAAAAATTCTATTTTATTTTCTACAAGATTTGTAAACATATTTCTTATGAGAACATATCATAGCCTTAAAAACAATTAATTTACTTTCCATAATAACTTTGTATGACATCAACTAGAAAAACTTTGTACACATTTGCCGTGTCCCTTTAAACATAATTGTAAAAATACTATTTTATTTTCTACAAGATTTGTAAACATGTTTCTTATGAGAACATATCATAGTGAAAAAACATTTTTCTTATAAAATTGTGATCAGTATAACAAAAAACACGTTACTTATTTTCAAAATATCAAATTTTTCGCAATACAAATACAACATTACTTGTTGCCTGTTTGCCTTCTCATTCGTTGTACGTTGATAACTAAGTTTTATTAATAAAAAAAGTTATCATGTATAGTTTTTTTTAATTATATATATATATATATATATATATATATATATATATATATATATATATATATACGTCATTGGTAGAATTTAAAGAATTGCGAGAACTAGAAAACTCCTAATGCGCTTTTCGTTTTGTAAACCAAGACCACCATTGGACTCTTAGAGTTGCGTCTAAGAGAGAGATCCATGGTAAAAAAAGATTTGATGATTTTTGTTTTAAATGTGCATATATGCACATTTGAACGTTCACATATGTGCATGCATGCACATTTAGTGTTTTTTTTTTTTCAAAATTTTTCAGTACCAACACAACATTAGGACTCTAATCCCATCGTTTAAGATAATCGCCACTTGAAAATGTCAAAAAAACATAGAAAATGTAAATGTGTGTGGATGAACAATTAGATTTGAATGTATGCACATTTCCAAAAAAAAAGTTTGTCAAATCGTTTTTTGGACCATGGATCTCTTACACGCAACTATACGAGTCCAGTAGTGGATTTGGTTTCGAAAAATGATGAGCGGATTAGGAGTTCTCGAGATCTCGTAAATCTTTAAGTTCTCAGAAGAACATATATATATATATATATATATATATATATATATATATATATATATATATATATATATATATATATATATATATATATATATATATATTAGAGTAAAAATAGTTATCAGAGTACAATTCCAAAATCATAAAGTCGCGGAAACATCGGTGGATGCGCTGCGATCAAGCCGGACCCTTCTCTTTCAAACCGGAAGTACCTGAAACCATAACCATAAAACCGTAAGCACAAAGCTTAGTGAGTTCCGCCCAAAGTACCACATACCACACATAAAAGAAAATAAATGTTATGGGCCAAATCATAGTCATATAATCATTTCCTGCCATGGGCCAAACCATGGTCTTTTCGTTCAGTGTAGAGGGCTAAATCCCGGTCATGCATACAAGTGTCAGGGGCCAGATCCTGGTCTTTCATATAACTGCCAGGGGCTAAATCTCGGACTTTCATACAAATGCCGGTGCCAGATCCTGGTCTTTCATCTATTTATCACAAGGCATCTAGCATTCTACACAACATGCAATGAGCCGGAATTGGTGCCTTCGACCCATGGATCTAGTGAGGAAACTCACCTAAAACTACTGAAAATTAGATAAATGCTCAGATTGTTGATCCGGAAAATCCCCGCGCAAATTAATCAAATAAAACCCCAATTAATAATTGGGCCATAAACCATAACTAGGAATCTGATTCATTTGTCCAACTCCCAGGGTAAAAGACCATTTTACCCTTTCCTCATTTGGCCCAATAAGCTAGGCCCAACCCAATGATATCAAAAGCCCAATATGGCCCAAATTCCTAAATGATACCCAAAGCCCATCATGACCCAAATCCAAGAAGGCCTAAAGCCTAACAATGGCCCAAAGTCAGAAGGAATAGTGGCCCAACAAGGCCTAAAACCCTAATAGTCCAAATATGGACCAAATCTCAAATGTCAACAAAGTCAATGGCTGCTGAGTACGCCCGACGTACTCAGACTTACGCCCTGCATATGCCCTTTTTGGCCAATACACGTTGCGCACGAGTTGGGTACGCCCAACGTACTCCACAACCAAACCTACTCACCATTAAGTACTTAATCGGTTAACCACTATGTCAAATTCTCAGATCTTATCCTAAATGATGTCTTAACACCTAAATTTAGCAACTTTACACTTTTTCATGTCTTAATGGGACCCAAACTCAATAAAAACACAAAATACGAACCCTAACTCATGCATGGTCCAAGATAACACATCAAGATTTCATTTTTATGAACAAAGGACCTCAAAAGTGCTAAGATCTACCATCCCCAGCTTTTGGAGTAGCTCATACTCTCATGCAAGACTTAAAAGACCATATAAAGCACAAAATCAAGCCCTACTGATGATTGTGTATAGTCCCGCCTTCGCCTTCCCATAGACACCGATGATAACTGAAACAATAAACAACTGGATAAGCATAAAGCTTAGTGAGTTTCCCCCAAAATACCACACATAACCAAACAGATAAACAAGCAACGGGCCCAATCAGTTATTGGACTGGAATGCCCAACTATATTGGGTTTGTTCGCCTGCGCTAGGTATCTTAGCCTACAACACAAAGCAGGACCACCTCAACCGAAACCAAACACAACATGTCGACATGTAAACAATCAAGGATCAAGTAGGCACATAATACATACAAATATCAATCGTACAGCTCACTATCGCCTACTAGTCCTCTCACAGCATACAGTCCCGCTACCAGCTAAACTTAATGAAATGTGTAACCATAGGTGAGATAGCCACCCGAACAAATGATCCTACTCTAGAGCCACAACCAAACAAGGAACAAGTAAGGAAGCCTAGATCAAGAGTTCTCAGGTTATCCTACATGACTACAGACACTCCCTAGGGTACTCCACCAGATGATAACCAGCAAGTACAGATAACATACAACTCTACAGATAACTACAACAACGCAACCTACTTGATACCAGGATACAGATCTAACAGATCACCAAAACATAACAGCATACTCTATACCAGGATACGAATCTAACAGATCACTACAGCATAACAGCATACTAAACATCAACAATCCAAGAAATGCATGACCGTATATAATTAGAGGTGAGATAGACACCCGGATAGGTGATCCTACTCTAGAACCACAACCAAACAAGGAACAGGTAAAAGAGCCTAGATCAAGAATCCTCAGTCTATCCTACATAACTACGTACAGTCCCTAGACATCTCTCTTCTAACAGATAACCAAAAATAGTGGGCCGACATTGGTGCCTTCGACCTACGGGTATAGTGAGGCAAAACTCACCTCGATATGCGCAGAGATCACCACCGTAGTAACAAAGAACTCTACCAGCTGCAACTCACTTCCAATCACGTAAAAATACACACAAACACAACCACCCTCATGGTGGCATGAGACAGTCGGAGAAATAAAAACAAAAGGGACAACTGCTCGGAATGACGATGGGACGCAGTGTAGCAACAGAAGAAAATGGAGAAGGTGGGAGGGGGTTGTGCCTTTACTGGAGAAAGGCCATAGTGGCCATGAGCTTTTCGTTCTTTCGACCTTCCCAACTTTCACGACGTTGGGCCTCATCTTCGCCGGCAACATGAGCAGCGGTGGTCGCTCGGTGGTTCTAAGCAGCAACGAATGACGATGGCGACGATTGGAGATAAGAGGGATAAGGTGGCGGCTGATAAAATATTAGGGTTAGGGTTGTTGTGGTATAAAAGACGAGAGGGCAAGGGAGGGGGTGTCGGGTTTTATTCCCGCCTCCATATTTCAAACTTAATTCCCTTTTTTGTCACTTTTAGCCCCCCTGCCACAAAACATTTTTCAGATTAAGCCCAATAAATACTAAAGAACCCCCAACTACCACAATTCTATTCATAATTAGTCCTAAAGTTACACTTTAACCCCTGATTTCTAGAATTTCTAACATTTAACTCATTGTGGCTAACACTCTGATAAATTATTACGGATTTTGGGCTAAAAGAAAAATATAAAAATACATCTCGGGGTTTTCGGGTTTATTTATTTATTTATTTTATTTTATTAAAATGGGATGTTACAATTCTCCCCCACTTAAATTAGATTTCAACCTCGAAATCAGCTCTTGCTTGCACTTCATGATGCCCTCCCCCACAACAACCAAGATGTACGAAAATCCGCGGATTTAATTGGTCCAAGAGTTTCTCGGCCAAACGCCGACATGCTACTCCCGCACAAAAGGGCACCACCGCAATGAAAACTAACCAGTCACATACTGAACTGGACCACACCCCTACTTGGCTCCGACAACCCCGCTAAGATATACACTATCAACATTCGAGCTCACCCCAAATCCACTAACCAACAACAACACTCTGTCTCACCCCCGATCTACTAAACAACAGCACTCGGGCTCACTGTAACAACCCGAAATTTCTATCTTGTACAAACTATTCACTTCAATCAAAGTCAGACTTGTTTCTGCTAACTTTTAGCAATGTTTAGAGTCTGTTTGAGCATTATAAGCTTAGTACATCAAGGGACCAAGTGTTAGAATGGGTCAGCTAAAGTTCCAAACCATTGATCAAGCCATAAGCCCTCAAATGAGGAGTTTACGGCCAGGACCATGAGTTTACGGCCGTAAACTCATGATGGCCGTAAACTCCAGCCTATAAGTATGATGCTTGGTCCATTTTTCTGCACTCTTTCCATTTCTAAGGCTTGGAACTCGAAAACTCTCTCAAGAACATCAAGAACACTTAGGTGTTTTGGGCCGAAAACACCATCCGCTGCCTTCAAATCGTAAGTATGACTTCCCTATTCTTGTTATCTAGTTAAGACTCATAATGCTAGCCTTGAAATCAAGCTTTTCCAAGAACATGAGGTGTTTACGGCCAAGAGCATCTCCTTTGGCCGTAAACCCTAGTTTGTGGTGCATTTGGACCTTAAACTCTTCCTAAGGCTTGGACATGAACCTAGAACCCTTCTTCAATACTTTTTGCCCTTTAAAACACCCATATGCACAAAGTAGCATGAGTTTACGGCCGTAAACTCATGGGAAGTAAACTCATGGGCAGTAAACTCATGGGCAGTAAAATCATGGGCAGTAAACACATGGGCCGTAAACTCATGGGCAGTAAACTCTTGGCCGTAAACTCCATTGGTCATGCCATTTTGGCCGTAAACTCCTGATGGGTTTTGAGCATTCTAACACTTCCTAAGTGTACATGCAACCCTAATAACCTTGGATCTATGTTTGTCTAATAATCATGCAAAGTTGAATTCCAAGGTTATATTCCCATCTAGCATACATGGGGAACATTTTTAACTTGAATGAAAGATAGAATAACTTACCTTGTTGTTGATTATGATCCTTGAAACCTTGTGAGCCTAGCACCCCAAGTGTGATGCCTCAAATGCTTCACACAACACCAAATGCAAAGGAGTAAACTTTGAGAGAATCTTACACTTGCAAAATCGGCTCTAGCCCTCTTGTTTCTTATGTGTAGCCTATTTTGGTGGAGAATGGGTTTCTTATATAGTGTTGACACATCTAGGGTTACACCATGTAAACCCTAATGTGTCATGACTCTTCATTTCCATGACCCATGGGTTTGTAACTCCCATGGAGCATCCTATGGGTGGAACCCAACTTGATAATCCATGGAGCCTCTTAGCCCACTATATAAGATATGAAAGATTTACATAATCTACCCATATATTTAATTAGTTATCTTTTGATCACTTAATTAATTCTAAATTAATTCTTGATCAAACTAATTAAATAATATTATTAATATATTAGAACTTATAATATAATAATAAACCATAAGTGTTATTTCTCTCATTTTAGTTTATCCAATTGCATGGTGCCATGCAACCCAAATGGACCATACCGGGTCGGGTCAAGTACATACCAGAAATAGTTATGGACTTAGACACCTTATCCAACAGTCTCCCACTTGGATAAGTCTAATAACTATAACTGCAATACTTCAGGAACCGATCGGCAATCGTAGTTCTTTTAAGGTCTCTCGGAACTGAGAAGATGATGATACGCCATTTAAGATAAGTGATCATATAATCCTCTGTTCTAGATATCAGCCGGACAAATACATGGAACAATGTCTTACTTTGTGTCCAGCAGTTTGTTTCCCGATTTCCGATTTGTTTGACAAAGAACTTAATTGAACACATCAACTTAGTTCTGACCGGGCCCGGTACATAGGTCAAAACAAAATCATCGAGGGGCCCAGATATCAGCTTCTAATCCAAGAAGGAACAGATAAACTTCGACTCATATGTTTGTTCTACCACTCATTGAATTATACACAAAAGCACGTTTTATAACATCGAGTTACCAATACGTTAACGTACAATCAATGCATAACCAACTCATAAGTAACAAATCATATCTCTAGGTTTGAAGACTTATATGATATTACCGTCTCACGATCACTCGAGATAAATTCCATGAAGTGATTCCAGTGAGCGTGGGTTGAGTCCAATGCTCAGAACTTATGAGCACTCATGAGTGTTGTAGCCATGTCCAACAACTTAGACCTCTGCAACCAATCATGACAGTCTTGATTCATACCTACTTCCGACATATGACCGACTGTGGAGGTTCGAATAATATGATATACCAAACATAATTATTCTGGAAGTCAAAACATGCAAAAGAAATATAGTAAACGATCGACAAGAGATAGCACCACTTTACTCATAAATAAAACACCTTTTATCCATCATCTAATGTCAATTACACTTTACAAATTTCAAGGTTATCTAACTACTAAATCTAATATCATCCTTCAGCCCTATGCTCCGAGCATGCTGGAGATGCTTAACCCGAGTCAGTCCCTTCGTGAGGGGATCTGCTGGATTCTCATCCGATGATACCCTCTTTGCCACGAGGAGTCCTTCTTCTATTCGATGTCTGATGAAATGGTATTTTCTGTCGATGTGTCTGGATCTCCCGTGATCCCTTGGTTCCTTGGCTAAGGCAACTGCACTTTCACTATCACAGAAAATTTCCATTGGCTCTTTAATAGCTGGTACAACTCCAAGGTCTCCAATGAAGTTCTTCAGCCATATCGCCTCCTTTGCTGCCTCGCTAGCTGCTATATACTCTGATTCGCAAGTTGAAACAGCCACTGTCTCTTGCTTGGAACTCTTCCAAGAAATTGCTCCTCCATTTAAGGTAAAGACCCAGCCTGAATGAGAGCGGAAATTATCCCTATCAGTCTGAAAGCTAGCATCACTATACCCTACAACTCTCAAGTCTTCACTCCCACCGAGGGTAAGGACCCAGTCCTTAGTCCTCCGTAGGTACTTGAGGATATTCTTTACCGCAGTCCAGTGTGCCTTGCCAGGGTTCCCCTGATACCTGCTAACCATGCTCAAAGCAAAGGCTACATCAGGTCGAGTACACGCCATAGCATACATGATCGATCCTACAGCCGAAGCATAAGGTATTCGACTCATTTCTGCTATCTCAGCCTCAGTACTAGGGCTTTGTGTCTTACTCAATCTGGCATTACTCTGGATGGGTAACTCTCCTTTCTTGGAGTCCTGCATGCCGAATCTCTTTAACACCTTATCCAAGTAAGTACTCTGACTAAGTCCAATTAGTCTTTTACTCCGGTCTCTCAAGATCCTTATCCCTAGAATATAGGCAGCTTCTCCTAGGTCCTTCATAGAGAAACACTTCCCAAGCCAGGACTTAACTTCCTACAGAGTTGGGATGTCATTTCCTATGAGTAGTATGTCATCCACATACAATACCAAAAAGCTAACTATACTCCCACTAGCCTTGACATATACACAAGATTCATCTTCACTCCTAGAAAAGCCAAATTCTTTGACTTTCTCATCAAAGCAAAGATTCCATCTGCGAGGTGCTTGCTTTAACCCATAAATGGATTTCTCAAGCTTACACACTTTATTAGGGTACTCTGTATTGACAAAACCCTCTGGCTGACTCATGTAAACATCCTCAGCCAACTTTCCATTAAGGAAAGCGGTTTTGACATCCATTTGCCATATTTCATAGTCATGAAATGCAGCTATGGCTAACAGAACCCTAATAGACTTAATCTTGGCCACTGGAGAAAAAGTCTCATCATAATCAACTCCCGGAGTTTGTGAGAAACCCTTTGCAACCAGTCGTGCCTTATAAGTGTGTACATTACCATTCATGTCGGTCTTCTTCTTGAAGATCCATTTGCACCCTATAGTCTTACGACCTGGTACATTCTCAACCAAGTTCCAAACTTGATTGTCATACATGGACTGTATCTCGCTGTCCATTGCCTCTTTCCACTTGGCTGACTTAGGGCCTGCTATGGCTTCCGCGTAACTGTTAGGTTCATCCAGACCTATCAGTGTCTCATCACTGATAAGTGTATCACCTTCCGCAGTAATATGGAATCCATAGTAATGCTCAGGTGCATTCCTAACCCTTGTGGAACGCCTCAGAGGTACAGACTTGTCAATTGGCTCAACAGAAGTTTCCTCCTCAAGTTGAGTGCTAGGGTTTGAAGTTCCTTCACCACTTGACTCTTGAATTTCTTCAAGGTCAACTTGCCTCCCACTGTCTCCTTGGCTTATGAACTCTCTCTCTCGAAAGAAAGCCCTCCTAGCTACAAAGACCACATTCTCACTAGGTCTGTAGAAGAGGTAACTAAAGGATTTCTGTGGGTAGCTGATGAAAATACACCTCTCACTTCGAGGTTCGAGCTTATCATGAGTCTCACGTCTCACGAAAGCCTCGCAACCCCAAATCTTAATGTGGTCTAGTTTGGGTACTTTACCAGTCCACATCTCATGAGGAGTTTTGGCAACTTTCTTTGTGGGAACTAGATTAAGGATATGGGCGGCAGTCTCTAAGGCATACCCCCAAAATGAGATTGGTAGCGAAGCTCGACTCATCATGGAACGAACCATATCCAACAAGGTTCGATTACGCCTCTCAGCTACACCATTCAACTGCGGTGTCCTGGGAGGTGTCAATTGTGAGACAATCCCACATTCCCTAAGATAGTCGAGGAACTCTGAACTAAGATACTCACCACCTCGATTGGATCGAAGCATCTTAATGTTCCTGCCCAATTGATTTTCGACTTCCTGTTTAAACTCTTTAAACCTCTCAAAAGTCTCTGACTTATGCTTGATTAAGTAGACATATCCATATCTACTGTAATCATCAGTAAAAGTCAAATAATAACGATTAGCATCCCTTGTGGCATGTTTGAAGGGCCCACACACATCCGTGTGTATAAGATCCAACAAACCTTCACCCCTCTCACAAGAACCTGTGAAGGGTGACTTTGTTATTTTTCCAAGTAAGCATGATTCGCAACTATCATCTGACTTTAGGTCAAATGACTCCAATACTCCATCCTTTTGGAGTTGGCCTATGCGTTTCTTGCTTATATGTCCAAGACGACAATGCCATAATGATGCTTTATCCAAGTTATTATCATTAACAGAATCAATACACAATACATTATTTCCTAAGTTATCAACCACAGATACAGTTTCATACACACCATCACAAGGTAATGCTTTAAAATAAAGAACATTATTAAAGAAAGCATTAATCGAACCAACTTCATTATCAAATGAAAAGGTGAAACCTTGTTTATACAATACATGAAAGGAAATAATATTTCTTGCCATTTCTGGCGAATAACAACATTTATTCAAATCTAAACTAAACCCACTACTTAGCGATAAAGTATAAACTCCAATCTTGGTGACAGGTAAAGCTTTCCTATTCCCCATGATTAAGTTTATTCTTCTATGCTCCACATTCTCACTTCTTCATAGTCCCTGCAAATCAGAACAGATATGAATACCACAACCGGTATCAAGGACCCAAGAGTTAGAATGGGGTGAGTTATTAGATAAGATAGTGTAAATACCTGCATGGTTGGGTTTAACTTTCCCATCCTTCACATCTTGCTGGTACTTTGGGCAGTTCCGCTTCCAATGTGACTTTTCATGGCAATAGAAGCATTCAGCCTCTTTAGGGTCAGAAGAAGGAGTGGCAAAACCTTTCTTGGTTCCACTTGAAGAAGAGCCATCAAGGGTCCTAGCCTTGGTACCCTTCGAAGAGCTCTTCCTCTTCTTCCCTCTACCTTTCCCGATTGCCAAAACCGGGGAGGAGTTTGGAGTAGGAGTGTTAACAACCGACTTACCCTTAAGACCTGTTTCTGCGGTCTTGAGGAGTCCCTGAAGTTTGCTGAGTGTGACCTCTTCCTTATTCATGTGATATGTCATGCGGAATTGATCATAGCACGATGGTAAGGAGTGCAAAATGATATCTATTGCAAGCTCCTCAGGGAAGTTCACATTAAGCTTCAGCAACCGATCCACATACCTTTGCATTTTCTTCATGTGGCTCGTGACGGATTCCCCGTCCTTCATCATGGTTGTTATGATAGAGCATATGATTTCATACCTCTCTTGTCGTGCACTTTGATGGTATCTTTCCATCAGATCTTGGTGCATTTCAAAAGGGTAGAAGTCCTTATAGGACTTTTGGAGTTCCGCTGTCATGGTGGCCAACATGATGCATGCCACTTTTGTAGCATCCCTTTCATGTGCCCGGAAGTCAGCGATCTCCTGGGGAGTTGCAGTGGTCTCATCAATCTCCTTAAGCTCCTTGTCAAGGACATATTCTTTGTCCTCGTAGCGGGTAATCATCCTGATGTTTCTGATCCATTCATTGAAGTTGGATCCATCAAAAGTTACTTTCCCACACAAGTTCATAAGGGTAAAGGAGCCATTAGGATTAGAGCAAGAAGCAACATTGTTTGAAGACATCTGAAAGAAGAGAACAAGATTAGTTTAGATATTAAGAGAGTCCTTAATAAAACACCCAAATGTAATATTAAGGCTAGGATCCAATCACAATATATTATAACTTAGAAGAGGTATGCCGTAATCCAAGCTATAACATATTTGAAAGGTAGGTGAATGACGATTCACCAATTTCCACCATGAAAAACGAAATATAAATATTAGGTTTTTAATTGGTTCTTAGAAATTCCTAGATTCTTTTGAGATTCAATGAACTTTTCAAAGGCATGTTTCAATCTCGAGTGTGCCCTCCAAGTTTTGTGACTGGGATACCGAGGATCACAAAACGAGGTGTGAAGTAACCATGCAAATCACTTGGTACCCTCAAGGTTTATCACTCAATCGATGTGCCGGTAAACCACACACGCTCCACCGATGCTATGGTAAACCTTAAGTCACCCTTTACCTACCTTGTTAAGTCCAAGTTAGTGTGCCGGTTAACCACACACGCTCCACCAACGACTTAAACAAAGTGTAAAGTGTAATTTCATGGATTAGCACCTTATTCACATTTTCCTAAAGTAACTAAGATTGGGAATTTAATAAAAGCATTTAGTTACTTTATAATATTCATCATACTTTTAATGAGAATTTATAAGTCCTTGTCTTACCCGTTCGGCTAACGACCCTCCACCGATCAAGGAAGCGGTGGGTGAGAGTGGACACCCATTAAGTTGCCATTTTATAGGCAACAACCTTATACCCCCCTTATAGACCGACTTCGTGAATGAGGCGTACTAGCGGTAAGACGACTTGACGTTATACATATATATATTAGTAACTTATAATATTATAAAGTATAAGGGTTGAATTTTAACTTTTAAAATTCTAAGGGTTGGAACTAAAATTTTAATCAAGACTTTACATGTTCCAAAACTTGAGGGCAAGTTTTGTAAACTTCCAAAACCTTTCATTTCTTATAACTTATGAATTAATTGAGTAATAAAAATGAAGACTCTTCATTTTTATAACTCTTGTGTTCTTTTAATGGCTTTAATAAAAGTGAGACTTTTGGTTTTCCATAACTTGAGGACAAGTTATGGACTCCATTAAAACACATTATAATCATGAATTAAACTACCATGAAGGTTACAAACAATTCCTATGATAATCTAATCTTCATAAGTTCAAGAACATGAATATGAACACTTTCAAGAATAAAAAATTACACTTAAAAAAACTTGTAATTTTAATAATTGTCATTGTAAATGGATTAGCATAAACATTACACCATCTAAAACAAGCTTTAAAACATCAAAACAGTTTAGGGTAATGTTTCTAGTCCATTTCCAGCAACAAATGTGCAAACTTTCATACGAGCAGAAAATAGAAAAATGATTTTTTTTCAAGCTGTTTGCACAAAAAAAAACAACAAACAAACCTAGGCTCTGATACCACTGATGGGGTTTTGAGCATTCTAACACTTCCTAAGTGTACATGCAACCCTAATAACCTTGGATCTATGTTTGTCTAATAATCATGCAAAGTTGAATTCCAAGGTTATATTCCTATCTAGCATACATGGGGAACATTTTTTAACTTGAATGAAAGATAGAATAACTTACCTTGTTGTTGATTATGATCCTTGAAACCTTGTGAGCCTAGCACCCCAAGTGTGATGCCTCAAATGCTTCACACAACACCAAATGCAAAGGAGTAAACTTTGAGAGAATCTTACACTTGCAAAATCGGCTCTAGCCCTCTTGTTTCTTATGTGTAGCCTATTTTGGTGGAGAATGGGTTTCTTATATAGTGTTGACACATCTAGGGTTACACCATGTAAACCCTAATGTGTCATGACTCTTCATTTCCATGACCCATGGGTTTGTAACTCCCATGGAGCATCCATGGAGCATCCTATGGGTGGAACCCAACTTGATAATCCATGGAGCCTCTTAGCCCACTATATAAGATATGGAAGATTCACATAATCTACCCATATATTTAATTAGTTATCTTGTGATCACTTAATTAATTCTAAATTAATTCTTGATCAAACTAATTAAATAATATTATTAATATATTAGAACTTATAATATATTAATAAACCATAAGTGTTATTTCTCTCATTTTAGTTTATCCAATTGCATGGTGCCATGCAACCCAAATGGACCATGCCGGGTCGGGTCAAGTACATACCATAAATAGTTATGGACTTAGACACCTTATCCAACAACTCCTTTGAGTGGTCGTACACCCTTAGTATGCAATCATATGTGATTCATATCCTTCAATCTTAGAGTTACCTAGTCCAAATAGGGTGTTACCTTTCATGATTATTTGTATAAACTCTAATCTTATGCATATATGTGTTCTTATATGCTAATTAGGATTCGTGTGTGTGCTCAAGTCTTCACTTGACACCTAGCATCCTAGACCGATCTCTCAGTCGTATCGCCCACTACAGGTGAGTTCATACCCCTACATTTTCCGTGTTTTTAATGTTTTCAGGGGGGAATACAAGCCAAACATAAATGTTTTCAACAATATAAAACTCATGCAATTCTCATACTTTAACCCTTTTGTATTGCGTTGAGCATAAGGGACGTTTTCACTAAAATTACATAGTTTTCCGGACTCGATATTCACTACGTTATACATGCAAAATGTAATCGGTATAGTTTGGGATTTTCTAAACATAACAAGTACAGAAATTTTCACTACTAAACATATGCACTAAGACAGAAACAATTTACAGTTTACATCACTACTTTATCATGGTATTCATAACTGTAATTATCACTACATATGGTATACATACAGATTTTCACTATGGTAGAACGCTAGTACACTACATGTAAACTAGATTGTACGATACTATGAGGCGCTACTTCAATACTGTACCCTTAGGTGTACAGGGATAAATCCTATCATAGTATAACTAGAGTCTCCTGGAGGGAGAGCGTGAGATTTGTGAATAGATCTATTTGGGACTAACAATCCCACACCCGAACTGCTAGCTACAGTTGGGCAGGCATGCCTAGGGTGACAAATGTCATTTAACTCGACGCCTGAAGAACGTTGGAAAGGTCTCTAGTCATATCAATCATGGTTATACGACTCACAATATGTATAAATCACTCTTGGTTTACAAACTATCATTCTTCAACAGTTTTATTTTACTAAATAGAACTAATACACACTACAACTGGAGAATTTCCAGGGTTTTCAAACAGAATCGATCATACAATGGTTTCACGTACGAAATACTTATACATCATGATTAGCATTAGCTAGTCACATGATGTATTATTTTCGCATTTCACTATAGTTTTCAGTAAAGGGCATTCATGGTTTTATACAGAATTGAAAACACTACATTTTCACTAAAGAAAATATCGGATTTTCTTGAAACTAAACGAACACCTTTACGAGCTCATCAACAAGTTTTCATTACAAAATACCGCTTATGAACTCACCAGCTTTATGCTGATATTTTTAAAACTGCTTGTATTCTCAGGAAATCAGTAGACAGGTACTTGCTGGATTTTTGAGAAGCTGGAGCAATAAGAGTTTCATGTTTATACTTTACAAAGCTATTTGATGTAATTCAAAACAAGTTTCAAACAAAGTTTCAAACTGATGTAAACATTTTTATTTAAGTATTCACTGTAATGGTTGTGTTGCTATGATTGCTATTATTCATTGGTTGTGATGCTACACATGACGTCCTCCACCCCAGAACATTTCCGCCATTTCGGTTTTGGGGTGTGACACTCACCCCCGATCTACTAAACAACAGCTCTTAGGCTCACCCCGATCTACTAAACAACAACTGACGATGATCTTGCCGCAAAACCAGAAGATTTAGCGGTTGTGCGAAAGTCTAGAACTTAGAGAAATCCGACTGAGAACCAAACCTTGGCATAAAGTCTTCCTGCTGCGAGGTTCCACTATCCCCCATTTGAAATATGCTAGAATCTGAGGACCTCACAATCCTTTGATAATCAAACTAACTCGAACTCTACCACTTGATTCCAACCACTGATATCCTGTTACATAGGAGGATCTGAACCCACACAACCTTCATAGATCCCAATACACAAATAATCGAGGACAATGATGATTAGTCCATTCAATCAAGAAATCAATTTAACAGGGCTAAATAAGACAAATCCATTCAACTGATCATCCAAAAATTACAACTGAACTTCAAATCATAGACATAAATTACAGATGAATACCAATACCACCAAAATTGCTAAATAGAAAAACTGCTAACTCAACTTCCGTCCTCGGGACTCCGGCGGTCCCATGACGACGGTCGGGTAATTGCCAAACAAAGGGTGTAGGATCCAACACCTCACTGAGAAAAGGACAACGAGCTCTGATGTGGCCTTCCTGGACGCAATGGAAATAAACTCGCGCTCTACGCCTGTAATCTCTACCAAAATGGCTCTCCTCGCCATACTTGTGACATAAAAAAGATCTGCGCCTCCCTCCAACTGATCATGAACTATAGCCAGCGGACTTGAACCGCTTCGCTACAGGCTGGGACTGATCCAGAGCCTGACACTGCTCCCTCGCCTGGGTCGCTATCTTAATCTCTCGCATCCTCGTAGCGTCCTGAAGCTCAGCGAGAGAACCATAGCGGTGGGTGGACACGAACTGCCGAATATTCGTCTTGAGCATGCCTAAATACCGAGTCATTTGAGCCTGCTCTAAAACAATGAACTCAGGACTGAACAAATACCTCTCAGTGAACATGGTGGTGATCTCCATCACCGAATCGGTTGTCTGTCTCAGATCCAGGTATTCTTGGGCCAGTCTCTCCCTCTCTACTAGGAGAACATACCTTGTACGGAACATCTCCTAGAACTGCTACCAAGTCATCGCGACCCTTTGCTCAGGAGTATAAGAACTAGTCACCAGTCTCCACCAATCCCTTGCCCCCAACCTGAGACGGTTCATGGAGAACTTGACCATTTGGTCATCCGGAAAAGAACACGTGAAGAAAAAACCCTCCACATCAGATAACCATCTCATCGCCACAATCGGGTATGAGACACCATCAAACCCTAGGGGCTTCGTATTATCGAAGTCCCGATACTGGAAAGCTCTTTCTCCTCGAGCCCCAATGGCAGCAACAATTGCGGTAGCTGTAACAACAACCTCGGAAAGTGCAATATATCTATCATCAAATAGCTCAATCATGGCAGCCTTGACCATCTCGAACAACTCTGGAGTAGCCTCCCTGATCGCCTTGGCCGCTTCTGCAACAATGATCCCACAAATCTCCTTCTTACTCAGACCTGCTCTCCCAGTGTTGCCAACTCCTAATCCTGAACCTTCAATAGTCACCATACCGAAAATATACCAAGAAAATATCATACATCACAACACAACGATCAACACACCAGGCCCTACTCTTATTAGTTTCTTAGTAGCCTCGAAATTCCTCATGAATCTCATATGGATCTTGTGCTTTCAGTAGTATGGGCCCATACTACCTCTCACACCTATCCGTAGTTGATTAGGAATTTATCCCAAGGTCCTAAGTCACTGCACTAGACCCATCCTAGGTGTGCTAACACCCACTTCTCCGACAAGCTAGAAATAACTTCTTAGGAACTCCTCCTAGGATTACCCTTGCTCCTACACCACTAGTTGATTTTGTGCATGCTTGTTGTACACAATACGGGGTCAGATAGACTTCCGAATAATCAACTCTTCCCTAAACCATCAACCAAACAAGGACAGGAAGTAAGTCCAAGTCGATCATTCTAGGGCTATTCAATCCCGACCATATACAACTAATCAACATACAAGTAGCAATCACACAATCAAGTAACATATAGCAAGAAACTTAGTATATCATAAGGAAATACTGAACTCAAGCACTTCTATTCAATAGTTCTAAAGAACTTTATCCACTAGCATGCTTTATCTAACAGTTCATATGTCAACAAAATCAAAAGTCAGCAAACAGAACAAGTATGGGTATTTTGGGAACCACTCTCCTGTTCGGGCTCTAGCTGACTGTACACGCCACACCTTCCTAGAAAACCAAAGTTAAGTCAAGGTCCACTTTCCCGATCCCAAGCCAACAATCAAACAAGAACATGACAAGAGACCGAGCCCATGTCCTCAACACACCCATTTTATTACAAATTATTCCTTAATAAACATTTTCCAAAAACTCTCGAATCCTAGTTTGAGACTAGATTCACACAAGTGTTCTTCCAATTCGCTCAAACCAGGGCTCTGATACAAACTTGTAATGTCCCATTTTTCACAACCCAAAATTTTTCATTTTATTAAGGTAAAACTTCCAAATTTATAAATCCATTATTAAGAAAATTGTTTATTCCATAGTACATTTATTAAAAATCAAAGTATCATAGAAACGCGAAATCCTCAATGCTACTGATGAGTGTGTACATTCCCGCCTTCGCCTTCCCATAGACACCGATGATACCTGAAACAATAAACAACTGGATAAGCATAAAGCTTAGTGAGTCTCCCCCAAAATACCACACATAGCCAAACAGATAAACGAGCAACGGGCCCAATCACTCATCGGACTGGAATGCAAAACTATACCAGGTTTGTTGGCCTCACCACCTCAACCGAACCGCTCATCTCGAGCCTCCGTGCCTTCGGCTTGCAGCCAGCCTGCACCAGGTATCTTGGCCTACAACACAAAGTAGGACCACCTCAACCCAAACCAAATAAAACATGTCGACATGTAAACAATCAATGATCAAGTAGGTACATAATACAGGCAAACATCAATCATACAGCTCACTATCGCCTACTAGCCCTCTCACAACATACAATCCCACTACCAGCTAAAATTCATGAAATGCGTAACCAGAAGTAACCAGAGGTGAGATAGCCACCCGAACAGATGATCCTACTCTATAGCCACAACCAAACAAGGAACATGCAAGAAAGCCTAGATCAAGAGTTCTCAAGCTATCCTACATGACCACAAACAGTCCCTAGGGCATCCCACCAAATGATAACCAACAAGTACATATAACATACACCTCTACAGATCACTACAACAACGCAACCTAGTCGATAAAAGGATACATATCTAATAGATCACCACAACATAACAACATACTCGATACCAGGATACGGATCACACATATCACTACAACATAGTAGCATACTAAATATCAACAATCCAAGGAATGCATGACCGTATATAATCAGAGGTGAGACAGACACCCGGACATGTGATCCTACTCTAGAAACCACTACCAAACAAGGAACATGTAAAAGAGCCTAGATCAAGATTCCTCAGTTTATCCTACATGACTACATACAGTCCCTAGATATCTCTCTACTAACACATAACCAAAACTAGTGGGCCGACATTGGTTCCTTAGACCCACGGGTATAGTGAGGCGAAACTCACCTCAATATATCCATAGGTCACCACCGTAGTAATGAAGAAATCTACCAACTTCAACTCACTTCCAATCACGTGAAAATACACACAAACACAGCCACCCTCGTGGTGGCATGCGGCAGTCGGAGAAACGACAACAAAAGGGACAGCTGCTAGGAGCGGCGAAAACAGAGGCAGAGGGACGCGGTGTAGCAACAATAAAAAATGGAGAAGGTGGGAAGGGGTTGCACCTTTACCGAAGAAAGGCAATAGCAACCACGAGTTTTATGTTCTTCCGACCTTCCCAACTGTCACGGCGTCGGTCCTCGTTTTCGCTGATAGTAGGAGCAGCGGTGGTCGCTCGGTGGTTCTAAGCAGCAACGATGGGCGATGACGGTTGTTGGAGATAGGAGGGATAAGGTGGCAACTGAGAAAATATTAGGGTTAGGGTTATTATGGTATAAAAGACGAGAGGGCAAGGGAGGGGGTGTCAGTATTTAGTCCCTCCTCCATCTTTCAAACTTAATTCCCTTTTTTTCACTTTTAGCGCCCCTGCTACAAAACATTTTCAGATTAAGACTAATAATTACCAAACAGCCCCCAACTTCCAAAATTATATTCATAACTTGTCCGAAAGTTACACTTTAACCCCCGATTTCCAGAATTTTTAACATTTAACTCCTTGTGGCTAACACTCTGATAAATTATTACAGAATTTTAGGGCTAAAAGAAAATTATAAAAATACATCTCGGGATATTAGGGTTTATTATTTATTTATTTATTTATTTATGTATTTATTTATTTTATTTTTTAAGCGGGATGTTACACTATCAAAATGAACCATCAAGTTAAGAGCTTTATACCTCCAAAAGTATTCCAAGTTGGTGATGATTCTGGATCCACAAGCTTCAACTACACCAATGCAACTTCCATGGGCCTTCAAGATTACCAAAAACCCTCTCCATGATCACTTCCAAGCTCAAAACACTCAAAAACCAACTAGGGTTTCGTTCTCAGGGATTGGAGAGGTGGAGGCTGAAGATAATAAGGGTTCCCAAGAAGTTAAGGTGTTTAAATAGGGTCCAAGACCCAAAACTAGGGATTTAGTCTGTTTGGCGTATGGCCAACATATAGATTGTACGCCCAGCGTAGGTGGTTGGTCCAGCGCGATCATCCGATCCTCGTACGCTTAGCGTACTCCCTTGTATACCCGACGTACTTGACTTAACTCTAAATCCTTGTAACTTCATATGGTCATAACTTCTTCGTTCCAACTCCGATTTTGACGTTCTTTATATCCATGGAAAGATAATGAGAAGCTCTACAATCCTATCAACTCTCCCTTCCGTTAAAACCTTTCGAACATAAATCCAACTTTCATAAAAGGCCCGAACTATCACCTTACGGTTATACCCTTGGGCTCCAAAACACAAACCGAACTCTCGGATCACCTAATCTACATTACACACATCTAAAGGGGTCTATATCTCTTTTTCCACCTAGGCCCAAAGCCTCATGATAACTGATCTTCGGGTCACATCTCCTGAGTATGAAACGATTCGAAACAGGGTGTTACAACTCACCCCCACTTAAATTAGATTTCGTGCTCGAAATCACTCATTTCCACCCTCCTGAAAACTAGACGATCTGACCTTCCTTTTGAATCCCCGATCCGCCGAAAAGGTTGACTCAAACTCCTAACGACCCTTCAATGCTACCATTGAAACCAAATTTTAACCGAACTCATGCACCCTAATGGTAAGCAACTCATTGATCCATTAACTGACCAACCAGCACCTCATTGCTGTAAATCTGAAAATCCATACTTTACCTGACCTCACACAGGTAGGACCATCCCGAAACACAATCACTAGGTCCTCTTACTGGTAATCTAAACTGAAAAACATCCTTTTGATCATGAATTATCCAACTGACACCCTTGGCAGGCAGAGTCCTTAACCATAGCTTGCTGATGAAAACATATCTTTTATATATATACAAAGACGACCTCAATGCGAATCTTGACCATTTGCCGACCCGGTACGCATAACTCATATTCCGAAATCCAAAGATTTACACTTGCGTTATATACAAAATCTTCTGATCCCACGACGACCTTCCACTAAACTGAGATATAAATCCCCAATCCAATGCTAAGACTGACAATCTCACACCTGGTCCATAGACCAGGATCGCAATGAGAGTCTAACTGATAAAGGCTACCCTAGCCTATACATCACAGGAATACCAATCACTAACCACATAGTCGACCCAGTCTAAACGTAACCCAATACCTTGCCCCACCCAATATCTATTGGGTCTCACCCGTACTATCATAACCATACGGGCCTCACTCACGGGTCTCACTCAGACTGCACAATCGAACGGGCCTCACCTAGACTGCACAATCGAACGAGCCTCGCCCATGGGTCTTACCCAATCAAGTATTATATAGGCCTAACCTCGCTTTGAATCCAACGATCCTCATACCAACACCAAGAGAAGTTCTCCGAAAATGCTATCTGCCTCAACCCAGGCATGCACTGATCTTTCCTTAATTCAACGACCGCTCCCATAATGGCCTACCTCATTCGTGTGTACGCTACGATCCCGTCGCAGACTTATGGTACTTCCCTGAAGCCTATCATCCTTTTGTATGCTACGGCTACCTTGTAGCCTTACCACACTTCCACAACTACCTATCAGCCCAACCCATGGCTTTTACATCTCATCTACCATACCCACCAAAATCATTATGAGCCGAACCTGACTCCGACTACACCCCAACCCGGTGCTTGGGTTATGCTTAGAACCCCAAAGCCTTAATCAGACAAGGACAGGCGGGAAGGCTCAAACACAACCCTCAACTTTGATCCAAAATCATATATGCTATGCATAACAACGAATGCACCGACCTTTCGCTGGAAGTTCTGAGCCTCCAACCTTGTGCAACCCCAATACAAATTTCCAGTTGGACTGGCTTCCCACTTGTCTAGGATGTGGAACTCCTCCTAGTTCCGCACCTAATTCTATCCCCAAAATCCAAACGGTTCTCCCCCACTTGGATTTGACTACACCTTGTCAAATTCAAAAAAAAAATGATAGGTTTCCAACCCGCCTGACATCCTTACAATTCAAATTATCGACAACGTGAGCTCTCAGGAACTAGCGTTCCACCACTAACCAATTTTAACGATCACACACACATTCCATATCCAGATGAATACTTCCCGAAATCTCAACAAGTCCAATAATCCCAAGCACTTGTCTTGATATAGCTCTAAACCTTTAAGTCATTACTGCTCATGACAAGACTATAACCCTTGACCGGAACAAAAGGATCACCAATCCAACTACCCACTCACCGAAGGATCTCTGCAATCTAACCGTCTTCAACCAATATGATTCAGAAATTCCTTGTCAATTCTGGCGTGTGAACAGGCCCACGTGACCTCCATCATTATCCACTTGCTACCGCCCCTTCCCTAGTAAGGGTAGTGATCGGACCCCAAAGTCATTCCATAAACATCTTCCATCACTACTGTGCGACACAACACCTCTGAACTCGGACTCCATTGTTGACTAATCAAGCTAATATGTCCACTAATCTCCCAAGTGATACCCCAGAATTGTTTTCACCAATGGCCCACAACAAACTTCCTGACCATCTAAATCCAACTCAACAAGATGTATCCCATTCATAACTCTAGTTATGCAAAAATGGCATAGAACAATTCTTGATAATATAAACTAGGCGATCACAAGGGACTATGACTCTTAGATAGGGACTAGACTAAACCGAACTTAACGTCTAAACACCCACTTACATAAGCAGAAGCATTTAAAATGCATGAACAAAATACATACCTGCGAGGTCCTTAAGTTTTGGCTCCCCGCCCTGAAAAATCATGGATGATGGGGTCTAAGCCTCCCCAATCGATAACCATGGGCAACTTGACCTAAGGTGACCATGCTGATAACAACGATGACATAATTCTACCTCCAATGTGCATTCTTGGCGAAAGTGGACCTTCCACCCACACCTGCCGCAGTTGGACTTGTCGTGCGCACGCTCATGAGTTCCTACACCCTTAGAACAAATGTGGTGGCCCATCAGATCTCTAGCACCACACGTGACAACATCAAACTGCTCAAATGATGCTAGCAGAGTTGGATCATGAGTCTACTTCCTCTTTCCCAGTTGCTGCTCTAGACCAAGCTCCCGCTCCCGAATCACCTCGACCATTCCATCAGTTTCCTGAACGACCATCATCTGATCCTCGAACTTGGCGACCAATCTGTCAGTGAAAAGACCAATAATGCCAGGTAACTCCTCTTGTAAAGTTTGCGAAATCTCAGTGTCAATCCAATCACGAAATCTATCCCCCTGAAAGCATGATGAATACCCCCACCTTCGATCTCTCCTGGCAAGATCTAGCAATAGGGTCCTTCTCCTTGAAAAATTCCAAGGCACCAAAAGCCTTGAGCTCCCGATGAGCATCCAATTGTCCTGTCGCAATCTCGGCCCTAAAAGCTCCAAGACGATCATCTAAGATTTCTATAATCCCTTCCTTGATGGTACCAAACATCACAGGAGTTTGCTCCAAAATACCGTAGGTGATATTCGACGAGATAAATTCCCGCATCCGCTCATATATCAACTCAACACCAATACCTGAGCCTGAATCAGATCCTCCTCCATGAGTGCTCATCACCATACTGAAAATCAACCATACACATCATCAAAAGATGCCCAAGGAATCCTCATCCATAGGCTTCCTAGGTTCTCCGTGACTCTACTCGATTCGAGTATGGATCCTGTGCTTTAAGTAGTATGGGCTCAATACTACCTTCCACACCTATCCATATCTTCCTCGAGAATCATACCGAATCCTCTAAGTCACCTTCTTAAACTGGTAGTCCAAGTACTCGCTAAACAACGTATCCGAACCCGCTAAAAATACTTCCTAGGCTCTCCTAGGTTCCCGACCTCCCCCTTCCATCAGCTGCCGAATAAATCCCACTAATATTAGCTAACTACTTCATAAATATAATCCCATGCCATAAATATTAGATAATCCTTCAAGTAACAGACTCAACTCTACAATGGTTAGACTCAAATGAGAGCTGTGCAATAGAGTCAAATCCATCACTCTGAGATTACTTAACCTTCACATCATGTGACTTGACACATTCACTTAATAGATAACTCACATCACTAAGAGTCCCACAAAGCACAAAGCAAGCAACATTCGTGCAATAACACTCTAAGCCATAGAACAAACAAAGAACCTACAAAGCTCACTTACTACGACCCATGCTAGGAACTTCCACTCTCACTACCGGTTGCCTTATGCATGCAAATTATACACAATAAAATATCAAATAGATTGTCGAATAAAAGACTCTACCCTAGGACCACAACCAAACGAGGAATAAGAAATAAAGCCAAATCAATCATTCCAGGGCTATATGATATTAACCGTATACAATTTTTAAAGCATACGCTTAGCAATTACTTCTACCAATACAGATTTCCAAATCTACCATAGCATCCGATCCTCCTAGGTTACAAGGCATCACATATCACGTCAATCCATCCAACCATCTGAAAATCCATTCTAGCATGAAATTCCATAAGCTCAAATAATCAGTAATATAAAGGCATCTCTCCTAGCATGAAATATTGAGCATATACTTAGCACTAATCTAGCATGCAATTATCATAACATAAAATCATAACAAACATGTATGGGTATTCTGGGAATCACTTACTTGAGCTCGACTAATTGCACCCACCACACCCCTTTCTATTATTATAAAAGCCTTAAATAAAGCTTTTATTTTATGAAAAATCTACCAAATCCTCAGTTTGAGTTCAGACACACCCACGAGTATGCTCGAATCCCTCAAACCAAGGCTCAGATACCAACTTGTAAAATCCAAAAAATTATAAGGTAAAATTTTCATTTTTAAATCAACCATAAACACAATTTATCATTTTCAATCATTCAAATGTATATCAGAGTAAAAATAGTTATATAATCATGGGTGGATGTGCTACGATCAAGTCGGGCCCTTCCCTTTCGAACCGGAAGTACCTGATACCATAACCATAAAACCATAAGCACAAAGCTTAGTGAGTTCCCCCCAAAGTACCACATACCACACATAAAAGAAAATAAATGCTATGGGCCAAATCATAGTCATGTAATCATTTCCTGCCATGGGCCAAACCATGGTCTTTCCATTCAGTGCCGAGGGCCAAATCCCGGTCTTGCATACAAGTGTCATGGGCGAGATCCTAGTCTTTTATATAGCTGCAAGGGACTAGATCTCAGTCTTTCATACGAATTCCAGGGTCTAGATACTGGTCTCTTATATAATTATCACAAGGCATCTAACATTCTACACAACAAGCAATGGTCCGACAATGGTGCCTTCGTCCCATAGATCTAGTGAGGAAAGTCACCTCAAACTTCTGAAAATCAGATAAACGCTCAGACCGCTGATCTGGAAAATCCCCGCTCTAATCAATCAAATAAAACCCTAATTAATAATTGGGCAATAATCCATAAATAGGAATCTGGTTCATTTGTCTAAACTCCAAGGGTAAAAGACCATTTATCCTTTCCTTATTTGTCCCAATAACCGAGGCCCAACCCAATGGCATCAAAAGCCTAATATCGCTCGAATTCCTAAATGATACCCGAAGCCCATGATGGCCCAAATCCAAGAAGGCCCAAAGCCTAATAATGGCCCAAAGTCAGAAAGACTAGTGGCCCAACAAGGCCCAAAACCCTAGTAGTCCAAATATGGCCCTAATCTTAAAAGTCAACAAAAGTCAGTGGTTGCTGAGTACGTCCGGCGTACTCAAACTTATGCCCTATGTATGACCTCTTTGGCCAGTACGTGCTGCGTATGAGCTGGGTACGCCCAACGTATTCCACAGCCAACCCATCTCACCATTAGTTGCTTAACCGCTTAAGCCACTATGTCAAATTCTCAGATATGACCCTAAATGATGTTTTAACATGTAAAGTTGGCAACATTACACTTTTGCATGTCTTAGTGGGAACCAAACTCAATAAAACCCCAAAACAAGAACCCAAACTCATGCATGGTCCAAAATAACATATCAAGATTGCATTTTTATGAACAAGGGACCTAAAAAGTGCTATGATCTACCATAACCAACTTCTGGAGTAGCTCATACTCTCATGCATGACTTAAAAGACCATAAAAAGAACAAAATCAAGCCCTATCTATATCTATCAAAATGAACCATCAAGTTAAGAGCTTTACACCTCCAAAAGCTTTCTAAGTTGGTGATGATTCTAGATCCACAGGCTTCAACCACACCAATGCAACTTTTAAGAGCTCTTCTTCCTTCAAGATTACCAAAAACCCTCTCCATGATCACTTCCAAGCTCAAAACACTCAAAAAGCAATTAGGATTTCATTTTCAGGGTTTGGAGAGGTGGAGGCTGAAGATAATAAGGGTTCCCAAGATATTAAGGTGTCTAAATTGGGTCCGATACCCAAAAATAGGGTTTTGGTCTGTTTGGCGTATGCCCAACGTATAGATTGTATGCCCAGCGTACATAGGCGGTCCAACACAATCATCCGAGCCTCGTACACTCAACGTACTCCCTTGTACGTCGAGCGTATTTGGCTTAACCCTAAATCCATGTAACTTCAAATGGTCATAACTTATTCATGCCAACTCCGATTTTGACGTTCTTTATATCCACAGAAAGGTAATGAGAAGATCTACCATCCTATCAACTCTCCCTTGCCTTAAAACCTTACGAAATTAGATCCAAATTTTATAAAAGGCCCGAACTATCACCTTATGGTTATACGTTTGGGCTCCGAAACACAAACCAAACTCTCGGATCACCTAATCTACATTATCCACGTCCAAATGGGTATATATCTCTCTTTCCCCTAGGCCCAAAGCCTCATGATAACTGATCTTCGGGTCACAGCCCCGAATTATGAAACGATTCGAAACGGGTTGTTACACACACACACACACATATATATATATATATATATATATATATATATATATATATATATATATATATATATATATATATATATATATATATATATATATATATATATATATATATATAATATATGTATATATATATGTATTATATATATATATATATATATATATATATATATATATGTATATATATATATATATATATATATATATATATATATATATATATATATATATATATATATATATATATATAATATATATTGTAACCGACTAAGTAGGTTTTGAAGACACCTCATGAAATGTGGAGCTAGAAAGTTTCCCACTTTTAGGTCTCGTGTTGTGAAGTCTTTCGTTAGACAAGAAACCAATGATCAACTTGAATAAACATATGGGAAGTCGTACATTGTCGGGTATTCACAAAAAAAACTTTTGATATTTGTTTTAAAGATCCATGATAATGTGGTGCATATATCTCCAAATGAAAGTTTCTTGAGAGAAAGGGCATATACATATCAAGAAGTTAGAGCGAGTCATATTGGGCTTGAATAAATTCAATATATTACTGATATTGAAGTAATAGTTGGCGCTAACTCTCAAATTGAAGCTGAAACACCAGTTCAATCAAATGACATTACCTTACCTCTTTGCATATCTAGTAGATTTAGTGCACCTCCTAAGTTTTAGGAGTTTCATCTAATGGAAAGAGTCAAATTGATTAGTGATAAAACTGGTTAATCTGGATAGGCCTAATAGATACTAGGAAGCGATAGTGGGCCCTGGCGCTGCTAATCAAAAGGGTGTAAGGATTGTGAAATTCAGTCCATGAAGGCTAACCAAGTTTGAAATTGGTTGATCCATTTACTAGTCTTGTGACAATGGATTGCAATTAGATATTAAATATGAAGACTAACGTGGATAGGAATGTACATGCATTTAAAGCTAGTATGGTGAAAAGGGGTTTTCACTCAGACTCAAGAAATTGCTTATGAGGAAACATTCTCACCAGTAGCCGAGAAAAAGTCTATTTGGTTATTTGTTATCTTTGTTCCCTTCTTTTATTATAAGATATTGTATGATGTATGTTTAAATGAATTCACATAACATGAAACTTTCAAAGGATGTATGACATATCCTAAAAGTATTTTAACATACAAAAGTACCCAAACAAGGTGTGTAAGCTTAGAATTCTAGTTATAGATTTAGACAAGCGTCGTGTGGAAAAGGAATCTGTGCTTTCATGAGAAGAGTCAAAGAGTATTGTCTTTCTAGAATTCTAGATAATTCTTGAGCACGTGTCAAACTAGTGGGAGCATCGTGGTCCTTCATGGTATTACACATTGATGACAGTACTTTTCATAGGAAAACATTGTCCCTAAACCAAAAAGTGCAAAAGCGCGGGAATTGTTTTGCCATGATCGAAATGGGGAAGAGACATTGATACTTGGTCTTCGAATCTCAAAGTATAAATAAAATTTTTAGCAGGACTCATACAAAGAATATACCTGAATGATGTGTTGAAAGGTTTCAACATAGAATGTTATATGATAGGGATTGTTCCAATGCATCATAGTCGCGTGTTGAGTAAATCTCAAAGTCCTTTGTTCTAGTCATGAAAATGATAGGATGAGTCGAGGTCCTTATGCTTCAGATATAAGATCGATCATGTATGCTATAAATTCTGCTTGTTCTAATGTCTTAGATGCCTTGAGCATTGTGAGAGAGTATCAGAAATTTGTGTGAAATAATTGGTAGACAACTTTCAAGAACATTTTAAGGTATTTAAGAGATACCAAGGACTGGTTGGTTGTAAACAGTAGAGAACATGATTTAGAAAGAGCTATAATGACAAGAATGTCAGAGATGACTCTGATTCATAGTGTAAATCGATATTCGTCTTGAATGGAAGTACGGTATGATGAAAGGTTTCATGTAGGAGATGTGGGTAGACTCAACAATGTGAGTAAGACTACATTAGTGCAAGTGAAGTAACTGAGGAGCGTAACTAGATTATAAAACTTTATCATTTACCTTAGAGTTGTTTTGAGTAACAAATTGCCATCAAAATTATTCTCTGAAGGTGCACTCATGTTGAATAATGATCCTTGAGATCACAAAGGGTCAATGCATATATGGAGGAAATTCCAGTACATCCAAGATAGATTTGAGGATGGAGATATAGTTTTGAAGTGAGTATCTTCCCGATGATTCATTCACAATAGTGGTATCCAAAGGAAACCATATGTGCATGTTAAGGGCATAGGAATGAAAAATGATGAAAGTTTAGTTGTTAGTCGATTACCCGAAACATTCATACAATCAAGAAATCTGTAATTGTTAGGGTGATTAAATAATGGGGATTTATTTATATTCAAAGAGTATGATACCATAGACAATTATTTTATTATAATGTTTCATTTTTGCATGTTTAGATCCCCTCTTCCTGAATAATTAAGTTGCTCGAAACTCCACAATCGTTTGTCCTCTTGGGAGTTAGTACTGAATTAAGAATGTCATGTAGTATTATTAGATTAACCATTATGATTAGGCATGTCATGGAGATAGCTGCTAATACTCATGACTATTTAAATAGGATTTTAAATATTGGAACAAGGAGCTCGCTTAAGGATTACTTCTTGGATTCTATCACGAGTAATTTTGAGAGGATAATATATTATATTCTTCAAGCGGAGATGCATAAGTTGTAGTTTGCAAATCTGTTGTACATTGGTATTACATAAGTGCAACTGTAAATGGATGTTACAAATTGTAGTTCCATGCATGGAATGATGAGTAAAAGTTATCATTATGTAGTAGCACTTTATTCGTTCCTTTTTTCCTTAATAGGAAAAGCGATTTCTTTGGGACCCTCGGTGATTTGATGTTGACATTAACGTGCTAGGCCTAGTCTAGACTAAATTGATGTGTTTAATTTGTAGTCTGAACTTAGTCATCATAAATCGAAAACGGTTTCATAGGGGTTCAGAAGGGTTGAAGAAGCCTCCTGGTAACCGATGATAATAACTAGCTTGAATAGATTAAATCTGACTATTTAATTATTCAAATTAGGATTTATCCTGGAGATCCACTAGCTATAAATAACACTCCATGGCATCAAAATATCGTGGCTATGCCTCTTGGAAGGATTAAATCTGAATTTCTTACTTCTCATTCTCACTCTTCTTGATTTCTAGTGTTATAGAGTTTTGGGTGTGAGCCATTAGAGGCATTCACATTATTGGATGCTTGCTTTCCATGGAGATTTTAAAGACTCAAGATTTAGTATAATCGTTTACATTAAAATGTATGTTACTAATCTGATTATTATTGTAGATATAAAGATTGGGTCCGTTTTCATAGCATGTGCACCTATTCAGTTTTACACCAAATTTCACATTAGCAACCTCATTTAAGAGAATTACAAAAAATAGAACTCTTTTTTTACATATAGGTAAGCACATTTTTTTTTAAAATGTGTTCATGCACAAAAAAATATGAATATACCAAAAAAATGCATTTAAAAAAAAAACTTCTAAAAATATTAGAAACAAAATATAAGCAATATTTTTGCTGAAATTTAAGCAATATTTTGTTTTTAATATTAAAAAAAATGAATTAAAAAAAAAACATTTTTGATAAAATCATTAATAAATCATCAAATCGTATAATAGTAATCTATGCACATGCTTATATGGAAATTCCTAAGATAATTCCTAAGATATTGGACCAATTCTCCTTAAATTCCATCGTTCTACATCTCCAAAACTCTACCCCACCATTACCGATCATGTCTGCATCGATTCTCCCCCTTTCCAATGTTTTTCCCGATTTTCACCGTCATCCTCTTTGCCTCCGATGATCCCCTCGAAATAGCAGCCACAAGCACCGAGGACGACATTCCTTCAACCTCAACGTGTTTGGATCACTAACAACAATAAGAGAATCGAGCCCTTCTTCTGTTTCTTTCTTGAATCGAAGTGTAGAAAATAATTACTAGGAATAGGGCTATCTTTCTTCTCTGCGTTTCAGTTTTGTCTTCCACCTCTAATGCCTCCCTCTTCCACCTCCAGCGCTTTCCTCTTCCACCTCCAGTGTCGCCATCTATGAAAGACCCCTTCACTAAGATTAAATTCGCATATTTGAAAACATTTGGCTGCTCATTCAAAACAACGTCCAAAATATAGGTAATTTCTTTGGGTGTTTGATGAAACTAATCTGATAACTTCTTCTCCCTCTTTTAGTTTTGATTTTTTTTTGTTTTTTTTTGTTGCTTCTGTTAATCGTTGAACTTGATAACTTTCATTCATGGAAACAAATATGCATAATTTCCAAGAATCGATTGTCTTTATTGTTTTTTTATCGATGCCCTAATTTCTGAGAATTTTGAAACACCATATAATGGTAGTTCCTCATACAAGCGAGGTTCATTAGCTAGGTCAAACATAAAAATTGAAGAGACTTTATTTTTTTATACCTGCTTTCAAGGATTTTATGTAAGGGTAGTGTGGCATTCTTGTAATATTCATATTCTTACATAATGAATTGGTTCAGTGAATTCATTCTTATAGAATACAATTTTAGCAATAGATGTTTTATGTAATATTTATATTCTCATAGAATGAGCATGTTAATTCTCACGAATTTTTTTTCTCATTCTTAATCATTCTTATTGCCTCTAACTCAACCGTTCTTGTTTCAAAGTTCTTTAAGAAATTAATGCTCATGGTGTTTTTCTCTTGCACGTGTCACTTACTTGTAGGTATATTTTCACATAAAGTCAATCTGACATAATGTCACTCTCACAGAAAGTCATTCTCACAGAATGCCAACGTATTTTGAAGTAGCTTAGGGGTGATTTCAAGAATGGCAAATTATTACTTAGAAATGAAGCTTTTTGTGGGCTTGATTGCTTATACGTTGGAAACAAACCAACCAGGGGGAACATGATGATCAAAGGCTTAAATGTTGGATGATGGTGTGTGTGATGGAGATGAACAATGGTAACCGACACATGGAATATGAGATGGAGCTATAATCGTCGAATGGAGATTTTCAAGAATGCCGATTATGAGAATTACTAACTCTAAAACATTGTATTCTTATAGAATGTAATTGTAATGTATCTTTTTGTTTATTTTTGGACCTTGATTCATGAATAATAATGTTAACAATAAATGAGTATTCTTTAAAGATGTTGTTATTCTTTATAAATGATTTAATAATCTGTTATATTTGAAGAAGCTAATCGAATACAAATATGTATTCGGTCATAATATCTATTACGAATGTTGTTATTTTTCAAGATACTCATAAACATATTCTTTCAAATTGTATTCTTTTAGAATACATTCATATTATTTAAAAAAAAAAACCCTTGATTTTCGATAGAATCCCTACAAATATGATTTTTCCTTTTATAATTCTCTCATAAAAGACTGAAATACACTTCTATCAGTTATTTTTAGAATTTAGTTAATTAATTACAATATTATTAGAAAAATTCTAATTAAATAATTGGTCCAAATTTGTTTTTCCCGAATTCTCATTGGTCCATCCGTCTACACAATAGTTACCATGAACACCATAACCTTACCCTTTCTCTCTCTCTCTCTCTCTCTCTCTCTATATATATATATATATATATATATATATATATATATATATATATATATATATATAATCAATAGAGAACTAAATTTAGGGAGAGAACTCAATTTTTAACCAAATTTCACATTAGCAACCTCAACAAAGAGAATTGAAAAAACAAGAATTTTTTTTCTACATATGCGTTAGCACATTTTTTTACAATGTGTACTTGCATAAAAAATATGAATATACACTGAATAAAACATATTTCATGTTCTCTCCATTGAACTTGTGTGTGTGTACACACACACACACATTATATATATATATATATATATATATATATATATATATATATATATATATATATATATATATATACCCGGTTAGGTTTTAACTTAGTAAATATATCCGGTTCGGTTTTCACTTGGTAAATATAACATCTGCCATAGCATTTTTCTCTTCCATTAGCCTTTAATTTACATATCAATCGAGAACGACAAGTAATTCAATATAATTCACTCTTTACTCAATATAAAATAACGAGAAGAAAATCTTTTGGAAAAAACTTGTTGTAGGAAATCACTTAGTGTTTTAGGAAGGATACGATTTGTTAGGAAATTACATAGTAGTTTTTATTATAGGAAAATCCTTAGCTAATAATACGATGTAGTTTCATGAGGTTCAGTACCGAAGCTTAGGTGAGGCTGTAATGTATATCAACTTTTCCCATATATATATATATATATATATATATATATATATATATATATATATATATATATATATATATATATATATATATAAGATCAAATGAAAACTACTAGTTAGGAACTACCTACGAACCATTTTCATTAAGAGTAATTTTGTAAATTTAACTTTAAAAATATAAATGTCATACCTTTAATTGTTACAATCAGATGTAACTTTTAATGTTTCAATCTCTCTCAAAACTCTTGCACCATATTTAAAGAACACACAAACCAAAAGACCAACACCGACACCACCACCATCTACCGCCGAAAAAACGACTACCACCAACTACCGCCTGCGGCACCACGATAAATAGCAGAGCACATCCACTAGTAGATCGACGTAGTCTGTTTCATCATTAGCCTCCATTTCACCAGGTCTACTATCATATCTATCACTTTCTCTCTTTTTCTCTGGTGAACCACAAGATCGGCATTAGTTTGTGCATTTTGAGCTTAGATCCAGCACTATTATCACTTCCTTCCCGCTGATTTTCATTTCCTTTCTCCGACATATAACAACACCAACTCCAACAACGTTACATTCTCGAACGACTTCACCTTTTTCATACTCCGTCTCTACTTCGAAACATCTACGATCGTATCCATTTGTTTATATCTTTCTTACTGATGAAGCACATGATATGCATAAAATCTCATAAGATCTAATGTGTTTGTGCATTTTCAGGTTAGATCTAGATAACTACCACCTCCTCTTGTCTCCTACCATCGGCGGCCCAAATCTTGAGATCAATGGAGTTTCGAACATCATATCCGCTTGCAGATCTGATGCATTTTATGTATAGATAAGTTGTGTGTGGTATATTTCATGGCGAATTACATGTGATTTGATTTTATATACATAAATCTTTGATTAACATTAGGTATGTTAATTTTTTTGGAGATAAACCGTATTTAATTTTTGTTTTCTACCTACATTAATTGTAGATCTTTATGATGTAAAACAATTATTCTATATTGTTTTTCCTTTTGAGTACTTGTGATTTTTTGTTAATCTTAGTTTTAACAGTTATTAAGTTGTGTATCAAATTTTGTTTCTTATTTGTTATAATATTTCCATAAAAATCTTATTCACAAATTAAGTTTTATGGTTGTTATATTGTAAATTAAATATAGGATTTTATGTTATTATGTAATTGTTTTTTAAATAATATGTGATGCAACATCGGCTCTAACCACCTACTCTAAGGATGTGCTCCTACGCTGGAGGGAATCTGCGAGATCACAACATACAAGGCCGTTAGAACCGCCCCATGGACTATGCCCCGGGAGCAGGTTCCGAAGATCAAGTTAGATCATTTGGTAGAGACGAGATGGTTCTCCTTAGCTGGAGAGACCATATTGGTGCTGGTGGTGGTGTATGGTGGATGAAGGCGGAGGGTGGCGGCTGAGCCACCCGGCCAGAATCTATGGCGGTGGCTGATCCAAGGGGAAAGATCCCTCTCCATGGAGGAGATATTGTTCACTTTATAGGGGACCATTAGGTTAGGCCTTGGGCCAGACCAATTCAGGACCAACTACCAAGAAATTGGGAAAGGCCGCCTGGATGCGTCGGGTGAGGATGACAGGCGCGCACCTGGCAAGGCTGGCAGGTGCCCACCAGGAAAGGTCGACAAGGGAGTGCCAGGCAGGGCGTACAAGGGAGCGCCAGGAAGGGATGGCAAGGGAATGCCAAGCAAGGATGCAAAAGGAACGTCAGGAAGGGATGGCAGGAGTACACCAGGCAAGGCTGGCATGCCAGAGCTATCTGGACCATGCTAATGGAGCTGATATCGACAAGTACCCCCAGTCTGATGTTATTGGTATGCGGCCAATGAAATTGAACTGGACTCAGTCATATAAACCGTGTGTCATCAAGTCCCTCTAGTTCGATGTGATTGTATTGCTGACAATCGGATTAGACTAGACAAAGCACCAACGCATCAAATAATAAAGAAAACGACCGAACCACGCCCACGAGAGTCGTGGTGATGCACAATGAGCCAAGCATGGACTGGCTTAATGATCTTTCCCCGTTAGGAGTACGATCCGGTCGGTGAGATGCAACGTAGATTTTGGTGTCACTATACAGAAAAAGGCTGCTAATGATGTTATGCGGAGTGGGGCAGCCATGCAACAATGATGTCGATAAGGCGTCGGGATAAGGTAGCTAAGAAGCAGAAGCTCAACATTTAGTCCCTGAGACTGTTATTCTACGCAGTTGTTGTTGTAGTCAGGCAGCAAGGTTGCTACTGATGATGACATGTAGATCAAGGCTGTTGATGTAACCTTGGTTCCGACCACCGGTGTGACATCCCCTAATTTCTCGGCCAGAAAAGACCGATTTAATTTAAGCTTTTTAAAAAAAAATCAGAGTAATCCTTTTAAAAGATGTTGCGGAATTTGTTCCCAAAACAAAACATGATAAAAATTTATCAAATCCTTTCTTTAAGAAATATATATTTTCATTTTATATCAAAACCTCGGGATGTCATGTTCCGATATAGATCAAAAGCATAAACAAGACATTATAAGCCTTACAACAGTTATTTGCAACTACTGACCTATAATCCAAAAATCACTCATCATCATCCGACTATACTCGGGGTCCACTACCTGTAATATAAAAAGCTAAGTGGGTCAGGCTTGGGAGCCTGGTGGGCATATGGGGTTTTCAACCCACAATAAATAAATTTCTTACGCTTAAACATCAAACAATCAACCAAATTACCCCAACCCCATTATCTTATTTATTTCTTAAGCATTTACCCTAAGAATCAACTATCACTCATTCCTAAGGATTCGTCCTAAGGAATAGGCACGAAGTCACATCGTCGCCAGGGTTTATACAACAGGCACTAAGTCCATAGCTGCCAAGATTTATACAACATGTGCTAAGTCCACAGCTCTTATTTATTGACAGTATTATTCACGGGAATCCCCCGTGCAATATATGTCAATGGGTTTTTAGAGTACAACTGATGAACATATAGTTCACACACTTACAGGTTGCGAGCATGCTAGTGTTCCACAGATCATCTAGAATAGTCCATGGTTGTCATCCATACTCTGTTGAATGACGGGGGCCAACGTTTGGGTAAGTGATTCTCTCATATTTCACCACTCACCCTCATCTCATGATCTATATCACCGATCATTTCATTTATCCAACTCATCTTTTGTCACATACCAACTATTTCATCTACCCATGTTTTACCCAACATTTTTGTAGATGAAAATACATATACAGTTTAAATTATTTAAAAACCTATATAAATCATTCCTTCAACATCTATCTCAAATAAACAAACAATATATATTCACATAACACGTATTTTATATAAAATACTTTATATCTATGTGTAAGATGAAAGTGACTATACACTCACTTGATTTAATGATAATCGGGCAGCACTTCGTTTCCTAAAACGATCGTTTCTAATAAAACCTGGAGTTTTATTGAGAAATCGGGCTCTGCGAGGGTTGGGCTTCAAAACCGAAAAGATAAATTTTTTCGGGTCTTCGGGCACTTCGGAACGTATTTTGGGTGTTTGGTATAATAGTGGGGCTTTGGGGGAAGTTGGAATGGAAGAAATATTGTTTAAGGGGTGAAAAATGACACTTTTCCAAAATATACCCGGGGGGTCTCCCACCCTTCTATTTATAGGGGCGAGGCTTCTGATCTGAGGGTTGAGAAGCGAACAGATGTCAGCAGATCCGAGGGGCAGGTGGCGCGCACGTGCGAGGCTCGGACACCTGGTGTGACACGCGTCGGTGCAAGGTGAGGCGGCTTCGGATGCGAGGAGTCACCTGGGCACGCGTCAGACTTCTATTGGACCGCACTTCGTACGGCTCTCCGGTTCGGACACGCGTCTGATGACTCACCGAGGTCGGGCACGGGGCGACACGTGGCCTACTTCGGTTGGGCCTCCCTTCGGTCGAATCAGCAACGAGCACGTGGCATGCATGCGAGAATCCGGGTGACGTGGCCGAAGTCTGTCCATGCGAAATTCCTCGGATTTCGTGTTTTTTCTTGATTTTTGTGCCAAAACTTCTAAAATCCATAACTTTCGCATACGGGCTCCGTTTTTGACGTTCTTTTTATGCACGTGTAGGTAAAATTACGCTCTACAACTTTCGTTTAGACTTTGTCGGCTAATTTTGACTTTAATTTTAATATTTTTATTTTTAACAGACCGGGACAAGAAATCCGTTAAAAATTTATAAGTTCTTCATCCGACGTCCGTTTTCGTCTGTCTTTTTACCGTTGTACTACTATTGACGAGACCTTCGATTCTCGTTTAGGTTGTGTCGGCTAAAAATCACTCGATCTAAAATTTGAATTTTTAGCTGTCTACTACTAAGCTGAAACTTAGAAAAATCATAACTTCCTCATACGAAGTCAGATTTGGGCGTTCTTTTTATGCATACGCTCGGTTTAACGAACACTACGACTTTCATTTAGATCACTAAGGCTAAAAAGTAGTTTATCAAAAACTCACTTTTTACGTCATTCGGTACCGTGCCGGTTTTGTCGCGGAACTTCAACAGGTAATAACTTCTTCGTTATAACTCGGATTTCGATATTATTTATATATCCGAAATCCGTGTCACGACCACTACAACTTCCTTAATAGATATCGGCTTTATCTAATATTTATTTTCGACGCTCATTTTTACTCTTAATTAGTTAAATCCTAGTAATTAAGCATAAAACACGTAACAATCACATAATTCCTCTTCATTTCTTCAAAATGAGTTACAAAGGTTAACCTAGACTATTACGTCAATATTAATGCCTAGCCTAGAAACACGGGCATTACAATTCTCTCCCCTTAGGATGATTCCGTCCCCGGAATCACACATCAACAAACAAATGCGGGTAGCGACTCATCATGTCACTCTCCGTTTCCCAGGTGAGATTTGGCCCATTCGTATGTTTCCAACGCACAAGCACTAAATCGACCATCTTGCGTCGCAACTTCTTAGTCTTACGGTCAACGATTGCCTCAGGTTCTTCAATTAACCTCTTGTTTTCATCCAACCTTAATTCAGAAATTGGAATTATGTCGGGCACATCTCCCGTGAACTTTCTCAAATAACACACACGAAAGGTATTATGAATACCCTCTAGTTCTTCTGGTAATTCTAGCTTGTAAGCTTGATTCCCAATCCTCTGAAGAACTTTAAACGGTCCAATAAACCTTGGACTCAATTTTCCCCTCTTACCAAATCTTATAGGTCCTTCCACGGCGAGACTTTAAGTAAAACCGAATCTCCAACTTCGAATGATATCAGTTGTCTTTTCTTGTCAGCATAGCTCTTTTGTCGATCTTGAGCTACTAACATCCTTTTCCTAATTACTTTCAACTTTTCAGCAGTCTGATGGACTATTTCAGGTCCCATAAACTGCTTTTCCCCAGCTTCCAGCCAACATGACGGCGTTCGACACTTTTCTCCATACAAAGCGTGATAAGGTTCCATCTTGATGCTCGAGTGGAAACTGTTATTGTAGTAAAATTCTACCAAAGGTAAATGTTCATCCCAGTTACCTTGGAATTCCAGGGTACATGCTCTCAGCATATCCTCCAGTGTTTGAATCGTTTGTTCGCTCTGACCATCAGTTTGCGAATGGTAAGTTGTACTCAAACACAACTTGGTACCCAATTCCTCTTGTAGACTCCTCCAAAACCTTGAGGTAAAACGGCTGTCACGATCTAATATAATCGTTAACGGAACACCGTGAAGCCTCACAATTTCCTTCACGTAAGAATTCGCAAGCTTATCCATAGACCATTTCTCGTTGGCTGCTATGAAATGCGCACTCTTAGTGAAGCAATCAACGACCACCCAAATCATGTCGTGACTGTTCTTTGTTCTGGGCAGTTTAGTCACAAAATCCATGGTGATGTCTTCCCATTTACCCATCGGTACAGGTAAAGGTTCTAAACTCTCATACGGTTTTTGATGTTGTGCCTTAACCCTAGCACATGTCACACCCTCGGCCACATACTTAGCAACATCGAGCTTCATCGTCGGCCACCAGCAGTAGAGTTTTAGATCCCTATACATTTTTGTGCTGCCGGGATGAATCGAGTACATGGTCTTGTGAACTTCTTCCATCAGAAGATCTCTTACTCCTCCCGTCTTAGGTACCCAAATCCTATCTTGGAATACCTTCAACCCTTGGTTGTTTGTACCGAATACTAACGTTTTGCCCAAACGTTCTTCCTTTCGGTCATTTTTCTCTAAAGCTTCCTCTTGAGCTTTCTTTATACTTTCCACAATTGTCGAGACAACTTCAATTCTCAACGCTTTTGGCCTTTTCTTTTCAAGGTATACCTTCCGACTGAGATCATAAGTAACAACATTTGCTTTACCAGGGTGGTAAAGTATCTCACAGTCGTAGTCCTTGAGTAACTCTAGCCAGCGCCGTTGCCTCATGCTCAATTCCTTCTGATTAAAGAGATATTGAAGACTCTTATAATCAGTGAAAAGTTTGCATTTAGTGCCATAAAGATAGTGCCTCCATATCTTTAAGGCGAATTCTACCGCTGCCAACTCCAGATCATGAGTGGAGTAGTTCTTTTCATACTCTTTCAATTGCCTCGATGCATACGCTATCACTTTGTCCCTTTGGGTCAGAACATAACCTAACCCAACTCCAGATGCATCGCTATAAACTGCGAAGTCATCAACTCCTTCAGGCAAAGAAAGAATTGGTGCTTCACGCAATTTCTTCTTTAACTTCTAAAAAGCTTCCTTATGCTTCTTATTCCAAGTATAAGTAGCTCTTTTGTGGGTCAAAGTTGTTAATGGAGTAGCGATCGAAGAAAAGCCTTGGATAAACCTTCGGTAATATCTAGCTAACCCTAAAAAGCTTCAGATCTCCATAGGACTTTCAATCGTAACCTTCGAGGTACAAAATAAATCCTTATTGAGGACTCCTTCTTCTTCTTAGAATAAGTACTTTCCTTCATTTATTGTAACAGACCAATGGGTCATGTTCTAATGATCTCTCATCGTATAATGCACTGCTTAGACCCAGGTCTCTTAGAGACAAATTCTGGAACAGACTATACCTTCCTTCATGTTCTAATGTGATACAATCACAGTTCAACATGTATCATTTCTAACTACCAACTTCTTTAACAACAAGCGCGATACTTCTATTGATCGCTTTGATCATCTTTTACTTCAATCTTCTGGCTTAAGTCAAATTCTACATCGAACTTGGTTCTCTGAACCACGTGACATACTCATCTTTGTCGGACTCGATTCGATATGACCTCTAAGGTCGGAATAACAATCATCTTCTTGGTCATTACCGAAACGATGGTAACGACAGACTAGAACAAGATGGAATCAATTACTAGCTCCTTGGTAACCTTGTGATTTTCCCTGATCCAAGTACGAGTCTTGTGCTTCTGGTAGTATAGGCCTCTACTACCATTCACACCTACTCATACTCGTCCCAAGTATTGTCTCGCAGTTCTCCAAGTCACCATACAAGAATTTTACATAGTCATTCAATTCATCAGATGACAAAACCAGGGTTTATATTATTTCTTGAAACGATTACACAGAGGTTCAAGTTTACCCTATACTATGCCTCTAATAGGCTAAACCATTTGTTACTATTCACATTCCTACTTCATAACTTGATCTTCGGGTATCAAGTCTTTACTTCTAATTCCTAGCGTTGTTATTTGCTTCGTCGAGGATGTTCTAAAATTCCCTTGGCGTTGGCAGTGTGCTTGGCCTTGTTATTTCATTTTTCTCCAGGCAGTCCTTAGAAATATGGCCTTTTTCCTTACATCTGTAACACACCCCCTTGGGAATCGTACACTCATCGGCGTAATGCCCAATTTCTCCACACTTGAAGCAATTCACCTTCCTGCCATAATTCCCAGAGTGTTTATTTTTGCACTTCCTGCACCATTTTCCTTTACCTCCTCTTTTGCCAGACTTTGAGAATATGTTGCTCTTGTTGGACCTTGAAGACCCCTCAAATTTCCTCTTCTTGCCAACTTCAACCTTGTTGGCGGTCCTGTCATTGATCATTTCTTCAATAGAATTAGCAACCCAAATAGTTGCCTCAAGAGCAGATACCTGACGTACTGGCACAGTAAGTTCGTCCTTACTTTGTTGAAGTAAACGTTTTCTCTCTTCCATCTGTTGATCCAACATCGTACGCACCATTGCCTGTACCCCAACCATCGTGATTGGCTCAGGCTGCGGATTATCGTTTCCGAATCCACTTTGAGTACTCGCCATTTCGATCTATACACCAATCGTAGGTGAATTTAGATCTTCATTTTTGATAGACGTTAAATCTTCGTTATCACTCCGAAACGTTTACATGTTAGTTCTAATATCGTAGTTATACGTTTAGAATCCTGAACACATAAGGTTTCCAGATCCGGTCGGCAACAGACCATAGATCCGAACAAATAATATTATATGGCAAACATATAGCATTTAGCACATAAAAGCATTTTAGGCATCTTTCCTAAAATAGACTAGTGCTCGTGTCTAAAATATGGTAGACACTCATCTCACAATCATCACTTAGCATTCTAAGTTTAAGTCTAGAAATCCTCCAAATTCCTAGTTCGCTTAAACTAATGATCTGATACCAACTGTGACATCCCCTAATTTCTCGGCCAGAAAAGACCGATTTAATTTATGCCTTTTAAAATAAAATCAGAGTAATCCTTTTAAAAGATGTTGCGGAATTTGTTCCCAAAACAAAACATGATAAAAATTTATCAAAACCTTTCTTTAAGAAATATATATTTTCATTTTATATCAAAACCTCGAGATGTCATGTTCCGATACGGATCAAAAGCATAAACAAGACATTATAAGCCTTACAACAGTTATTTACAACTACGGGCCTATAATCCAAAAATCACTCATCATCATCCGACTATGCCCGGGGTCCACTACCTGTAATATAAAAAGCTGAGTGGGTCAGGCTTGGGAGCCTGGTGAGCATATAGGGTTTTCAACCCACAATAAATAAATTTATTATGCTTAAACATCAAACAATCAACCAAATTTCCCCAACCCCATTATCTTATTTATTTCTTAAGGATTTACCCTAAGAATCAACTATCACTCATTCCTAAGGATTCATCCTAAGGAATAGGCACGAAGTCACATCGTCGCCAGGGTTTATACAACAGGCACTAAGTCCATAGCTGCCAAGATTTATACAACATGTGCTAAGTCCACAGCTCTTATTTATCGACAGTATTATTCACGGGAATCCCCCATGCAATACATGTCAATGGGTTTTTAGAGTACAACTGATGAACATATAGTTCACACACTTACAGGTTGCGAGCATGCTAGTGTTCCACAGATCATCTAGACTAGTCCATGGTTGTCATCCATTCTCTGTTGAATGACGGGGGCCAACGTTTGGGTAAGTGATTCTCTCATATTTCACCACTCACCCTCATCTCATGATCTATATCACCGATCATTTTATTTATCCAACTCATCTTTTGTCACATACCAACTATTTCATCTACCCATGTTTTACCCAACATTTTTGTAGATGAAAATACATATACAGTTTAAATTATTTAAAAACCTATATAAATCATTCCTTCAACATCTATCTCAAATAAACAAACAATATATATTCACATAACACGTATTTTATATAAAATACTTTATATCTATGTGTAAGATGAAAGTGACTATACACTCACTTGATTTAATGATAATCGGGCAGCACTTCGTTTCCTAAAACGATCGTTTCTAATAAAACCGGGAGTTTTATTGAGAAATCGGGCTCTGCGAGGGTTGGGCTTCAAAACCGAAAAGATAAATTTTTTCGGGTCTTCGGGCACTTCGGAACGTATTTTGGGTGTTTGGTATAATAGTGGGGGTTTGGGGGAAGTTGGAATGGAAGAAATATTGTTTAAGGGGTGAAAAATGACACTTTTCCAAAATATACCCGGGAGGTCTCGGACCCTTCTATTTATAGGGGCGAGGCTTCTGATCTGAGGTCTGTGAAGCGAACAGATGTCAGCAGATCCGAGGGGCAGGTGGCGCGTATGTGCGAGGCTCGGACACCTGGTGTGACATGCGTCGGTGCGAGGTGAGGCGGCTTCGGATGCGAGGAGTCACCTGGGCACGCGTCAGACTTTTCTTGGACCGCACTTCGGACGGCTCTCCGGTTCGGACACGCGTCTGATGACTCACCCAGGTCGGACACGGGGCGACACGCGGACTACTTCGGTTGGGCCTCCCTTCGGCCGAATCAGCAACGAGCACGTGGCATGCATGCGAGAATCCGGGTGACATGACCGAAGTCTGTCCATGCGAAATTCCTCGGATTTCGTGTTTTTTCTTGATTTTTGTGCTAAAATCCATAACTTTCGCATACGGGCTCCGTTTTTGACGTTCTTTTTATGCACGCGTAGGTAAAGTTACGCTCTACAACTTTCGTTTAGACTTCGTTGGCTAATTTTGACTTTAATTTTAATATTATTATTTTCAACAGACCGGGACAGGAAATCCGTTAAAAATTCATAAGTTCTTCCTCCGACGTCCGTTTTCGTCTGTCTTTTTACCGTTGTAGTACTATTGATGAGACCTTCGATTCTAGTTTAGGTTGTGTCGTCTAAAAATCAGTCGATCTAAAATTTGAATTTTTAGCTGTCTACTACTAAGCTGAAACTTAGAAAAATCATAACTTCCTCATACGAAGTCAGATTTGGGCGTTCTTTTTATGCATACTCTCGGTTTAACGAACACTACGACTTTCATTTAGATCACTAAGGCTAAAAAGTAGTTTATCAAAAACTCATTTTTTACGTCATTCGGTACCGTGCCGGTTTTGTCGCGGAACTTCGACAGGTAATAACTTCTTCGTTATAACTCGGATTTCGATATTATTTATATATCCGGAATCCATGTCACGACCACTACAACTTCCTTAATAGATATCGGCTTTATCTAATATTTATTTTCGACGCTCATTTTAATCTTAATTAGTTAAATCCTAGTAATTAAGCATAAAACACGTAATAATCACATAATTCCTCTTCATTTCTTCAAAATGAGTTACAAAGGTTAACCTAGACTATTACGTCAATATTAATGCCTAGCCTAGAAACACGGGCGTTACAACCGGCTCTGTGATTTCTTGCTATCGTCGGAAGGCTCTGCAAAGTCACAACAGAGAAGGCCATCGGCCGTTTCCCAGGAGGAGGTCATGAAAAGACGCTCCAACGGTCAAGTTAGTGGAGAACATCTAGCTGAGAATGATGAGGATTAAGAATGATTACTTACTTCTTAAGGTAGGGCGAGGGTTCCTTTTATACTGGGGATCCTTGATGTTCTGTACGAGGAACAGGGATTGCAGTTCCGACAAGATCTGTCCCTCTGATTAGTTAATCGTGTCCCCTCCTATGTTGGGTCTAACGATTGGCCCAGGTGTTAGTGCTCTAGGCACACTCTTTGTCGCCTGGAGCCATTGCATTTGTCCTGTAGCAAGGACGCCCCTGGCGAGGCCAGACTTCTTGCTGAGCTGACTGGGGGATGCTTCGACCTGGGGGTCCGCTTCTGGACCTGAGGGAGCACCCGGGCACCAGAGCACTTGTTGAGACATCCAAGCCGGTCCTGGCTGAGTTGACTGGGGGATCCTTCGACCTAGGGGTCCACTTCTGGCCCACGCTAGGAGGCGCATCATCAAGTCCCTTCGTCCAGTAGTCATGGCGTTTTATAGCTAGCTATGATGTTCTAGACTTAACGGATTCCCAGGCGCCAAGGCCCTTGTTGAGACATCCAGGCTGAGCCTGCCTGGGCTGACTGGAGGATCCTTCGACATAAGGATCCGCTTCTGGCCCGTTCTAGGGGCGCGTCATCAAGTTCCCTAGTACAGTAGTAATAGCGTTTGCTAGCTATCCATGATGTTTTGGACTTAATGGCTATATATACGTGTTGAGTATTTATTCGTTCGTCGCTTCAATTTTGGCGATGTGACCGCCCATCCCTTCTGGCAGTTACGTCACTTTTCAGGCTTTTGAAAAGTCTCGCCTCCTGTCTTCTTCTTTATATATGGGAAGAAACCTTTCATCTTTCCCACTTTCCTTCTGCATTTTAATCCTTTCTCTTCTTCTCCGGTGGTTTTTTGTTATGGCGACTCCGGCTGGCCTTGTTGCTACTGCTTTTGAGTTTGACAACTTGCAGGAGACATATGGCTTGTCTCCGGCCGAAAGGGTGGAGTTCCCCATTACCGGTACCGTGATAACTTCCCCTCCGGTTGGGAAGGTTGGTATTTACTTAAAGATACTCGATGCCGGTCTTCGCCTGCCTTTGACTGACTTTCAGGAGGAGCTTCTCCTGCGTAACGGTTGTAGTGTTCAAATGCTTACTCCTAATGCAGTTCAGAAAATGGTGGCCTTTTAAATGATATGCCATGCCAACGGTATCATCCCGAATTTATTTGTCTTCAAATACTTCTTTCTATTTGGGGCTACTGGCGACAAGTACGCCTTTTCTGCTCGTCATGGGGGACACGGTCTTCTTACGGACAGTAAAACACCCAAGAACTAGCAGGAGAAGTGGTTATGGGTTAACCGGGAGTTGCTTGGTCGGGAACCTTGTCGGGCAAACAACTCTTCCGATGTTACCCCAAAGCAATTCCCCCACAACCAAACCACTATTGATATCCTGAAGACTCTTCATGTATATGCTGATGGGTTATCGGAGGTCCTGCTTTCCGGTGTTGGAATGAGCCGTAGCTGGCATGCCCACAGTCAGATGTCGGTCTTCTTTACTGTGTCTAATGGTAGTATTGTTATTCTCCTGCTCCTATTTCCCCCCTTTTTTATACATAATAATTGTTTGACTAGTTATTGCTTTCGTAGGTACCGATGTACCGTTTTCATGGATTCCGTCCTCTGGAAACAGTATCAAGGGAAGCTGGAGCATTGTGTGGTGGGCTTGCATGAGACTCTTCCTCCGCCTCATCGCCTTAGCCAGCTGCCGACTGCAATGGCTTGGCCATTGGGTAGTTCTTCAACAATGGAGAGCGGTCCTGCCTCGGACGTTCTTGCACTCGTGACCTTGGTGTCCCATCCGACTGTCGTTCCTTCTAGTAAAGTGGTTGAGGATAGAAAGGAAGGGATCGTGCCAAGTGTTCGTCGTGTTATGGCAAAGTGGAAGGTTGTCCAAGCGATGGGTGAACACTCTTCTGGGGAGGGTTCCGACCATATTGGGAGGCGTGTCATGCCAAAGCGTGGATTTGCTCGTTTGATGTCTTCGATTTCTTCTGATCCTGGTGTTGTGTTGGTTATACCCGATGATGACGTGCAACAGTCTGAGGGTTGTCAAGGGCTGCCTAAGCAGCCCGTCGTGTCAACAACTATTGTATCTGGATTTCAATCTACCGCATGTTCTTCAAGTGGTGGTGCGTGGGTGGCACACCGCGAGCCTGTTCTTCTAGAGGGTTCACATGGGCTTCCAAGCCCTGGTGTGCCCCGATTTGTCCCGGGATTGGATCTTCGTCTTGACTCTCGGTTATCTGTTCGTGCGGATGCCTTGGATTTTTCTCGGCATGTTCTTCCTCCAGCGACTATTGGTGACATGGATGTTATGGGTAGTTCTACTCTTTCTCAGAACATGGACTACGCTGTTGCTCAAGCAATGTATTACTTGGTTGTAGGCTCCCGGCGAGTTCAGCAGCTTGATGATCTTGAACGGGCACATTCCGATCTTGTGGCTACTGAAGTTGAGTTGAAGTGTCGAGTCTTGGAATTGGAGAAAATAGTCCATGAGTTTAACGAGAAGTATGATTTACTTGCCGCTGAAATGGCGTTTGTGGAGGATGTCCAGTCATCGCTGGAGTCTCACATTGATGTTTTGTCCCAATCTAACGAGGGTTTGATGATCCAGAACGAGAGCTTGGAAGTGAGATCTTTCTGATCGTGACCGTGAATTGGATGCAATGCGGGTGGAGCTGGAATCGTTGCGCGTAGACTGAGACTGGCTGCTACGTCTTAGGGTTGTTCGGGTGATGAATAAGCTGATCGAGTATCCAGAATTCACAGGTGGTGTTAGCAGAATTCGTTACGCTGCATGCGTCGTAGGTGAGGAATCTGGGCGTGCTAGTTTTAAAGTTGAAATTGATATTGGGACCTACGATCCAAAAGGTAGCGATTCCCGTTCGAGCCATACTTCCAACCTATAAGATGATTTTTTGGCATTTGCAACAATGGATTACACTGCCATTCTTGTTGTGGGTCAGTTGGATATGGCTGGTCTCATGATCTTATGTGCTTTCGATGATGGTGACGATCCGATGGAAGGTGTTGAGCAGGATGGCGATATGGTTGGTCTTGGCGGTGGTAGTGAAGGCAACGCCACAGGTGGTGCTGGCGGAGTCGGTCTTGAAGGTGGTACTAGTGGTGCTGATGTAGGTGGTGATGTTGAAGGTGGTGATTGTGGAGGTGGTGTTGGTAACGCTGATGGTGCTGGTAGCGGTGATGGCGTTGAAGGTGATATTGGTGGAGGTAATCTTTGATCTGGGCTGGTCCGTTATGCTACCCTTCAGGGTGTGAAATATGGTTTTCTATTTACATCGTTTCTTTTCCTTGTTTTTGTTAGGCCCTACGTGGCCTGTGTTTTGCTATATGTAATGGAACAAACATATCTTGGTATTTTGCTCTACTGCTTATTCATGTAATGGAATTTTAGATTCCTTTTTCGAATATTTGTGTTTCTGTCTGGTGTGTGTGCGGAATGTGTTAGTATGTGCTCCAATGTATTGGTATATTTGTTCCATGCTCTGATGCATTTATATATTTGTTCCATGTTGTAATGCATTGGTACATTTGTTCCATGCTCTAATGCATTGGTACATTTCTTGAAGGCTTTAAGTTGCATATTTTGTGTGGATACTCTAAGTATCCCGACGGCATTTTAAAGTATGGATACACTAAGTATCCTCTTATGTAATGCATTTTGCTTTTGGAATAAACGCTTGTATTGTCAAACACACTAAGGTTTAAATTTTTGGGGTACAATATTTGCCATTATCATGCTAAGATATTTGGCATTTCGACATGCTAAGGTTCCTAATGGGATCACACGAAGTGTCCGTTTGCTGGTTCGAATGATCAGCCTGGCCATAATTCACTTTGCGATGCTTGCTACCCCTTCTGTATAGGGGGTTTTGCTCAGCGGCTGTTCGAGGCGTCTCCTAGAAATGGAACTTTTTTAATTTCCTTGTTTTCCATATTCTTGGTATTGGCCATCCCTCGATCGTCTCGAGGGAGTAGGACCCGTTGCAATGCGCTTCGACCACCTTGTATGGTCCTTCCCATGTTGCTCCTAACTTGGCGCCGGGTTGCGCGTGGCTGGCCTCATTCCGTCATAGGACGTTGTCCCCAATTCAAAAAGCATTTTCCTTGACTCGCTGGTTGTAATATCCCTCTACAGCCTTTTTGTATATGGCTTGGCACATGCTGGATCGCTCTCGGCGCTCCTCCAAGAGATCCAAATTTTGTCTCAAGTCCCTGTCATTTTCCTGGATCTGGAAGTGTGTTGTTCGTATCAAACCTATCATTAATTCCTCCGGTAGTATTGCTTCTACGCCAAATGTCAGGCTGAATGGTGTTTCATTTGTACTTGTGCGGGGGGTGGTTCTGTATGACCACAGGACTCCATGCAGTTCATCTTTCCAGTTACCTTTTGCTCTCCTGAAACGTTTCTTAATTCCATTTACTGGCGTTCGGTTGGACACTTTCGTCTGCCCGTTCGCCTGAGGGTGCGCCACTGATGTAAACCTTTGTTCGATGCCCCTTTCTGCACACCATTCTTTGAACATTATCGTTGATTAAGACTTTGGGTGTTCCAAATCTGGTGACGATGTTTTTCCATAAAAACTTTACCATTTGTCTGCCTACGATACACGCTAACGGCTCTGCTTCTATCCATTTTGTGAAATAGTCCACAATGACGACTAGGAATTTGATTATACACGGGGCTTCTGGGAATGGTCTCATGATGTCGATTCCCCGTTGGTAGAATGGCCAAGGAATGATGATGCTTGTTAGAGGTGCTGGGGGAACGCCCTGTACCAGGGAGAAAGCTTGGAATTTTGCACATGTGCGAGTGAGTTTAATGGCGTGTTCGTGGATGTCCGACCAGTATAGTCCCATTCGTAGTATCTTCCCTGTAAGGGCTCTGGCTCCCTCGTGGGCTCCTGCTGGGCAGTATGGGCTTCGTGAAGGGCTTGCTATCCCGATGCTCTATATATGCATTTGAGCCATGGGGCAGTGTATCCTTTCCTGTACAGTACCCCTCCCAAGATAGCGTATTGTAGGACCCATAGTCTTGTCTTGCGGGCATCGACGTGGTCGTCCGAAAGTATGCCTTGTTGTGGATAGAGAGTGGACCCTTCACTCGTCGATGTTGCATTCTTTAAGTACTTCTAGCAAGACTTCTTTGGATAAGTGGCCAAAAGCTGTTGATGCTGGCTTTCTTAAGGCGTCGGCACGCCTGTTGTTTCCCTTGGGTATTTGTTTGATGGCGAAACTCCTGAGTGAGCTTGTGATCTGCTGGAAAGCTTTCACATATTTTCCATTCGCTTATCCTTTGTTCCGGACTCCCCCGTGATTTGGTTAGCAGCCAGTCTAGAGTCGGTAAGCCGTCACTTTCTCTGCCCCCATCTTCACCGCGAGCCTTAAACCCGCCAGCAAAGCTTAATACTCGGCTCCATTGTTGGATGTATAGAAGTCGAAGCGTAAAGCATAAGTCACTTCTTCGCATTTTGGGCTAGTTAGGATGAGACTTGCTCCGGATCCCTCTTTTCTAGAGGCCCCATCGGTATATAGGATCCAAGTCCGTCCATCTTCTTCGTCTTGTGCTACCCCGTGTGTGCTCCCCTGCATTTGCTTTTTCAGTTCTCTCGATATTTCTAGTAAAAAATCTGTCAGCGCATGCCCTTTATGCTCGTTCGTGGGTGATAATTGATATCGTTTTCTCCTAGCTCAATGGCCCATTTTGCGAGGGGTCCTGAGGTTTCTGGCTTCAGTAGCACTTGTCTGAGTGGGCAGCTAGTTAAAACTTCTATCTGGTGCGCTTGGCGCTGTAGTCGCCGATCAGCCTACACCAACGCCAATACTACCTTTTCAATGATGGGGTTGCTGAGCTCTGGTCCTTGCCGTGCTCGGCTGACGAAGTAAATGGGGAGCTGTTTTCCTTGTCGTTCTACTACCAGTACCGACGAAATTTCTTTGTTAGATGCCGACAAGTACGTTTAGAGTGTCTCACCCGGAGTTGGGCTAGCCAATGTGGGTAGCGTGTGTAGCGCCTTTTGTATTTGGTGTAGTGCTTCCTCGGCTTCTGGCATCCAACAGAAGTTGTTTTTCTTAATGCATCCTTTAAGCATGTCGAACAGTGGCATTGCCTTTTAGCTGACTTGGCGATAATGCGGCTCAACGCTGTTAGTTTACCGTTAAGGCCTTAGGCATCTCTTAGCGTGTGGGGTGATGTTATTTCTTTGAGTTTCGTTATCTTGGTGGGTCTGGGTTGGATTCCTTCTTTTGTAATGTACTATCCAAGGAACTGCCCTTCCTCTACCACAAATTTGCATTTTGCGGGGTTTAGTTTCATCGTCACTTTCTATAGGCACCGCACGGTCTCTTCAACATCCTCCAATAACCTCTATTCGTCCGGGCTCTTTATTACCATATCGTCCGCGTAGAACTATATGATTCGGCCGATCTCACTGGCGAAAAGGGAGTCGACCAACCTCTGGTAAGTTTCGCCTGTGTTTTTCAGTCCAAACGACATTTTTTGGTAACAAAAAGTTTCGTGGTCTGTATAAAAGGATGTCTTCTCCTCGTCTTCCCTTCTCATGATTATTTGAGGGTACCCCTTGTATGTGTCCAGGAAACATTTCCATAGGAAACCGTGCAAAGATTCTACCTTCTGGCCAATTTCTGGGAGTAGATAGCAATCCTTTGGGTACGCCTTGTTTAAATCTGAGTAGTCAATTCACATGCGCCATGTCCCGTCGTGTTTTTTTGACCATAACCAGGTTGGTAATCCATGTTGGGAATATAGCCTCCCATAGGATGTCGGATTTGGTCAGTTTGGCCACCTATGTGTTTATCGCTTTGTTCCTATCTCCCCCTTGGACATATTTTTTCTGCTTTATCTTCGTGGTTTCAGGCCTGATCATCAGCTTGTGCTCTATGACTACTCGATCGACTCCTACCATGTCGGTGGGAGTCCATGCAAATACATGCTTGTATTTCTTCAGGAGCTCTATCAATTCATGCCTTGTCTTTAGGGGAAGGGTTATCCCTATGTTGACTGGCTGGTCTGGGTAGCTTCGGTTGATGACCTCCTTCCCTTCGGGTCCTTCCAAGCGGGGCCTCTTTGATTCTCCAGAGATTTCATTGGGTTGCATGATTTCATAACATTTTAAGGCTTGTGGTATGGTGGCCAAGACTATTCCCGGTCCCTGGCTTGTGCCAAATTTTAATATCCCATGGATATTGGAAGATATTGCCCCAAATCTAAGTAAGGCTGTTCTCCCCAATATGACATTGTGCTTAGAAGGGTGCCGTACAACAACGAAGTCGATGAGGGCTGTCTTGCATCTACTTTTAACATGACTGGTGAGTGTGAGAGGTAAATGAATCGTACCTAGGGGCCATATGATGTGCCCCGTGAAACCGGTAAGCTAGCCAGGTGCCGGCTTCAAACCTTCCTTCCATTTGTCCGACAATAAACGGAAACAGTGTTTGTAGATGATATACGCTGGGTTTCCTGTATCGACATATACATGGTGGATGGTAACGTCTCTGATCGACCCTTGAATTATCAGTGGGTCATCCCCTCTCCAGCTCATCGGCCTTGGGTCAGTTGTTAAGAAGGTCAGACCTCACGTTGCCCCTGTGATGTTGTTCACGTCGTGTGTATGTTCCATCCTTCCGCGCTTGTGGTGTATCATCAGAATCTCTGGGTGGGAATTCCCTCCTATGGCATTATCTTTAGGGTTTTCTGCGTCAATCTTCGCACGTAGGCTTCAGGCGACCTCCACGATGTTGTTGGATTAGGTGTCTAAGCCCATAACTATAATTGGTATGTACTTGACCCGATAATAGCATGGTCCATTTCGGGTTGCCTTCACCAGAACAATTTGATAGATGGATATTTGAGTAAGAGGTTATTTGTGATTTATTAATATATTATAAGTATAATATATTAATTGAGAAATCATATTATTTAATTAGTATTGATCAAGAATTAATTTGGAATTAATTTAGTGATCAAAAGAGACTAATTGAATTAATAGGGACTGATTATGTAAATCAAGTAATACATATGGATTGGGCTAATGATCCATAATTGATTTGTGATGGGCTATGCTTATGGGTTAATCCATGAAGTGTTAATCTAAATCAAATGCATGGATCATAAGCTTAAGTGTAAGATTAGGGTTACGCATCACTCTTGGAATTCTAAACTATAAATATGTAACCCTATGCACTAAAATCGGTTACCACTTGCATTACAAGAAGAAGAATCTGATTTCTAGTCTCCTAAACCTCTATCATATTCATCTAGTTGTTTATTGGTGTTTGTGACTTGTTTGAGGCACAACACTTGGGGTGCTAAGCTCACTTAAGGCCAAAATTCTACTAGCTACATAAAGAGGTAACCTTCTAACTTGTTTTATGATTCATATGTCAAATTTTGTATGCTAGTTTAGGCATCATGCTTTGGAAACCAATGTTGCATGTATAATTAGAGAAAACTTAGATCCAAAGCATTAGGGTTGTATGTACACCATAGGGATGTTAGAGTACATAAAACCCAACAGTGGTATCAGAGCCATGAGTGTTTTTTATTATATTGATGCAATTGTGTGATTTTCAAAAGCTGAAAAATGACATTTCTGGATTCTGCCAGGGCCTAATCGACGAGTCAATCTATGAACTCGACGAGTAGGTGCCTTATGAAGATGAACTCGTCGAGTTCATAAGTGCACTCGATGAGTTGGATCATAGGTGGCAGGATTTTCGAATTTTTGGCCTGTTTTGGATTAGGATCATTACCACAAACTATTTTGGTTCATAAAATTTGATTTTACTAAAATGGTAATGTTTATCCCCATCTAAAAGTATAAAGTTTGACAAATTTTAAGATAATTACTTGATTTTGTGAAAATCTAATTGTTTGTAAATTTTGAAGTTATCATGTAATATGAATCAAATAGGTCAAGTTGGTAAATGATAAATTATATGATAATTGGATTAGTTTAATTTGATCTATGTGTTTCTTGAAAAGTTCCATAACTTGGCCGCAAGTTATGGATTATGTAAAGTCTTTATTTATGAAACTATTAACTATTGTAAGTTATAGAATTCAAGATATGTTGAAAGGTTTCATAACTTGTCCTCAAGTTTGGAATTCGAAAGGTCTCATTCATAGAACTTTAAACTCCATAGGTTACAAAACTTGCCCTCAAGTTTTGGAACTTGAAGAGTCTCATTTATGAAACTTTAATTCCAAACCCTAGAATTTTAAAAGTTTAAAATTCAACCCTTGTACTAATATAATATTAAAGTTTAATACTTATATATATATATATATATATATATATATATATATATATATATATATATATATATATATAAGACAAGTCAGTATTACCGCGAATAGGCCTCATTCACGAAGCCGGTCTATAAGGGGGGGGGGATATGGTTACTGCCTATAAAATGGTGGTTTAATAGGTGTCTACTCTTACCCACCGCTTCCTTGACTGGTGGAGGGTCGTTAGCCGAACGGGTAGGATAGGACATTAATCCTCATTAATAAGTATAATAGAAATATACAAAGTAACTAAACTTTTATAAATTCCCAAATCTTAGTTACTTTAGGAAAAATGTGAAAATGGTGCTATCCCATGGAAATTGCACTTTGCACCTTGCTAAGTCATCAGTGGAGCGTGTGTGGTTAACCGGAACACTAATTTGGGACTGGCAAGGGTGGCAAAGGGTAGCTTGATGTTAATCATGGATTAATGGAGCGTGTGTGGTTAACCGACACATTGATTAGGTAATTTGTAACATTGAGAGTACCAAGCACATTTGCATGGTTATTCACACCTTGTTTGTGATCCTCGGTATCCCAGTCACAAACTTGAAGGGCACAATCGAGATTTAAACATGCCATTGAAAAGTTCAATGAATCTCAAAAGAATCTAGGAATTTCAATAAATTAAAAACCTAATCTTCTTTTCGTTTTTCATGGTGGAAATTGGTAAATCGTCATTTACCTGCCTTCAAATATTTTGCAATTGGATTACGACATCCCTCTTCCGAATTGTAAAATATTGTGTTGGGTCCTAGCCTTAATATTCCATTTTGGGTCTTATATTAAGGATCCTTATCTAATCTAAACTTTGTCGTTCTTTTCAAATGTCGACTTCAAACACTGCTTCAAACTCAACTACTACTGGCTCTTTCTCCCTCATGAACTTATGTGGGAGGGTCATTTTTGATGGATCAAATTTCAATGATTGGATTCGAAACATCCGGATGGCTATTCGTTACGAGGACAAAGAATATGTCCTTGATAAAGAGCTTAAGGAGATTGATGAATCTACTGCTACTCCCGAACAAATTGCTGAGTATAAGACTCATGAGAGGGACACGACCAAAGTATCATGTATAATGATTGCTACCATGACTGCTGAGCTTCAAAAGTCATATGAGGACTTTTGGCCTTATGAAATGCACCAAGATTTGATGGAAAGGTACCATCAAAGTGCAAGGAAGGAAAGGTATGAAATCATAGCCTCCATGATCACGACCAAAATGAAGGATGGAGAGTCTATCACGGCCCACTTGCAAAAGATGCAAAGATTTATGGACCGCTTGCTGAAGTTCAATGTCAACTTAGATGAAGAATTGGGCATTGACATTATTCTACACTCTTTGCCTCCTTGTTATGATCAGTTTCGTATGACCTATCGTATGAACAAGGAGGAGGTCACTCTAAGCAAGCTTCAAGGTCTCTTGAGAACTGCTGAAAGCAGTTTGAAAGGCAAATCTGTTGTACCTACTCCTACTACTGCTGCCCCTGTCTTGGCCATTGGGCATGGGAGGGGAAAGAAGAGGAAGGCTTCCTCAAAGAGCCACAAGGGAAAGTCCCATGTTGGATCCTCTTCTAGTGGGACCAACGTTGGTTCTGTCACCCCCTCTCCAAATCCAAAGGAAGCAGAGTGCTTCCATTGTCATGAAAAAGGGCACTGGAAGCGAAGCTGCCCCAAATACTTGCAGGACATAAAGGACGGGAAGATCAAACCCTCCTTCGCAGGTATTTATACTATTATGTCTAATAACTCATCACATTCTAATTCTTGGGTCCTTGATACAGGATGTGATTTTCACATTTGTTCTGATTTTCAGGGTCTAAAAGAAAGTAGGGATGTGGAGCTTGGGAAGATGAACTTAATCATGGGGAATACGAAAAAGTCGCCTGTCACCAAGATTGGAGTTTATTCTTTATTGCTTAGTAGTGGTTTAAATTTAGATTTGAATAATTGTTGCTACTTGTCAGATATGGCGAGGAATATTATTTCTTTTCATAGTTTGTATAAACAAGGTTTTACCTTTTCTTTTTATAATGAAATTTGTAGTATTCATGCTTATTATAATGGTACATTTTATTTTGAAGCATTACCTTGTAATGGTATATATGAAACTGTGATGGTTGTAGATAACTTAGGAAATAATATATTGCACATCGATTCATCCAATGGTTTAGATAAAGCATGCTTATGACATTGTCGTCTTGGACATGTCAACAAGAAGCGCATAGCCCAACTCCAAAAGGATGGAGTCTTGGAGTCAGTTGACTTAAATTCGGATGACACTTGTGAATCTTGTTTGCTTGGAAGGATGACCAAGTCACCCTTCACTAGTTCATATGCAAGGGGTGAGGGTTTGTTGGATCTCATACATACCGATGTGTGTGGACCCTTCAGAACCGCCACAAGGAATGCTAACCGCTTCTATGTGACTTTTACTGATGATTATAGTAGATATGGGTATGTCTACTTAATCAAGCATAAGTCAGAAACCTTTGAAAAGTTCAAAGAGTTTAAGCAAGAAATGGAAAATCAATTGGGCAGGAAGATAAAGATGCTCCGATCCGATCGAGGTGGAGAGTATCTTAGGATTGAGTTCCACGACTATCTTAAGGAATGTGGAATTGTTTCACAATTGATGCCACCTAGGACACCACAGCCTAATGGTGTGGCTGAGAGGCGCAATGGAACCTTGTTGGACATGGTTCGTTCCATGATGAATCAAGCTTCGTTACCTATCTCATTATGGGGGTATGCCTTAGAGACTGCCGCCCATATCCTTAATCTAGTCCCAACTAAAAGGGTTTCCAAAACACCTCACGAGATGTGGACAGGGAAGGTTCCCTCGCTAGACCACATCAACGTTTGGGGTTGCGAGGCTTTTGTGAGAAAAGAAACTCACGACAAGATCGAACCTCGTAGTGAGCGATGTATTTTCATCGGCTACCCACAAAAATCCTTTGGATATCTCTTCTATAGACCGAGTGACAATGTTGTCTTCGTTGAAAGGAGAGGAGTCTTTCGAGAGAGAGAGAACTCATATACCAAGAGGACAGTGGGAGGAAAATTGACCTTGAAGAGCTTCAAGAGTTAAGTGATGAAGGAACCTCAAACACTAGTGCTCAACCCGAGGAGGAAACTCCCGTTGAACCAATTGATGAGTCCTTACCTCTGAGGCATTCCAGTAGAGTTAGGAATGCACCTGAGTTTTATGGTTTCCATATTACTACTAAAGGTGATACATTTAGCAGTGATAGTACACTGGTAAAATTGGATGAACCTAACAACTACAAGGAAGCCATGGAAGGCCCCGAGTCTGCAAAAATGGAAAGAGGCTATGGACAGCAAGATTCAATCCATGTATGACAATCAAGTTTGGAACTTGGTTGACAATGTACCAGGCCGTAAGACAGTCTGGTGCAAATGGATCTTTAAGAAAAAGACCGACATGGATGGGAAAGTACACACTTATAAGGCGCGATTGGTTGCGAAGGGCTTTACTCAAACTCCTGGAGTTGACTATGATGAGACCTTCTCACCAGTGGCTAAGATTAAATCTATAAGGGTTATGCTAGACATTGTTGCATTTCATAATTATGAAATATGGCAAATGGATGTCAAAACCGCTTTCCTTAATGGGAAGTTGGCTGAAGATGTTTACATGAATCAGCTAGAGGGTTTTGTCAATGCAAAGTACCCTAATAGAGTGTGTAAGCTTAAGAAATCCATTTATGGATTGAAACAAGCATCTCGCAGATTGAATCTTTGTTTCGATGAGAAAGTCAAAGAATTTGGATTTTCAAGTAGCCATGATGAGTCCTGTGTATATGTCAAAGCTAGTGGCAGTACAGTTAGATTTCTCGTGTTGTATGTGGATGACATACTGTTCATAGGAAATGACATCCCAACCTTGCAGGAGGTTAAGTCCTGGCTTGGGAAGTGTTTCTCTATGAAGGATCCCAGAGAAGCTGCTTATATTCTAGGGATAAGGATATTGAGAAACATGAGAAAAAGGCTAATAGGACTTGGTCAAAGTACCTACTTGGACAAGGTGTTGAAACGTTTTAGCATGGAGGCTTCCAAGAAAGGAGAATTACCTATCGAGAGCAATACCAAACTGAGTAACACTCAGAGTCTGGGTACAGATGCTGAAATAGCATAAATGAGTCGAATACCATATGCTTCTGCCATTGGCTCGATCATGTATGCTATGACATGTACTCGTCCTGATGTAGCCTTTTCTTTGAGCATGGTTAGTAGATTTCAGGGGAACCCTGGTAAAGGTCATTGGACTGCAGTAAAGAACATTCTTAAGTACCTGCGGAGGACTAAGGATTGGATCCTTACCCTCGGTAGGAGTGATGACTTGAGAGTGACAGGGTATAGTGATGCCAACTTTTAAACCGATATAGATAATTTCCACTCTTAGTCGGGCTGGGTATTTACCCTGAATGGAGGAGCAATAACTTGGAAGAGCTCCAAACAGGAAACTGTAGCTGATTCAACGTGCGAATCAGAGTACATAGCAGCAATTGAAGCGTCGAAGGAGGCGATATGGATAAAGAACTTCATCAGAGACCTTGGAGTTGTACCGACTGTAAAGGAGCCTATAGAGATTTTATGTGACAACGAGGGTGCGGTCGCCTTAGCAAGGAACCAAGGGATCATGGCAGATTCAGGCACATCGACAGAAAATATCACTTCATAAGACATCGAATAAAAGAAGGGCTCCTTGTAATGAAGGGGGTATCGTCAGAGGAGAACCCAGCAGATCCCCTTACGAAGGGACTGAGCAGGGTTAGGCACTTGCAGCACGCTAGGAGTATCAGGCTGAAGGACGATATTAGTTTTAATGGTTAGATAGATATTTAGAAACTTGTAATAGCTAAATTGTAATTGACATTTGATGATTAAATAAAAGGAGTTTTGTTTATAAGTAAAGTCACTATCTTGTGTCAGTTATTTACTAGTGTTTTAATTTGCATGTTTTGACTTCAAGAATATTTAAATTATTCAAACTATCCAAAGTCGATCATACTTTGGAAGTAGGTTATGAAAGTAGACTGTCATGAATGGGTTATTGTAGTATTGTCTAAGGAGTTAGACATAGAAAAGTTTGCTACAAACATTCACGAGTGCTCTTGAAATAAGATTTGAGTATTGGATTTAAACCACACTCACATGAATCACTTCATGGAATTTATCACGAGTGATTGTGAGATGATAATATTGTATAGTCTTCAAACAAAGATATATGAGTTGATTGTACATTGATAGTGCGAAAACGCATCAGTAACTTGGTGTTATAAAACGTGTTGTTGTGTATGATTTAACGAGTAGTTAGTACAAGAATATAAGTCAAAGTTTATCTGTTCCTTTTATCCTAAGAAGGTTAAAAGCGATATCTTGGGCCCCTCGATGATTTTGTTTTTGACTTATGTGTCGGCCCCGGCCAGGACTAAATTGATGTGTTCAATTAAGTTTTATGTCAAACAAATCGCAAATCGGGAAACAAAACGTTGGAAAATGAGTATGACTTTAATTCCATGTCTTTGTCCACACGATCTCTTGAAGAACAGAGGATTATATGATCCCTTATCTAATGGACACACCAGAGTTCGCCAGCGGTTTATGAGAGCTACGATTGCTAATCAGATTTAAGTTACATTGGCAATTATAGTTATTAGACTTATCCAAGTGGGAGACTATTGGATTAGGTGTCTAAGCCCATAACAATGATTGGTATATACTTGACCCGATAGTAGCATGGTCTATTTCAGGTTGCCTTCACCAGAACAATTTAATAGATGGATATTTGAGTAAGAGGTTATTAGTGATTTTTTAATATATTATAAGTATAATATATTAATTGAGAAATCATATTATTTAATTAGTATTGATCAAGAATTAATTTGGGATTAATTTAGTGATCAAAAGAGACTAATTAAATTAATAGGGACTGATTATGTAAATCAAGTAATACATATGGATTGGGCTAATGATCCATAATTGATTTGTGATGGGCTATGCTTATGGGTTAATCCATGAAGTGTTAATCTAAATCATATGCATGGATCATAAGCTTAAGTGTAAGATTAGGGTTACACATGACTCTTGGAATTCTACACTATAAATATGTAACCCTATGCACTAAAATCGGTTACCACTTGCATTCCAAGAAGAAGAATCTGATTTCTAGTCTCCTAAACCTCTCTCATATTCATCTAGTTGTTTATTGATGTTTGTGACTTGATTGAGGCACAACACTTGGGGTGCTAAGCTCACTTAAGGCCAAAGTTCTACTAGCTACATCAAGAGGTAACCTTCTAACTTGTTTTATGATTCATATGTCAAATTTGGTATGCTAGTTTAGGCATCATGCTTTGGAAACCAATGTTGCATGCATAATTAGAGAATACTTAGATCCAAAGCATTATGGTTGTATGTGCACCATAGGGATGTTAGAGTACATAAAAACCAATAGATGTTTCCCTTTAGCTGTTTTTCTTCCATTTTGCACTTCAAGACTGAACAATTGTTTGTCTCGTGCATTCTGCTTTTGTGGTATTCGCAGTAGCGCGTTTTTGTTCCTTTGGCTGCCAGTTTATCGGCGACAGTGTATATTTCTGCTCGTCGTCCCCGCCTATCGTCTCTTGCAAAATTCCTGAACCACCTGTCTCTTCCGTGGTACCTATGCCCCCCCTCGTATGTCGTCCCTGCTTGGTCGCTGATTCATTACAGCTGGGGTTGACATGGCATTTAGGTACGCTTGATTTGAGGCCTCTCCTTCTTCCTGTCGTCAGTACCTCTCCACCTAATCCTTGAGCTCTGCCCGCGTATGAGGTTTCTTCCCCATAAGCTTCTAGGAAAGCAGGCCAGGGAGAAGACCCCATGTGAATGCCCCGACGATCAGTCCTTTGTCCTGCCCTGGCACGTGAAGGGGTGCATTTATGAACTGGGTAAAATACTCCTTTATTGTCTCTCCTTCCCTCTATTTGCATCTGCTATGGAGTGTGAATCTCCTTTATATTTGCAAAGCTGCATGAAGTTGGTTAGGTAAAGGTATTTTAGTTGGCTGAGGTTGTAGATGCTCCCTGGCCAAAGTGTCTTGAACCACGTTCCAGCATTGTCGTCGAGTGTTGTAGGGAAATACGTACACCAGAAATGTTCGTGGAGTTTGAGGGACGTCATGGTCCACTCGTATGTGTCGATGTGGCTGTCTGGGTCTGTGGTGCCATTATATGTTTTGAGATTGGGAAGTTTTGCGGTGTTGGGTATCTCGTAATCCAAGAGTTCCTTTACGAACGATGAGGTTATACTCCTTGAGAGGAAATCTTGGTTCGGGGTTTGCGGTGTATAGTGATAGGTGGGTTGTTGCATTGCCAGGTACGGTTGGACCAACATGTTGTTTTATGCCGCCAGGTTCGACGACGTTGGTCCGTAGAAGTTTTGTGGGTGGAATGGGATATAGAGTTTTGGGTGATGGGAGGTGGTTGGTATTGTTGCATCGTTGGTGGCAGCATGGCGCCTGGCGCAAATGTTGTATAGGATGGCATCTGGAGCATGGTTTGAGGCTCATTGGGTGTGTTAATTTTTTGGAACATTGTTGGTTCTGACGAGGATGGTGCTGTGCTGGTGTTTTGCGGTGGTATCGGCGGCATCATTTGCGTGGCTTGTTGTGGGTTATTGGTTGTCTGGAAAACCGGCTGCAATGTGGTTGGGCTGAGATTATATTGTCCGCCAATGGGGTCGAAGATCGGTGGTGTTGTGCTGCTGATGATGTATGTCAGGTATTGGTTATGAGATGTGTTTTGGGGTGGCGCAATCGCTAACGACGGTGTTTGGCCTCCAGGCGGAGGTACATCATTTATGGTTATGACGCAGTTTTTCGGTGTCACGGGAGTGACCACCGGCTCTAGTGAAGCCATTGGTCGTATCGGGCTGTTTTGTTGCTGTGAAGGTTCACCGGCGGATTCGTTCGTCATCCTGGGGGTGAACCGGAATGTGGTTTTGTGTATCGATTGTCGCACAAACGGACGAAACCAAGTGATGCGACCTTGGTTCCGACCACTGGCTCTGTGATTGCTTGCTATCATCAGAAGGCTCTGCAAAGTCACAACAGAGAAGGTCGTCAGTCGTTTCCCAAGAGGAGGTCTCGGAAAGATGCTCTGACGGTCAAGTTAGTGGAAAATATCTAGCTGAGAGTGATGAGGATTGAAAGAGATTACTTACTTCTTAAGGTAGGACGAGGACTCCTTTTATACTGGGGATCCTTGTTGTTCTGTACAAGGAACAGGGACTGCAGTTCTGACAAGATTCGTCCCTCTGATTAATTAATCGTGTCCCCTCCTGTGTTGGGGTGAAAAATTGGCTTAGGTGTTAGTGCTCTGGGCACACTCTTTGTCATCTGGAGCCTTTGCATTTGTCTTGTAGCAAGGACGCCCCTGATGAGGCCGGACTTTTTGCGCGGGCGCTCCGCCCTGAGGGAGCACCCGGGCGCCATAGCCCTTGCTGAGACATCCAAGTCGGGCCTGGCTGAGCTGTCTGGGGGATCCGTCGACCTGGGGGTCTGCTCGCGCTAGGCGGACGCATCATCAAGTCCCCTAGTCCGGTAGTCATAGTGTTTGCTACCTAGCTATGATGTTCTGGACTTAACTGCTTCCTAGGCGCCAAGGCCCTTGTTGAGACATCCAGGTCGGGCCTGCCTGGGCTGACTGGAGGATCCTTCGACCTAGGGATCCGCTTCTGGCTCGCGCTAGGGGGCGCGTCATCAGCTTCTATATGAGTGTGCAACACCGATGGTGTGGCGTTTCATATCGTCTTGGTGGAATATCACCCATAATCATCTACATAGTCTGCTATACGTGAGCATTGATAAACGTCCTGAAGGTGTTTCCTGCTTGAGCTATACCTAGCTGGATTCCCCCCAGTCTGATGTGGGTAGCGTAGGTAGTTGTATCATACTATGGTGAATAAGGCAGGGTTGTTTTAACGATACGCGATGAAGTCGTTGGCATAATAAAAAGTAGCAAGACTCTTGTCTGAGATGCATGTTGTCAACCGATAAGCCTTAAGGTTGCTGGCCGCAATATAAGTGGCAGAGGTTATAGGTAGGGGATGCACAGCGAGACTGTTGCCGAGAGCTAGGCAACAAGGATGCTGAGGGATGAGCGGAGAGCTATAGGTAGGGGTTACACAACAAGACTGTTGCTGAGAGACAGGGAATAGAGATGTTGAGGGATAAGCGGCGAGCTATAGGTAGGGGTTGCACAACAAGACCATTGCTGACAGTCGGGAAACCGAGATGCTGTTGGATAAATGGTGAGGCTATAGGTAGGGGTTTCACATCAAGACCATTTCCGAGTGCCGGGAAACAGAGATGCTAAAGGGTTGTAGGTAGCAGGATGCTATTGTGAAAGCATTCTTGCTGGATAGTAACCTCACTGTAGTAGGATGCAATGTAGAAAACGATTTATTGATCGTCCGAGCACAAGAAAACCATGATGATTGTATGAGAAAAAACACCAAGAATGTGGTGTTAGACGTGGTGTAAACTTATGATGCGCGCCTTATGGTGCGTTACAATGCGCGACTTATGTTTCGCGGTTTAGAAGAATAGCTCGGGCTTAGCAGTCAAGAATCATGGATATGTCACGAGGGAGAGCATCGCATGGAACAGATCGGGCTTAGCAACCAGCGATCGTAGATACATCACGCAGGAGAGCATCATGTGGAATAGATCGGGCTTAGCTGCTAGCGATCGTGGATGCATTACGCGGGAGAACATCGCGTGGAATAGATCGAACTTAGCTGCCAGCGATCGTGGAAGCATCGTGCGAGAGAGTATCGTGTAGAACAAATCGGTCTTAGTAGCCAGCGATCGTGGAAGCATCACGCGTGAGAGCATCGCGTGGAACAGACCAGGCATATCAGCCAACAATCATGGAAGCATCATGCGGTAGAGCATCGCATGGAATCATATAGGCAAACGTTGGGAGCCTTTGAGCCTTGTTGACGGATCATGCCACTGTAATGGAGTCGGGCTGAGAAGCCAGGCGACTCGAGGAAAAGGTACTGAACCTTGCAGGCGAAGATTGCTGCTAGAATAGAGTCGGCTGAGAAGCCAAGTGACTCAAGGCAAGGGTGCTAACCCTTGCAGGCGGAGCTTGCCACTACTTTGGAGTTGGACTGAGGAGCCAAGTGACTTAAGGTAAGGGTGTTGAAACTTGCAGGGTGAGCTTGCCACTTTAATAGAGTCGGTCTTAGAAGCCAAGCGACTCAAGGCAAGGATGCTGAACCTTGCAGGCGGAGCTCTCCGCTATAATGGAGTCAGGCTGAGAAGCCACTCAAATCAAGGCAAGGATGTTGAACCTTGTAGGAGGAGCTCTCCGCTATAATGGAGTCGGGCTGAGAAGCCACGCGACTCAAGGAAAGGATGTTGAACCTTGCAGGCGGAGCTTGCCGCTATAATGGAGTCGGGCAGAGAAGCCAAGCGATTCAAGGCAAAAGTACTAAACCTTGTAGGATTGGTCGTAGTAGCCCACAATCTATGTGTGTGGTTTGGTTGATCATTCGAGGTTGAAGTGTAATGGGACCTGATGCTTTGCTGCATCATTAGCTGTAGTGGTAGTCGGTGCCTAGCTATCTTGACTGTTGTTCGAGAGCTGAGTAGCAAGAATGCCTGGAGCTGGCCAACACAGTTGCTGATATCCAGGTAGGGCGGTTGCTGAGACTAGGCAAAGGGACTGCCAAGGGCTGGTTAGCATGGCTGTTGGGATCCAGGCAATGTCCGCTTGTTAATTCATAAACTGTATGTCGAAGATTGGACTGTGGAGCTGCTCCTTAATTCATAAACTAATGTCTTCCCGGGAATGCGTGATCATACACAATGTCCTCTTGTTATGTAGTTCAGTTCTTTTCTCGGTATAACACTTTTGCGTAGTGGTGTACTAATCCTTCTACTCCCCTTTTTTGGAAGGGGTGAGGAGTGAGAATGAATGGATATATAATATTTGATTGCATTTGCACGTTCGAGCCTCATACGTTTGTATTTTAAAGTCCCATGCCCATGTCTTACAGGCCAAGCTTTACTCCGCGAGTTTCTCATAGGCGAGTTCTGAGTGTCGCGGTCGCTGGAGCGGCTATCGAAAAAGACAACACAACCAGATTTGATATTTAGTAGATTTTCTTAATATAATAAATTGATTATGATTTTCTGCTAATTTCAAAATGCTTTGCGAGTAGTAGTAATGGCAGTGCACTACTTTTCTCCTTTTTTTTTAAAACACCAAGCGTATTTTGAAGTGTATTTGTTTAGCAGAGCTTGCGGTAACTGGTTGAATTTTGTCTTGGTATGTTGGGACATTTTTGTTTTGTTCGAGCAGCCCAACATCATGGAGGAATAAACTTGAAGGGAGCCCAAAATAAATATATGAGTCCAAATTATCAGCCCATTTATTCATTAATCGGCCCCATCTGAAAAATAGCGGCCCATGTTCAAGTTGTGAGCTCACTTAGGAAATGATCAGCCCAATATGAAGCTGCTGGAGCCTACTTGCTGTTATGACAAAAGTAATCAAAACACGAAATATAACAAACAGAAACACAAATAAATCAAATTTATATACACGATTCATAATCAGAAAACATACTTGAATGTGATGTTTACAATAGAATCACAAATACGAAAATATGTAGATTGAGGCCTGCGAATTGCAGTGTCCTAAGACAGAAATTTCCCTGGTAAGGATCTGTCTAGAGGATACAACAATCAATCTAAGAAGTGATCTTGAATCTGTCAAAAATTTCTATGTTCCTTCATCTTTAGAAAAATGAATTTGCAAGAGATTTTATGGTGTGATATGATTTATGTAACCCTCCACAAATGACTGAAAACATGTATTTATAGGTATTGATTATAACAGTTGGAAACTGTGAAAACCCGAAAATAACTGCCATAATACTTGTCATTCAGTACTTACGAACATAATAAAATTAAAATTAATTTCGTAATTAAAAAATATTTAATTAATCAGGAAGACCCGAAGAGCTCCAAGGCCCAAGGCCCATCTTTTGACCATTAAATATTCTCTTGATATTAGTCTATTTTGAGTCCAATTAGGCTAGTCCAACACCACCAAGCAAGCCCATCAATCTTATCCCAATGCTTTATCCATATTGATAAATTAATCAAGCTTAGATTTATAAGGAGGATCCTTTTCTTTCTTGCTTCCAAAGTGGGACAAGTCCGAAAAAGTAAATTAGTAAACAAAGTTCCAACAATACCCCACATTTTCTATTCAAACTCTAAAAATACCCAACATTTAAATAGAAAGTAAGAGAACTTTGATTTTCAAATAAGGGAAGTAAGATATGACATGCATCTGAATAGGTGTTGTAAAACTTTAGCCTTTCATAATGAGTACTACTTGGATCTACTTTGTGGGTAGTGAACTAGAGTCTTGAACTAACCACTTCATATAGTAGAATCAAAACAAGAAGTATCACACATATCATATCTAAACATAGATCATTTCTTACCGTTGTGTTCATTTCGGTTGTGAACAATCCTTTCTTCATGAGACTTTTAGAGAGCTTAGCCATATCAGCTCCCAAAGATGCGACCTCACATCCATCTCACATAGGTAATGCTAATCTGGAATAATTTATACTATTCCACTATAAAAGCTATCAGTATTATTAAGAATAAAGAATTAATCCCTATATCATCAACGGAAAACATAAAATAAATATCATAGGAGTGAGCATACCTTTGTGTTAGTGCTTCTTTGAGTCTTCCCCAACTAGTTGTCCTATTGAACCAAGACCATTGGATCTCCAATGTTGCTAGGTTAGGTTTCCGCCAGGTGGTGACTCATTGTATTGGCTTTAAGCCCATTCCCCTCTATATGAAGAGAACTTGCTCTCTACTAAGGCCATTTGTCGAGGGATCAACTGTATTTTCCTTTGAATTTATGTAACTAATGGAAATTATTCCATTCTTCAGCAAGTCTCTGATTGTAATGTTTTTGCGCCTAATGTGTCTTGACTTTCCATTGTTTATTTTACTTTGTGCTCTGGTTAGAGCAGCCATGCTATCACAATGTATACTAATGGCGGTAACAGGTTTAGGCCACACATGAATACCTTCTAGGAAGCTTTTAAGCCATTCAGCTTCTTCAACAACTTTATCTAAAGCAACAAACTCTGCTTCCATTGTAGAACGGGTATTCATAGTTTTCTTAGATGATTTCCAAGTGATAGCGGCTACACCAAGAGTGAACACATATCCAGTTGTGGATTTTTCCTTAGAAGTATTGGACATCCAATTTGCATTACAATATCCTTCAAGAACAGTGGGATATCTCGTGTAATGCAATCCATAATTCGTTTTATGCTTTAAATATCTAAGTAATGTCACTAATGGATACTAATGATCTTTCCCGGGATTGTGGGAGTAACGGATCAATCTACTTACACTGTTTGCCAAGTCCGGTCCAGTACAATTCATAATATAGATTAAGCTACCAAGAACTTGAGTATATTCTAACTGAGATACACCATCACCTTTATTCTTCTTAAGATGACTAGAAGCATCAAATGGGGTGACTACCGGCTTGTCATCATAGTGTCCAAACTTCTTGAGTACACTCTCAACATAATGGGACTGAGTAAGAGTATAACCATATGGTCTTCTTTGAACTCTTACACCAAGGATCACATCTATTACTCCCAAGTCCTTCATCGAAAAGGAGGAGTGTAGCATTTTACTGGTTTAATTGATTACATGCAAACTAGTACCCATTATAAGAATATCATCCACATACAAGCATATGATGACACAAGCATTCCTCTATTGTTTGACATAAACACGTTTATCACATTCATTAATTCTAAATCCATTAGAGAGTCATGTGTTGTCAAACTTCTCATGCCATTAATTTGGAGCCTGTTCTAGTCCATAAAGTGATCTAACTAACTTACAGACTTTGTTTTCTAGACCTTTAACCACAAACCCTTCAGGATGATTCATATGTATATATCTTCATCTAGTTCACCATACAAGAAAGCAGTTTTCACATCCATTTGGTGTATTTCCAAATTGTGAATGGATTCAATTGCTACCAATGTACGAATTGATGTAATTCTTGTAACATGTGAATAGTTTTCAAAGAAGTCTTGACCCTCCTTTTGAAAATACCCTTTAGCTACTAAACGAGCTTTGTACTTCTGAATGGTACCATAAGGTCTAAACTTCTTCTTGAATATCCATTTGTGCCCAATTGATTTTTTTCCCAGGTGGCAAATCTACCAATTTCCAAGTGTTATTCTGCACAATGGATTCAATCTCACTTTTGATTGCCTCTTTCCAAAAAGGAGCTTTAGAAGAATCCATAACATCCTTATTAGTTTGGGGTTCTTGATTAACTACATAGGTCATATAATCAGGTCAAAAATATTTGGCTATTTTGCCCTGTTTTCTTCTTCTAGGTTCTAAGTTCTCTTCTTGATCCTTTGAATAACTCTCTTTATTTGACTGTAAACTTTTATCAAGAATGGTTTCATTCAGTCCATCGTTTAGAGGTCTTTTCCTAGAGCAGGTAAGACACTGACTTTGAAATACATGTTTAAATCCCTTGTTACATCCCTCACTAAGGTATCCTTTTCCAACATACATCCCACCCTTAGTGAGAACAAACTTATCGGACTCAAATACATGTTTAAATCCCTTGTTACTAAGAATAGGACCAGAAATCAGATTCTTAGTAATTTTAGGAACATGAAATACATCACATAAAACAAGTTCTTTTTCCGAAGTCAGTTGTAGCTTCACTTTTCCCTTTCCTTCAATTTTTGTAGTAGAGCCATTCCCCACAAACATTGGTTTAGAATCGGAGACTTTCTGGTATGTAGAGAACATGGTTCGAGAGTTGCAAATGTTCCTTGTGGCTCTAGTATCAATCCACAAGTCCACACAATGGATAACCATGTTGGTTTGAATCACAACAACAAACTTATTTGGTCATTCAACCATGTTGGTTTGACCAGAAGTTCCTCCACCAGAATTACCACCATTATTTCCATTGTTCCCTCCATTTTTTCCTCCTTGACCCCTCCGGAATCTGCAAACTTTGGCCTTGTTTCCAGTTTTGCCACAAACATAGCATGCACGAAAATTCTTCTTGAAATTCTTCTTGTTTGGGCCATGATTTTTGCCATCATTGGAAGAGTTTTTGGAGCCTTTCTTCCCTTTGTTGTTGTTATGCTTGGCCCTTGAAATACTTGCTTCTCCAACAAATTTTGCACTTGGTTCCAAGGAATTTGCATCTGCCTTCTCATTCAATCTGTTATCTTATGACAAAAGTAATCAAAACACGAAATACAACAAACGGAAACAAAATAAAATCAAATTTATATACAAGATTCATAATATAAAACATACTTGAATGTGATGTTTACAACATAATCACAAATACAAAAATATGTAGATTGGGGCCTACGAATTGTAGTGTCCTAAGACAGAAATTTCCCAAGTAGGGATCTATCTAGAGGATACAACAATCAATCCAAGAAGTGATGTTGAATCTGTCCAAAATTTCTATGTTCCCTTCATCTTCAGAAAAATGAATTTGCAAGAGATTTTGTGGTGTGATATGATTTCTGTAACCCTCCACAAATGACTGAAAATAGGTATTTATAGGTATTGATTATAACAGTTGGAAACTGTCAAAAACCAAAAATAACCGCCATAATACATGTCATTCAGTAATTACGAATGTAATAAAATTAAAATTAATTTTGTAATTAAAAAATATTTAATTAAGCAGGAAGACCTCAAGAGCTCCAAGGCCCAAAGCCCATCTTTTTACCATTAAATATTCTATTGATATTAGCCTATTTTAACTCCAATTAGGCTAGTCAAACACCACAAAACAAACCCATCAATCTTAGCCGAATGCTTTATCCATATTGATAAACTAATGAAGTTGTTGGAGACGACCGGTGACTATCGGTCGCTGCTCGTCGGAATCTGAAGTGACTAGTACAACAGTCCGGATGTTGTAGCCGGTGGGCTGGCGGAGATGACAACGATCGACAGGTAGTCCAGAGGTCGCTGCTAATTGGTGATGCTTTGACTTCTTTTACCGGCGGTGATAGTAAAGAACACAGAGACAGGTAATTGCAGCCGGAAGTGCCTTTTCAAAGTATAAAGTGGTTGGTGGTGCTTGGGTTTCGACCAAGGGTAAGTGGTCTCGAGGATTGGTGCCGACAATGGATAACGGGAAATCAAGCAAGGTGGTCGTCGGGTGGTCTGATCGGAGCAGCAGGTGACTACTGGTGCTGATCTTGTTGCAGGTAGATCGACCGGTGATGAACTTGTTTAAACCGCCAATGGATTTGATCCAGAGCTTGTTGTCGGCGATGATAACGGAACATCAAGGAAGGTGGTCTCCGGTCGTTTCGTCGATCGTTAAAGTCATGGGACCCACATTATTTGTATCATATGTTTGTGTGGTGCTAACCATCTTTCCCCCTCTTTCTTTCTTTTGTTTTTTTAAATGATAACTCCTGTATTTCTTTTCTCTTTATTTTCGATTCGTTGACAAGAGAGAGGAATGTACAACCAACACAACAGTGTTTACAACTTAAACAAACTTGTACACATAAATTCATTACTGAAATGAATTTTTGATAATATCTGAACTGAAAAATAGTAAAAACTCATAAGCTTCATTTCTTCTTAAAATTGAATAAAACCACTAAAATACAAACAAAAAATAGATCTAAGAAATTCTTTGCAAATATGTTCGAAATGAACAAAAACCTCATCAGATATTATATATATATATATATATATATATATATATATATATATATATATATATATATATATATATATATATATATATATATATATACTCATATGTAAAATAGGTTTTCTAATAATTTAAGAAGGTAAAAATTCATAAAACTTATTTCTTTCTCCAAACATCTAAACAACTTGAGTCAACTTATACGTGGAAAATCATAAATTAACTGAGATAAACTGAAAAGATATGAACTGAGGTGGAGTAAAAACCCATAAAAACCTCTCTCTCTCTCTCTCTCTCTCTCTCTCTCTCTCTCTCTCTCTCTCTCTCTCTCTCTCTCTCCTTACATTCGCAAAGTTTTTGAAGAAAAAACCAAATAAACAACTTGGTAAAAAGTACAAACATCTCAACTATGTTTACAAATAAATGTTTCAATGATAGAAGTTCTACACAAAAAATATACAAAAGACGATTTTCTGGTAATATGTGAACTGAAGGTGGGGTAAAAGTTTCTTTCCTCCACAAACTTTCTGAACAAACCCCAAATATAAACAAAATAGATCTAAGAGGGTCTTATACATAGAAAATCGTCAACTAAAAGATTTTATTGGTAACATGAACTGAAAATAGGATAAAAGCTGATAGGGATTTATTTTCTCCTCATATTGCGCAATAAATCATCAAAATAAACTGAAGTAAGCTAAAACCCATAAAAACTTCTTTTTTTTCAAATTTCTAAAGAAAACACCAAATAAACAACGAAAATTTCTTTTCTTCACAAATTTGCTGAAAAAACCCCAAGATATAAACAAAAAAGGATATGATCAAGTTTTCTTCTCATAAAACTTTCTTATCTCTTCAACTTGCTCAACAAGCCATCAAAATAGGAACAAGAAATAGATCTGAAAAAAATTTCGTTTTGTTTTCTAAGATTCTAAAGGAAACACCAAATAAACAATTTGAATGTACATATAAAATTGAAAACTAAGGGTGATTACTTGATAAAAGTAACTAGAGATAGGGTCAATAGCCACGAAAATTTCTCTTCTTCTCAAGTTGCTTTATAAAACACCAAAATATGAACAAAGATGAGTTAAGAACTCATAAGAGCTTCTTTCTTCACGACTTACTGAACAACCCATCAAAGTATAAACAAAAAAATAGACCTGATAAAGTATTTTAAACTTAACAAATTCTCAGATGAACTAAAACTAAGCATATTTAGATATCTGAGCAAAAACGAACCAGATCAAAAGATCTAAACGAAAAAACTAAGCAGATCAAGAGATCTGAACAATGGTGAAGCAGATATTGGCAAGAGCCAAACAGATCTAAACAAATGGTGCTAAACATGAACAAATCTAAGCAAACCTGAGCTGAAACGCAACAGATCTGAACATATCTAGGCAAGAACGAGATGATGGCTGCTCGTTCAAGTCTGGGATGTCACCAAATGATGCGACATCGGCTCCGACCACCTGCTCTAAGGATCTGCTCTTACGCAGGAGGGAATTTGAGAGGTCACAACAGACAAGGCCGTTAGAACGGCTCTAGGGATTGTGCCCCGGGAGAAGGATCCGAAGATCAAGTTAGATTGGTTGGTAGAGATGAGATGGTTATCCTTAGCTGGAGAGAACCATCTTGGTGCTGGTGGTGGTGTATGGTTGCTGAAGGCGGAGGGTGGTGGCTGAGCCACCCGGACGGAGTCTAGGGCGATGTCTTAGGCAAGGGAAAGATATCTCTCCATGGAGGAGATATTGTTCACTTTATAGGGAACAAATAGGTCAAGGGGAATTAGGTCAGGCCTTGGCCCAGCCCAATTCAGGCCCAACTAGCAAGGAGCTGGGCAGCGCCACCCGGGGGTGCTAGGCGAGGATGGCGGGCGTGCACCAAGTAAGGCTGGCGGGCGCACACCAGGAACGGTCAACATGGGAGCGCCATACAAGGCTGGAAAAAGGAGCGCCCGGCAGGGCTGGCAAGGGAGCGCCAGGCAAGGCTAGCAAGGGAATGTCATGCAGGACTGGCAAGAGCACGCCAGGCAAGGTTGGCACGCCAAAGCTTCCTGGACCATGCTAATGGACCTGATACTGTCTATGTGAATTTTGGTATTTTTTTAAGTTGTGAATTCTTATGAGTGACTGAACTGCTATATAATATAAGCTCCAAACACCACCAGATGTAACTTTTAAAATGTGAATGAGTTGTGAATGTAATTTATTAAACTGTGAATTTTGTGTAGTAAACCATGATTTTACTATATTAAGTTGTAGATTTTTTTATTTTTTTATTTTTTGTTTTTTTCTAACAAATTAGAAGCATAAACATTATACATAGATATTAATTTTTTAATTTGAATAAAATATGCAAAATTTAAACTGTGAATTTTATGTAAATTAAACTTTGAAAGAAGTACTAGCCTCCATATCCGAAGGTATAAATGTATGTTTAAGTAAAAAATATGGATATGAATGTATAAATTTTGTGTATGAAATTGTGAATTGTGTATTAAACTGTGAATTTATTATATTTCTTCTAAAATATAAGATGAAAGAAACATTATACTTACGTATGGTTTTCTCTAATTTTGAATAAAAATTATAAAATTTAAACTATGACTATTGTGTAAATTAAACTTCGAAAGAAGCACTAGCCTCCACATATGATGGTATAAATGTAAGTTTTAAGTAGAGAATATGGTTGTGAATGTATAATTTTTGTGTATTAAATTGTGAATTTATTGCATTATGCTGTGAATTTTCTTTATTAAATCGTGAATTGATTGTATTAAGTTGCGAATTGATATTATTAAGATCTAAATTCTTTTATAAATTTTTTGTTAAAATATGATTGATTAATGTATGAATATTTGTATTAGTTTACTTGTGAAGAGATTTTTTTGTGTTGTACGAATATGTAACATTGTATTAGTTTTTATAATTATTTTGCATTAAACTTTAAATGATTGAGTTAATATGTTTATTAAACCTTCAATGTAGTATTTAAGATGCTAATGCATGAATTTATATAAAAATTTGATTTGGTAGGAAGAATGATTGCAACGGTGGCACATGTGGTTGGTGGTAGCGTGTGGTAGAGTTTGGGTTTGACTTAATTAAAACTTTGAGTTAGTGTAAATTAAATTGTATTAAGTTTTGAATTTGTCTATTAGACGGTAAATGTACCGAATGAAATTGTTTATTTTATCTAAAGTTTGTGTTAAATAAGAAATGAACACATCAACAAAAATACTACTCTCTAAAAATTACGATTTTGCTATTTTCTTATGAAGAAGATAAAAAAAATCAGAATTTTAATATATTTAATAAGTATTCACAATAAATTAATATATATATATATATATATATATATATATATATATATATATATATATATATATATATATATGGAAAACTAATTTACTTTCTATAATACCTTTAACTCGTCTAAAAACACATCTTGTATGACATTGACTAGAAAAACTTTTTGCACATTTTCCATGTCCCTTTCAACCTAATTGTAAAATAACTTTTTTATTTTCGACAAGATTGGTAAACATTTTTCTTATGAAAACATATCATATTGAAAAAAAACATGTTTCTTATATTCTAAATATCAAATTTTAAGCAATACAAATACATCATTGAAATTTTATTCTTTCACTTTTTATATATATATATATATATATATATATATATATATATATATATATATATATATATATATATATATATATATATATATATATAGTTATCGTGGTCAAAAATATAATTACGGTCACGTACCGCTATTTGAAATCGCGGTTCTCACTATATATATATATATATATATATATATATATATATATATATATATATATATATATATATATATATATATATATATATATATATATGCAGTTATCGTGGTCAAAAATATAATTACGGTCACGTACCGCTATTTGAAATCGCAGTTCTCGCGGTGGTATAGCGATGATATAGCGTTTTGTTATATTATGTAAAATTTATATTTTATAGAATTTATATATATTTGAGTATTAATTAGTAAATCATACTTCAAAGTTCAACCAAATCCAATTAATTAAATAATTAGTAAATCATACTTCGTATAACAATAATTAGTTAATTGTATTTCACAGGCATGTTACCAATGTTGCAGTTAAACACACTTTAACACAATCAACAAGAAAACATAATCAATATTTAGTATTTTATCATACTTCAACACAATCACAGATAACAAATAAAATGATTAAGCAATTTGACAATTAATCACATTGTAGTACTTCAAGGCTTCAACATAATAAACAAGATGACGCATACATGGTTTCAATGGAAGTCATCATAGTCAGAATATCACAATTTTATTCAATGGAACTACACAAAAGTTTTGGTTTGGTACTAATAGATGGCTTAAATGGATACCGAAAAGAGTTAATATCATAGCATGGCGTTTACTCAAGAATAGGATTGCGGTGAAGGAGAACTTGGTTAAGATGGGTCTTAATGGTGGTGATAGCACCTGTGATTTATGTCACGCCCATGACGAAACTACCCTTCATGTTTTTTTGGAGCTGTGAGGGTGCTAAGGAAGTGTGGACGAAAGTTCAACAGTGGTGGGACATTTATTTGAAGGAGCCGATTTCCTTGGAGGAGTTGATCGAGGAAATGTCGTTTAAGGGCTAAACAAAGTGCAGTAAAAAAAATCATGTTTGTGGTGGGGATTGCGTGTTTAAACAGTATATGGCAACATAGAAATGAGGTGTTTTTTCAAAACAGAAAATGGAGCTCGATGGAGGTCTTTCTGAGAATTCAAAGGGAGGCGGTTTTATGGATTGAGAGTATAGCTTCGAAAATAGAGATGGTAATCAATTGTGGCTTCTATCGCCTAGATTAGCTTATAAATCTCTGTAATTGTTGTTGTTTTTGGGCTTCCCAGCTCCTTGCTGGGAGCTCCTGTTAATGAATGTTTCCTTTCAAAAAAAAAGCCCAAATATGGAATTTATTCAAATAGCGGTTATATCGCCCCTATAGCAGTGACCATAATTGCTATAAATAACGGTAAATCGTGGTTCTTTATCTCGCTAACCACTATAGCGCTGCGATTGAATGTATAGTGTGTGTGTGTGTGTGTGTGTGTGTGTGTGTGTGTGTGTGTGTGTGTGTGTATATATATATATATATATATATATATATATATATATATATATATATATATAAGTGCTATAAAAATCCCAACTAGGTCCTGATTAATCTTCGATTAATCCCTAGGCACTACTCGAATAACTAGAGGGCGCCTATCGATTAATCCCTACATACACAACAAGTGAAGCAGTAGAAAACGATGAAATTGTAATACTTTGAAAAAGTTTATTTCAGTAGAAACCATTAAATGTCTGATTAGTGTAGTATTAATCATATTAACCTATTTTGTTATAATATTAGTGATATTTATGACATTTGATATGATATTAGTCATATCTAGTTTTTTTAAAATTCCACAAATTAGCAAGTATTGATCCCCGATTAATCCCTCAATTAATCTCCACCTAGCCGATTAATCATTTAATCTCAGTCCACCGAATAGCTAACGTCGAGCGTTTTTTACAACATTTATATATATATATATATATATATATATATATATATATATATATATATATATATATATATATATAGACACGCACACATACTACGTAAACACCAGTATACTACACGGTTCATAAATTAAAATAATACTAAATTATATAAGTGGTCACTATGGTATAGGAAAATAGGCACATGTAGTCCAACGTCAAGAAAATTGACAAATTCAGTCCTTGTGTTCTATTGATATCACATAAGTTGTCCTTCCTACTTACTCACGACGTCAAACAAATGTTGTTAAATTTCTATAAAATGATATTTTTACCCTTTTTTTCCTTTTCATTTTTTTCGAATTTTGTGATTATTTCCTTATATACTTTAGGGGCCGTTTATGTAATTTACCCTAATATTTACTCAAATGAAACCAAAATGGGAACAATATCAATGATATATGCTCCCATGCCCTTCACAATCGTCTTTTACGTTCACCACCATCATCAACTTCTTCTCATGTGACTTGAATATGGTTGAATCCTGATACATGAAAACAAAATTTAAGTTTTTGGTATAAATCTACAAAAACTGAATCGATGTTCTTATTTAATATCTACTAAAATTGGATTGGTTCTTTGAGGTGGTGGCCGAAGATGGTAAACGTGGTTGGAGGTAATGAAATGATGACTTCTGGCGAATAACGGTGGTCGTGTTTCTCCAATAAAGGATATAGGAGGTGAATGGAGAAAAGAGGAGAAAGTATGGGTGGGACGGTGGTGGTGGTGTCAACGAACCTTAACCTAGTAGTGATCTCCCCTGGTTTGAACCCTCAAGGAAGAATCTAGTCAACTAAACTAGCCTAGAACGTCAATTTCTACCTCGAACTATTAACTCATCCCATCAGACCCTCAAACGATGTACTCCTTTCAATCTTGATTTCATTTACTAGAATCGTCCATCTTGTACACCTCTGAAAACCGCCAACATCCACCTGAGGAAAGGATTTGTGAAGCTGATTGGATAAAGCAAAAATACTTTTCTAAAGCAAAAATATATAACGATCAAATTCATAAAAACCAAATAACAATACTAAAAATTCAAAAAAGATAAGCATCCTAACTGTTTTGGTCAAAAATTGATAAATTAATTTTGTAACCAAATTAGTAAGTGTTGTGTGATGTTCAGAATAAAATGTTAAATTGGGAAATGCTTATGATCTTAAGATATGCTAAAGATCTAGGTCACGCCCAAGATCCTGTGAAGAAAACAAAGATATTCAAAAAAGAATTTGATAATATTTATTAGTTTGCAAATGTAAATAAATGTATTTTTAGTATTTGGGACAAAATTAATGTTAAAGTTCTAAAATTGGACAATTTTGAGAATGAGTCTTAAGATACTCAGAAAGGACCAAGATACCACAATGTATCTCGAAGTTTTAATTAAAAAATAAGACTATAACTAAATAAACATTTGTGAAAAAGTTTATAAGCATAGAAATAATGGATCAAACCACAAATAATAGATAAAAGTAAGTGAAAGAAGACAACAATATACGAGGAAAGCCCTTAATCCTTTTGGATCTCCGACATAAAACCTAAGGAGGTGATAAAATCACCTACCTTACAATATAAATTAATAATAATTAAATTACAGGTGCTAGCTAATCGTATTGTAAGTTTAATCGAGCTCAAGAGTTGTAACGATCCGAACTATTCCATTTCGTCACCAGGGTTAGTTTTGTTATGTCTTTCTATTAAGTTACCTTTATGTTGGGTAAAAGTTACGAAAATGATACTTGACCATATAGAGGGGTCATGTGATCATTTTCTCACACTCTAAGGGCCTAAAGGGAAAGTTAATTCCTATTTAAGGTATCCTAAACACTAAACCCGATAACGCAACCCTAATTCCATCCTCCATCTCTTTGTTGGGCAAGAGTTACGATTTGTGAAGTTGTGTAAAGGTTTAGTGAAGTAGAGTGGTGTTTTGGTGCTATTCTTTTGAGGAAATCATCAAATGAAGATCAAGTCATCTTTTTCCCTTTCTTCACCTGGAAATCTATCATATTTCCAAAGGTAATCATCTTGTTCTTTTCATATCTTGTCACTTTTTATGGGTTTTGAGGATCCTTAAACAACATTAAAGGGACAACAAAAACAATAACTTTTGATCCTCAATAGGCCCAAAAACCGAATCTATGAACAACCATTGTAATGCAACTTTAATACAAGAAATCATACCTTTTAGGCTTTGTCGAGACCCTCATAGATCTTCGATTGATTGATGATAGCTAAGAGTCCAACGTAGAACTCGTGTTTTGTAGTCGCACCTAAGGCACTCAGATCAACAACATCTGACAACAACCCATGCAACGAACACCACGAACAAAACTCCAAAAATCTGAATATGCTGGAACTGCAGGTTTCACATCGTGGCAATGAAGCCAGCACGACGTGGCATTGTGATTTTGAGGGTTTCAGGAATGAATAGGTAGGACCGAATTTTTCCTAGGGTTTGAGTAAAAATCATCTCAACAATTCATCCATATGCCTCACTATTTATAGGGAACGATAGAAAAAACTAGAAGATAATTACCTGGTCACCTAATAATTATCGATATACAAGGTAACTATCTGACTGCTTAAAATATTTTAATTTATCCTCCAAAACATTCTGGAACTTCTAGATTTAATTTAATTAATTAAGAACTATTAATTAATTAACAAATCAAGTCCCTATAATTTTCCCATTTCATTTATTGATTATTCATGTCCTTGCGTGTAACCCAAAAGGACCCTACTATTAGTAGTTAATATTACAAATTCTTGTAACTGTGTTGTAACAACGAGCACCATTCTCCATCACTCCAACTTGCACAAGTTGCCAACACTATCTGGTCTAATGTTCACTAGTAATGAGTAGAGGGTATACAGACAAATGTACCTGCCATACTCACAACATAGAGTTGTGATATTAACCTTAGATAAGTGATCAAATATTCCTTTGTTCTTAAAGATATATATATATATATATATATATATATATATATATATATATATATATATATATGAATGTGAGACATTGATATAGTCAATCTCAAACATTCAAGATTATGTTTCCTTAAACCGACCAGTGTCAACCAAAAACAATATGCATAATTGATCTATCAATTCAGTCTAAGCACTGCCATGTATTTTATCGTCAACACCAAATCATCGAGGGGACCAAATATATCAACTCCAACTTTTTAAAAAAGAAGTGAAAAAATAAACTTTTACTATATAGATTCCGCCTATTCCTCATGTCATATCTAACCAAACCTTGTATAATTTGCATTTACGAACAACGTTGGTGAGAAACCAAGACATGACAGATTGTAGGAGAAAATCTCATTCATCTCCATTTGAAGAATTTATGATATTACCATCTTAGAATTACTTATGACTGAATCCATGAAGTAATCATTAAGTGCGGGTTACTCCAATACCTTTAAATCTCCATTTAAAGTACTCATGTGTATTGGTTGCAAACTTTTCTATGTTCATCCCCATGAACTATCTACCAATGCTTCATGGCAATCTAAAATAACTACTTACTTCTAGGAGTAAGATCGATTATGGAAGTTTGAATAAATTAATATTCTGGAAGTGGTTCTAAACATGCAAAAATGGAACATTGTAACATCCCAAAAATAGTGATAAATTTTTTCATTTTTGAAATCATCAAAACCATACATTAAGTGTCTCAAAATCATCATAGTATAAATGTATCTAAACATTAGAGTACAATAATCATCGATGCGAAAATCATAAGGAGAAGCTGTGCGATCATGCCGGACCCTTCCCTTTTGAACTGGAAGTACCTAAAAATGTTAAACCACAAAATCGTAAGCACAAAGTTTAGTGAGTTCCCCAAAATACCACATACCAAATAATGGGCCCAACCAAACATACAAATGGTCCCAATCCAACATAAATAATATGCCCAGCCCAACATACAAATGGGTCAGTCCAACATAAATAATGGGCCCATCCCAACATACAAATATGCCCAACACATCATAAATAAAGAGCCCAACCCAACATATAAATGGGCCCAGCACAGCATAACATGCAAGAGTCACAAAGACAGTAGCACAATCCAGTGGGCTGACATTGGTGCCTTCGACCCATGAGTATAGTGAGAAGACTCACCTCGCTAATGAAGTCAAACGTCAATGACTCGCATAAAAAGGAAATAGGTGCTAAACGCCACCTAGATGACAACACAAGATAAACTCTTAGGCCATCTTTCTAAACTAAAACTTTGACTCAAAGTAAACGAGTTAAATGTCAACGCTCAAGGTCAATGGTCAAAGCTAGGGTCAAAATTGCCAATTAGCAGACCTCCATGTCGTGGCCTTCCTTGGCCGTGTCGTGGGCACAAAATGGCAAAACAGTCGATGATTCCACAGTCACCATGCCATGGCAGCCTAAGGCCACACCGTGGGAACTCGTCTGAACATCTCAAACGAGCTTAATCAGTTTTCTTCTGATTTCAACAGCTCCAAAGCTTAGATCTGGTCCTTTCCAAGGTCTTAATGGATAAAGTTTCCAAATTTATCCCTTAATACATTCCTTTAAGTCTAAATCTAAATTCTAAAGTTCAAAAGGTAACTTAAAGCATGAGACTAGACCATGAAGCACTTAATCCACAAATTCTTCAATTTAAATTTTCCAGAAGCACTTTAGGGATCCTAATGAACCCTAAAAATTTAAAATTTATGGACATGCATACCCCATGCATGTCCTTTCCCATATTTAGGTCAAAAGATGCAATAAAACCTAAACTTCAAGCGAAGTCTCCAAATCACTACCATTTCCTAAATCTATGAGATATAATGCTCTTGGGACATAGAGAAACCGTCGCATCCCCATTTTCACAACCAATTTAAAATTTTTATTTATGCTTTATTTACTTTAGAGTATACAACTTAATTGCAAAATTTGTTCCCAAATCATGAAAATATTATTATTAAAGCATTACCAAGGAAATGCATTTCATTTATATTAAAACCATGGGATGTCATCGTCAGTATAGATACATAAGCATAAGCAAGGCTTAATAGGCCTTACAACATTTTACTATAGTAATGGCCTAAATCTCTCATTAGATTCAACATCCATGCACTTTTGTACCGCTACCTGTGATGCAAAGAAAGTGAGTGGGTCAGGCTTGGGGGCCTGGTGAGCACATATGGTTTTCAATCTATAGTAATAAAGTTCTTTAATTATATATTTCATATCAAATAATTTACCCGATTACCCGTTCCCATTATTCTCACATACTGATCGTAAAATATTGATCTCAAAGGATATATCCGAAGGTTCATCATCATCAACGGGTAGACAATACTTCTTGGGGGATTCCTTTAGCGATATGTGTCAATAAGGCAACCATGGGGGCGGGATAGAGTACATTAATGTACATATAGTTCATTAACACCTATAGGTTGGAAGCCTGCCAGCGTTCCACTGGATTGTCTAGAACAGTCTGTGGTCGTCATCTATACTCTGCTAGATATCTAGTTCAACAAAAGTCAAGGACTCTCATCATCATCTCATCATTTTCATCGCCCATCACTAACCAATATATTTTATCAAAATATATGAAAATACTTATATGATTAAATCAAGTAAAATAATATGATTCATTTAACACAAATATCAAGTAATATAGATAATAGGCACACATAACATTTAATCATCCAAATACTATATATATATATATATATATATATATATATATATATATATATATATATATTTGTGTAAGCTGAAAGTAACTATGCACTCACTTATCAGAGTGGATGACTGGAAAGTTGGGAAATGCTTCGCTTCAGCACTTGGATTTTCCTTTGATATAAACTAGGTTTAACTATCACTAAGTCTTAGTTTATTTCTTATGACTAATGATAGCCTAGATTCCTCAACAATCCCAATGCCTACATCAAGATCTATCAAGTAAGGAACAACATGTGGGATCATATCAAGAGTAGGTTATGTTTAGTATACATTGTTATGTTTGGAAATTCCACATTAAACACCTCACTAAATCTAGCCTAGACATCATCCACGTAAGTAGATCAATCAGTAATATGACGTTGGATTTACTATCAAATCTTTTTTATAAATTCATAATAACGACTATGAATATAAATATAAATTACACTTAAAATAATAGAGATTGTAATTTAACTTACAGAGATTCCTTAGACAAAAGTCCGGAAATTGCATTGATAGAGCTTCTACTTGAAGGTTACTACTTGTCGGGCACTCAGGGGTCACATGGCTTAGCCGGTATACTAGATACTAAGGAAACTTGGATCTAATACAAAGAGAACTCAAGGGATTAAGCTATAGGGGTGGGATATTAGAGGCATATACGGATGTAGGTATTTATACCCAAAAAACGATATGTGCACCATGCACTCTGTTGGGGCGTTCCGTGAAAATGGTCAGGGGTGCTGACGTGTCGTTCTGTTAGTGGTGCCATGTGTCGAGATTTGGGTGGATGTCAAATGTGTGCCGCACATCTTGTCTGTGCGCGTGGTTGAGCACGGATTTTTATAAAATCTTAGAAAGCCTATATCTTCTTCATACGAGCTCTGTTTTTGACAGGTTTTACATCCCCATATAGTTATCGACGAGATCTACAACTTTCATTTTGACTCCGTTGGCTAATTTCGACTTTATTTTTAAATTGTCATTTTTAACAAGCAATCCATGGCAATGGGTACTTATTCTTCACTTTCGCCTTATTCAGCTCTCTGTAATCTATGCACATCCTCATGCTTCAATATTTCTTCTTTACAAATAACATCGAAGCTCTCTAAGGTGACGAACTAGGTCTAATGAAACCTTTTTCCAATAACTCCTGAAGTTGTTTCATTAGCTCCTTCATCTCCGTCGGTGCTAATCGATATGGTGCTTTCGCTATCGTAGTCGTTCCTGGTAACAAGCTATTTGAAATTCTACTTGTCTATCAGGAGGCAATACAGGAAGATCTTCAGGAAAGACTTTTGGAAAGTCTCACACCACTGGTATCCTCTGCATCTTCTTTTTTTCTTTCTTTACATCGATTACGAATGCTAGATATGATGTACATCCTTTTTACAAACATTTCTTGGCTTTTATTAGGGAGATGATTCCAAAATTCACTCGACGTTTGTCCCTGTACACCACAAATGATTCTCTTCCACGAGGGTTTATCTTCACCATCTTCTTTCTAAACAGTATCTCGACATCATTTGTAGTAAGCTAATCCATTCCTAATACTATGTCGAAACTGTTTAACTCAATGGGCAATAATTCCACGTAGAACTTATTCCTATTCAAGTCAATGACGATGTTCCTAATGCAATCACTAACAGGTATGTATTTTCCACTTGCTACCACGACTATTAAGGCATTTCCTAGTCTATCTACAGGCAATGCTACTCTTCTACCAAATTTATGCGATATAAAGGAGTAGTTATCTCCACAATCAAACTATATATAGGCAGATAAATCATTTACTAAGAAGGTACCTGAAACGACATCTTCTTCCTCTTTTGCTGCTTCCAGAGTCATATGGAATGCTCTCGCCTTTGGCTGTGGCAACACATTTGGCTTCACAACCTCTTTCGTCTTCACAACCCTCTTGTTGGTTGTACACTCATTGGCATAGTGACCTGTCCTTCCTCACTTGTAACATGTCACCTCCTCACTACATTTTCAGAGTGCTTTTTTTTCCACTTCTCATACCATTTTGCTTCACCTCCTCCTCCTCCTCCAAAATTCTTAGAAGCAGACTTTGAGAATCCACTTTTCTTGTTGGATCTTGAAGATCCCTCAAACTTTCTCTTTTCTCCTACCTCCACTCTCTCCAAACCTTTTATCCTTAATTAGGTGTCCATGTTCTTGGTTGTCTAGATGGCGGCCTTCAAATAGGTTGCTTGTTTGACCATTGGACCAAAGTCCGTTGGCAATCTATTCACAAACTTGTTGACCTTGGATAGTTCATTTGGAACCCGATAAGGGATGGGCTTCACTTTCTCTGTAAAACATGCAACATACTCGTTGACACATATTTTTGCCTTCTTCAAGTTTTGGAATTCGTTATTAATCTCAAGAAGTTCCTGCTTAGAGCAGTACTATATTTACAGTTGCACCAAAAAGTCTTCCCAAGAAATCTTGGTAGCTTCTCCCTTGGGCATGGTATCAGCCAGTAACTTCCACCAGTTTAATACTCTTTTCTTCTACTATATGACCGTGAGAAAGGTCTTCTGCTTGTTGTTACAGTCGCAAATTTCAAACATTATCTCTATGTCAGAGATCCAATCCATGACTTCCACCAGGGTTTGGCTTCCAAAAAGACTCGGTGGCTTGGATGCCATGAAATCCTTGTACTTACATGCATGTCCATCGTTTCCTTCATCGAGTTGGTTTCTTCTAACCATACGTGACTCAGCTTGACTGACGGTTCGACTATAGTTTCCTACCTCTGACTGTTCTATGTTCAGTTCAGGTTGCGCAACAGGTGCAGTGAATTCATCTCTATTATCAGGTACCATTTGTCTCATCTCATCCCTTTGCTTGGCCATCATAGCCTGACTCATTTCTTGGATTCCTTCTATCGTGACAGGTTCATCTGCTGGCACCCCTCCCGATGCACGCTCGAGTATACCCCCAATGCTGATTCCTGTTACCTAGTCCACTCCAAGTTCTCACCATGTTGATATATACACCAAATCAGACGTTCGATTCACTGAGACGTAATTTTATTATGATAGGGAAGGCTTTAGACGCATTATTCTCCTTATCACTCTGAGAAGTTATATGCCAGTTCTAATTCCATAATTAAACGTTTAGAATTCTAAACACATAAGATTTCTCTATCCAGTTCGACAACAGACCGTCAATTTATTCAAATAATAACATCCTAGGTAACCTAAAGCATCTTATGGATATAACATTCTTTAACATAAATAGTTTAGCACATAAAAGCAATTTAGGCATCATTCCTAAAATAAGCTAGTGCATGTGTCATTTTCAGTCATACCTACTTAAAATATATTCTTACAATCATCACTTAGCATTCTATGTTTAAGTCTAGAAACCCTTAATTATTCCTACTTTGCTTAAACTAATGTTCTGATACCAACTATGACATCCCCATGTTCCCGACCAATTTAAAACTTCTTCTTGAAGCTTTATTTACTTCAGAGTATACAACTTAATTACGTAATATGTTCCCAAACCATGATATTATTATTATTAAAGCATTCACTAAATAATGCATTTCATTTAAGTCTAGATGTAAATTCGAAAGTCCAAAAAGGTAACTTAAATCATGAGACTAGACCATGAAGCACTTAATCCACGAATTCTTCAATTCAAAATTTCCAGAAGCACTTTAGGGATCCTAATGAACCCTAAAAGTATAAACTTTAGGTACATGCATACCCCATGCATGTGCTTTCCACTATTTAGGTCAAAAGATGCAATAAAACCTAAACTTCAAGAAAAGTCTCCAAATCACTACCATTTCCTAGATCTATGAGATATATACTGCTATTAGGACATAGAGAAATTGCGACCTCCCCATTTTCACGACCAATTTAAAACTTTTTAGTTATTCTTTATTTACTTCTGTGTATACAACTTAATTGTGGAATTTGTTCCCAAACCATGACAATATTATTTTTAAAGCATTGCCGAGGGGATGCATTTCATTTATATTAAAACCATGGTATGTCATCGTCAATACAGATACATAAGCATGAACAAGTGTTAATAGGCCATACAACAATTTATGATACTAATGGTCTAAATCTCTCATCATATTCAATATACATGCACTTTTTTACTGCTACCTGTGATGCAAAGAAACTTAGTGGGTCAGGCTTGGGGCGCGGTGAGCACATAGGGTTCTCAGCCCATAGTAATTAAGTTCTTTAATTATATATTTCATATCAAATAATTTACCCGATTACCCGTTCCCGTTATTCTCACATACTAATCCTAAAATACTGATCTCAAGGGACTTATCCTAAGTTTCATCATCATCAACGAGTAGACAATACTGCTTGGGGGATTCCTTTAGTAATATGTTTCAATAAGGCAACCATGGGAGGGGGGATCGAGCACATCAATGAACATATAGTTCACTAAGCCTGCCAGCGTTCCACTAGACTATCTAGAATAGTCTGTGGTTGTCATCTATACTCTTCTAGATGACTGGTTCATCAAAAGTCAAGGATTCTCATCATCATCTCATCATGTTCATCGCCTATCACTACCCAATATATTTTATATGCATATATGAAAATACTTATATGATTAAATCAAGTAAAATTATATAACTCGTTTAACACATATATCAAGTAATATAGACAAAAAGCACACATAACATTTAGTCATCCAAATACTTTACATCTATGTGTAAGCTGAAAGTAGCTACACACTGACTTGTTAGAGTGGATGACTGGAAAGTTGGGAAGTGCTTCGCTTTTCCTTTGATGTGACCAAGGTTTAATTATTACTAGGTCTTAGTTTATTTCTTATGATTAACAATAGTCTAGATCCCTCAACAATCCCAATGCCTACGTTAATATCTATCAAGTAAGGATCAACCTGGTAGGATCATATCGTAGGTAGGGTCTATTTGGTATACATAGTATACTGTTTGGAAATCCCACTTTAAACACCTCACTTAATCTAGCCTGTAAATCATCCTCGTAAGTAGATCAATATGTAATATGACGTTGGATTTACTAACATATTTATTTATAAATTTATAATAACGAATATGAATATAAATATAAATTACACTTAAAATAGTATAGAGTGTAATTTAACTTAGAAAGATTCGTAGACAAAATTCTTGAAATTGCACTGACATAGCTTTTAATCGAAGGCTACTACTTGTCAGGCACTCAGGGGTCGTAGTGCTTCGCCGATATACTAGAGACAAAGGAAATTTGGATCTAATGTAGAGAGAACTCGAGGGTTGAGCTATAGGGGTGAGATATGAGAGGCATATATTGATGCAAGTATTTATAGCCGAAAAACAATATGCGCACCGTGCACTCTGTCGGGGCATGATGCACAAATGGTTGGGGTGTCGAGGTGTCGTTCTCTTAGTGGTGTCACATGTCAAGATTTGGTTGTATGTCAGATGCGCACCACACATCTTGTTTATGCGCGCGGCTCAATGCAAATTTTTATAAATTCTTAGAAAACTCATATATTTTTCATACGAGCTGCGTTTTCGACGGATTTTATATCCACGCGTAGCTATCGACGAGATCTACAACTGTCATTAAACTCTGTCGGCTAATTTTAAATTTATTTTTAGAGTTATATTTTTAACAGGCTTAGACTGTTAAAGTCCGTTAAAAGTTCATAACTCTCTTGTCCGACGTCCGTTCTCAACAGTCTTTATATGATTGGATTCTTATTAAGGAGGTATTCGATTCTCGTTTAAATTGTTTCGAGTAATTATCAACCAATCTAAAATTCGATTTTTGTGCTAACATAGTTACACTTAAATATTAGAAAAATCATAACTTCCTCATGAACTCGGATTTAGATGTTCTCTATATGTACGCTCTCGGTTTTACGATTACTACAACTTTCGTTTACAAGACTCGATGTTGTATCAGGTAGAACGCGAAAATTCTACGCATCGTAACTCCTTCGTTCTAAGTACGATTTGAGCGTTTCTTACATCTCCAAAATCCTCGTTGCGACCACTTCATCTTTAATCAAGGCTATTCGGCCTAATTATTATTCTTTTTAAGACGTGTATTTCATTTCTTAATTTATTATATCACTTTAAGCATGTATACTTCATATAACTACACATAAATCACATAGTATTCAAACAATTCTCTTTATTTATACCATAAAACCTAGATCTATGAAGAAATACATGAAAAATGGAAACTTGAGGACTTACAAAGGGTCCAGAAGATGCACACAAGTGAAGGGGAGGTTGGTTTACTGGATCAATACTCTAACTCTTCTTCTTCTTCCCTCAAAAGCACCATGAACTTGCAAAATGAGCACCAAAAGCTTCAAAAAGGATTAAGATTTGCAAAGGAGTCATTTGAGGGTGATGGAGGCTGATGGTGGAGGAAACCCTAGCCTTAACTTCCTTTAAATTGGGCTTAAAGTCTGGAAATTAGGGTTTTGGCCCAAAATATTTGTCACGGTGTGGCCACTTCGTGCCACGACGTAACACCCAATTAAAGCATGCAGACACAAATCCAATTTCCATGTCGTGGTGATGCCATCACCATGTCGTGGCAACCCAACTTTTCATATATAATTAAAATTCATATATCGGGATCCGGATGTCACAAACACAATGATGTTCTTAATGAAATGTATGATCTCCATCAAATATTAAGTTCTCCACTTAATAAATACCAAATCAAATATAGACCACAACTACACCAGTTCCTAAATTAAAACGAACTAAACTATAAGTGCCCAAGTTAATACACATGCAAAACTAATGTCATTAGATCTTTATGTGACTATTAACCTTGATTAGTGACTTTAGTTTAAAGGAATGAACCGGAAAGATTCTCTTTAGTTGATTATGATGTCCTCACATTCATGAAGGTACTTACTGAGTATTTACCATGTGATCTTATGTGACTTGGGATCTATACTTGAGGTAAATTCACCTTTTATTCACAAGAAACTTCAAGAGAACCATCGATGATTGAATACAACACTAGGGACACTAATGAATTTTCTTCTAGTCACATACTTTGTCTTTGCAATTTAACTTATTGCAATATACTCTAAGCTTATCTACGTAGGTGTATTAATTGATACTCTTCCAATCTAATACTTTATTATTTATTAAGAGCACGAACTCCGACTACTAAACGGAGACGTCTTTACTTGTAAGGAACTCACTATCAATGTAAATCTTTCATTCATTTCTTCTATACTAACAAGATTATCTCTTTCTTACCTTTAGGATTCTAAAGAATATTCTTGATTCCTGATTATAGCAAAAAGATGTTCTTATATGACTTGTCATGCATAAGGCATATGAGTCATTAGATCTACGAACTCCTTAATAATTTGGCATCTCTAGCTTCCTCAAGATTCCAAGTATTTGGCTTAAATCAATAAAACACTTAGATCTATCTCCATAGACTCTATGTATACTTTCTTGTTCCTCCCATGTGTTTCATAGCAAGACAATTCCTAAGATAGTTAAATCTTTTACTCTTAGCAAATTTAGGACACCATTCCTATTTCAATCCAAGGGACAACATTTCTCCCACTAGCTTCGACATTTATATGGACTATATTTTGTTTCTCGTAATTTAAAATTTGAATTTCTCATCGAAGTAAATGATCCAAACATGAGATGCTCATTAGAACCCATCAATGTACTTCTCAAGCCTACATATGCTTTCACAACCCATCTTGGTTTGGAAATATATTTGTGTTCCTATCCATACTTGTGATCTTTTGAAGATCTACAAACACTATATGTTTTTAAAACCAAGTGTTGGATCAATTCAAATTTCAATCACACATGGATTGAATATAATTCCTCATAACTTCCTCTAATTTTGGATTATAGGTCATTCCATAGATTCTGATAGTTGATAGACTCTGATTACAATCTATCAGTGAAAAGTTGTGAATCTGTTTCACAATTCTATTAGATGACCATTAACCTTTTGACCAAGATTCTCAGTATCCTATTCGATCTGAGTTTCTTATCATTTTTCCCAGTTGAAACTTAACTTCGTTTTGTTACCAATTTGAACAAACATTTAGCATGAACTAATTCCAACAAATGATAGCATCACGAAGTGATTTGTTCATCATTTGTCTTGATACTATGAGATATGTATCAGTCAAAAGACTTGTGGTCTATTGACTTCCAAAATTCTATCCAATTGAATATTTGGTAATGGAATTGTAATTCATATATTTAAAGACGATGATCTAAACATTTTGGACATATCTGGATCAACATGCATCGTGGTTAATTTGAACAACCTATTAGTGTAAACTAATTTCAACATATACTCTACCACTAAATGGTAGTAGTGTTATCATTAGGATTTGCATTTATCATAAGACTTAGGGTCAAGTGAATTCCAAAAACCCGATCCAACTGGATATTTGGTAATGTAACTCTTCTCATATGTCCAAGAGGATGATTCCATAATTGCATTTAATCCAACCAATGAATCTGTACTAAAGTATTGTTACTATACTAGTTGTAAAGATTTCATGACTTACATGCAAAGTGTTCTATATTTAAATAAGCTAGAACTATCTTTTCAGAAATTGTATAAACAATTTCAGTCATAATACAATATACTTAACAATTCAGAGGACGAATCATCTTATGATCCTATGGACATTAAAAGAACTTGATTCGATTTCCTTGATCATAATCAATTCTCTACGTTACATCTATTACTTCCTTTTGGTCACTGTCCATTCTTGCAAATGTCAGTACTCATCCTTTAGTGAAATACTCAAGGATTTAATGTAATATTACGATGGTGTTATGGATTCATTATTCTAATTATAGGTTAAACACTTATAAGAACGAGTCGACTCTTGATCTTTAAAGTTAGTACTGGTGCCTCGTTATAGATGATCAACTATTTTTTAGGTTCTAGTCTACATCAAATACTTTGGGCATTTGTGTTTTTCTTAGACCTTTTCCTTGTATTAGTATTCAATTTAGCTTATCAGAATACATCTTAAAATGAGCCTACCTATTGTCCTTTCGCATTTGATGTTGCGATTGGGTATACCAACTTTGAACATCCTCTTTACCTAAGGACAATTGACTTTCATCTTCTTGACACTTTTTTCATGGTAGCTAACCATAATAACATTTGAAGCTTTGAGTTCTATGATTATCCGTGTTAGTCCTAAAAGGGTCTCAACATGCTATGCAACTTCATAATGGATCTTTCCAAGTTATACATACTTAGTCAGAATCCCTGATCATAGCCAATTCCTAACATGTGGAATTCCACATTTCTTCGATCTTATCGATGCACTTAATTATTTTGAAGCTTGGAGTCTCTTTGCTTTTCCATGTTAACTCTAAAGGTACTCAACATGCAATATAGTTCCATAATGGATCTTTCCAAATAGCTCATATCACCTCCTAACGTGATGGAATTCCACATTGCTTCAATTTGTACACTTAAAATTTGCTAAGATGGATCTTTCCTAGTTTCTCATAACAAATTAGAATCTCTTGTACATGTTAGCCAGTTTGTTATGTTACCATAGCCAACTCCTAATCTTGATGGAATTTCATGTAGCATTATTGTTATTGATGTACTAAGTGTATTTGATAATTGCTCATTCCTAAAGGTATGCTCTTTTTTTCCGTTTCAGAAAAGTAATCTCAAAACAAGTTTGATCATTCCTTCTATCTTATCCTTTTAGAGGAGTTTATATCAGTTAACTTTTACTGGATACTTTTAAGACATCATTCACTTAAAGATTAGAACTAGTTTGTTTTATTGATCCTTAATAAATAATTACCCAGTTATCAAATTATTTCAAACAAGGCTATGATTCGTATTTCATTCCATGATGTGAAGTGGATTACCTGAAAATCACACCAAAAAGATATTTAGGTAGATAAAAATTTTCAATCTCAATCTTCATAAGATTCCTAGATCTTTCGAGATTTATTGACACTATGTCAATAACATGTTAATCTCTTTTTATGTTCATTTAGCATTCATGACTGGATTAGTCGAGGATCATGAAATCGACCATGCAAATTTACATAATATTCGACTCAAGTAACGCTTCAGAATCGCGATTACCATATACCTTACTTCAAGAGTTCTCATTTTACGTTCCGGTAAACCATCCACGCATAATGCCAAAAAGAATACACAACAAGGCGTAATTTCCATGGGAAGCATAAGATTCACATTTTTATAAAACAAGACTTTGTTTTAATAATTATAACGTTAATACTTTTAACAAGCCATGTGTCCAATCAAACCCTTTTGGTAACTCTACTCACAAAAAGCAAGATAGTTGTAGTGACATAAGAACATGGTTTGGCATGCGGAATTAAAGTTTGCACAATGAACATGGTGATTTGGGTGTTCAAGAGATGTATTGATTGTATATGGTGTTACACAAAAAGGATCTAGATCTAGACTACATAAATAACACACACTTACACACTTACTTTTACATCTCTCAAACACACCTCTACAAGTGGTATGAACCCACTATATATAGAGGTGTTTACATGTCTCTCTCTCACTCTCTATCTCTCATGTGTCACAAGACTAATACTTCACATGGAAGTGGGTTTTACAAAAATCAAACATTACAAAGTCATTCAAGGAAAACTTTGTACCCCAACATTCTCCCCCTCAAAGTTAGGAATGAATGACCCACTTCAAATCTTCCAAAATCGAGCAACTACGCGATCCGAGCCTCAAGGGTGACACATGTCGAAACGAACTTCAATCTTCAATTCTTCCATGATTCTTCAATTTGGGCTCTAGGATGTGAGACCGTACAAACCGAGCATCAACGAATGATCACGAGCTTCTCAAACTCCAAATTGATCACCAAAAGTTGAGCATAAAGCACACCCCAAAAATCTTCAATAAAACCAAACCCATTTCGAATACATCATTTCCGAACTTCCAATTGCATCATCTCGTAAGCTTTAAAACTTCAAGATCACTTCGGTCTTCAAATCCGCGTAATATGAAAAATTTAAGTTCGAATTTCCATATAAAACTTCTCCCCCTTTTTATAATCGAAATTTGATTATAAAACTCCCAAGGAAAAAGAACGTGCTCTATTCGGAATTTTTCATGTCAAAACTCCCCCTTAACATGTGGCATAAACATTGTGCTTTAATCCGGAAAACCCAAAAAATATTCAATTTTTAGCTTCGTTCACGGATCGCCTTTGACAAAATTTCTCAAAATGGGTAGAAATTATCAATTTTAAAATTCTGCAGTGACCCGGTGCGCCCAAAACAGCAAAATATGCAAAACTCTCCCCCTTTTTCAAATCTGGGTAAAAAGCGTCAATTTGCACAAACTGTAGGGGCTTGAAATGCATATTCTTCAATTTTCAGCAAAAATAGTCCTTTTTCAAATTTGGGCGAAAACTGCCAAACATTCGAAAGTTGCAGGGGCTGATTTCGAACTTTCTTCTTTTGCATTCCATACGTACGAAACATTTTGCAAATAATACGAAACTTTGCCCCAACATTCGAAGTTAGACCATTTGTGCCACTTTGTTAAAGGTGCAGGGACCATTTTCGTAAGTTTTATGTTTTCTTCATCTTTCAATTCATACGAATCTTACTCGTTACCAATTCGTACGAAATAACTGCACGGTTCGTACGAAACTTCACACAAGCAAACATACGAAATTTCATCTCCCATTTTCACTCTCCCCTTCGTACGAAACTTCATCAACTCATATGAACGAAACTTTTCTTTCTCCCCTTCGTTCGTTCAATAGCTACTCAATATCAAGAGTTCGTTATTTATCCCCAAACTAACGAAACTCACGATTCGTTCCCAACACAAAATCGATTTCGTTCCCAGGCATACCCTTCAAACATCGACTGTCAATACCAAATCCAAAATCAACGACTTTGAAACTCGATACTTCGTATATAATCTATACCCACTGTTCATCCATTGAAACCATCGATCCCAGCTTTGGCTTTCCAAAAATCAAGTCTTTCCAGTTCATCGATTTCCAATTCACAACTATCGATATTCAGTCCAATCGACATACAAACCTTCGATTCTTAATACTCGAACTATCAACCATTGCTTTTTCTAGTCGATTACTTTTCTAATATTCACCAATCGATCAATCGACATCAATTCCAAACATACTGATTCCAAACGTTACCAATACCAAACTCCAAATTTTCGAAATCCAGATTACTAATCCAAAATAGATTTCGTTCTCAAGAAAAACACCAACCATCGAACTTGATTTCAATACTGGTTTGTTCTTCACTAATAAACCCGATTCATCGACACCTGACTTTCAACATCAATCAAGTCTCAGATTTCGAAATCAACCACTCAAAACGTTCGATTTCTAAACCAAAACTCAAGTGTCGAACAAGAACCATTGTCACAGCCTTTGGAATTAAAAACAAGAACAACCCATTTTCGAAATTGAATCCCAAATTGAACCTGATTTCGACTTTCACAGCCTCTAAACAACTTGTAATAACCAATTTCAACTTTCAATTCATCGATTCATCACACAATCATCGACTTTGACTTTTTCACAGTTTGACTTTTCGGTGTCAAAGATCAACAAACACCAAATTCATGATTCTATCACCGATTTTCAGATCAAACAAAGAATCTTTAACTTGTTCTTTATTGCATTCAAGTGTTCTTGACCAAAACTTATAAGATCTCAAAATCAATTTCCGATTTCAAAGTCTAGATACGAACAAACCCGATTTCATCATACACAAATCATCTGAAATCGGATTCTAAGTTCAAATTAACAATAAAAAACAAATGATTGTTAAGAACGATGAGATAAAATCGGATCTCTCAAACCAATCGATGAATAAACGATCAACTGATAAAAAAAACTTAGATGTTCGGACCAGAATGTACAACCACGTAAAGCTTGTGCGTATCAATTTGGCTTATCTACAATCTAACAATATCGGATCCATACATATGTGAATGGGCTTGAGATGATCCGAATACAAACTCTTTAGATTTCAAATTGGGCTTGAACTTTGATTAAAACATGAACAGTAACTGGATTTTACTTTTGGGCTTAATTTGTTTGATTCAAAACTTTGAATAAAAATCATCTTAAACAAGGAATCGAAGAATTTGGATCAAAATTTTGATTTAATTCATTTAGAATTAATATTTGAATTCAAGTGAACAATTGCAAAAATTCGAGAATCAAATCAAACAACAAATATGATTGGATTGGACATTGATCAACAAAACAATTATTGGATCAGAACAAATGGGTTGTTTCAAAGAAAATTTGATCCAACGAGTCAAACGATCACAAATCAAAAACGTAACGCACGATTTCAATGAAATTAAGAGAGATCATAGAGAGAGACTCACCAAAATTGCTCCAATTGTGACAAAAATTGCCAAACCGAGAATCGTTCTTCAAAAATCACCTTGATCTTAAAGACCCGCTCTGATACCAATTGTAGTGACATAAGAACATGGTTTAGCGTGCGAAATTAAAGTTTGCACAATGAACATGGTGATTTGGGTGTTCAAGAGATGTATTGATTGTATATGGTGTTACACAAAAAGGATCTAGATCTAGACTACATAAATAACACACACTTACACACTCACTTTTACATCTCTCAAGCACACCTCTACAAGTGGTATGAACCCACTATCTATAGAGGTGTTTACATGTCTCTCTCTCACTCTCTATCTCTCATGTGTCACAAGACTAATACTCCACATGCAAGTGGGTTTTACAAAAATCAAACATTACAAAGTCATTCAAGGAAAACTTTGTACCCCAACAATAGCGGTGAGGGTGGCGAGCACTAAATGCCACTTAAAAGCCGACGTCATTAGGAATTGAAGAGACCTCCTTAAATCTTAACATTTAGAGTAGGTGAGTCGTATCATGGTGAGACTGACAATGCTTTCAAACATGCGAGGATGCAATGTTCGTATTTTAATGTCATATATATATATATATATATATATATATATATATATATATATATATATATATATATATATATATATATATATATATATATATATATATATATATATATATATATATATATATATTCATAAATACAATTTTATTGGACTCGCGCGGACACAATACAAATAATTAATACACTCAATCAAGATCTAATTCTTTGAATTTTAATTAATTAATTAAAGTAGTAATTTACTATTTAACCAATAGGTATAATGTTATCCAACTTTAGTAAATGGACAAATTTGCATGTTGAACTAAATCGAGATATATAAGTCCATGGCAAGAAAACAAGGCAACAAATATTTAAAAATGAAATCTGTGAACCATCACCACGTCGTGGTAGAGAAGCCACCACGTTGTGGCAAATAGATCACCATGTCGTGGCATAGAAGTCACCACATGCTGGTGCGACACAAAAATACATTTTCTGACGGGTTTTGATCCTCAATAGGCCAAAAAACCAGATCTATGGACAACCTATTTATTGCAACTCTAATACAAGGAATCATACCTTTTAGGGTTTACTAAAACCCTTGTAGATCTTCGATTGGTTGATGAGAGTTAAGAGTCCAACATATAACTCCTCTTTTGTAGTCGCAAAGAAGGAACTCATATCAAAAACATCTGACAACAACCCATGTAAAGAACACCATGAACGAAGCTCGAAAAATCCGAATCTGCTGGAACTGCAGGTTCCACATTATGGCAATGAAGCAAGAACGATGTGGCGTCACGATTTTGAGGGTTTCGGGAATGAAGAGGTAGGACCGAATTTTTCCTAGGGCTTGAGTAAAACTCATTTCAATAAATTCATCCATATGCCTCTTAATGGTGTACCTAGGCCAGTTATCAAGTACATAATGGTTACCGACCAGGCATGGACAGACGGGGTAGTAACGAGGACCACAATAAGAGGCTTAACAAGGAGAAAGGACCATATCGACCCGAATATATCCAACCCCTTCTAAGATAAAATAACCAACAACTATCAAAAGTAAACCAAAGAGATATTCCTAAGGCACAACGTATAAAAAGTAACATGCAAGGCATATACTATATTTTGGGTAAAAGCAAGATCTTTGGCAATAAAATAAAAATTCATGCAACAGACTGTAAGCTATCTTTACCTAGATATTATCAACTGACCGGGTATAACCTTGTACGTGAAGATAAGGAAGAGCCTATAAAAACCTTTCCATACCAAAGAATGAGGTAATAGTTCTAAGAACATAGAAACTCTTAGCAATTTGATAAGACCCAACACAACATTTGACTTAGGCATTAGAGAGCAATATCGGGGTCTAACCCTCGGTATGGCTTTCTAACCTACTCGTTGTTCATTTATATAGTGTACCCTCTGGACCCTACTATTGATAGTAATATTACCAATTTTTGTAACTGTGTTGTAACGAACAACACCATTCTCCATCATCATTCTTGTTGTAAGACCTATTGGTTGGGTTGGTGGCCATGTTCATGCACTCAAGGAAGTGTTATGGACATGTTGGGGACATTTTGGACACCCAAATGCTTACCACCATGTTTAAATCACATCTAGATGTTCTAGCAACTATTTTTCTAGTCTAAATCATCATATGAATGGTCATAAACTGAAGTGGAATGTTAAAAGACGTAAATCGTGTAAGGGCGACACACATTTCATGAAGCGCGACATGCATGGCGAACATATCCGTTTCTATTTTTTCGTTTGATGCCGTTTCTGATCTGAGTCTTTCCAATCTGTTGTAGGGTACTTTTTAGTTCTTGTTTATTCGACTTCCTCACTTGTTAACTTATTTCATTTGGATTACAGGTGAGTCAATTCTTATGGCTTACTAAGTACATCACTTCGATGCTTGAATGCTTGCTACAAATTCATAACTTTGGATTATGGGTGAGATGTTGTAATTTGAATTTTTAATGATGTTTGGCTTTTGAAAATATGTCATATGACTCTAGGGAATAATTTAAGAGAAGTATTATAAGCTAGATATAATAAACTAGTGAGTTGATGCATGAAATGAGTGGTAGGATTATGATAGTGGTGAGGACTTGAGTTTGTGATTGAAATGTGATATTATGAATGTCAAGGTACTATTTTCTCATGATAATATGAAAGTAGGGTAATGCATGCTAATAGGTATATTGTTAAAATGAATATTCCACTACACACTTACGTGTGAAATCATGTGTTGGTTTTGTAAATATGTGTTGCTTAATAATTGGTGACTTTTGGCATGTTTATGTTGTTTGGTGTTTTTTACTCATGTTTATTGTTTTTACTGAGTTCTGTCATGCTAACATGCTATTTGGTGAGTTTTGACATGATAAATGCTAATTGGTGAGTTTTGTGATGTAAAATGTTTAATGGTGATATTGTTAAAGTGTAATGCTATAAATGGTGAGGTAAAAATGTTGCATTTATAACTCATCGGCGAGACATAATAATAAACTAAAATAAAGGGATATCAATTTAATGGGTAGTAGCCTAGGTTTGGGTGCCTACCCTGGGTGGACATTTTGGTGAGATAAAGAGTTGCAACCATGGTCGGGTTCAATGGTTTTTTGGTTGACCATTCGAATACATGGTCCCAGTGTCTGGGGTTGTAGTGATGTTAGTGATCTCGGATGACATGTACAAATAAAACTTTTGAGTAAAAGGTATGTTCACGGAAGTATCGTTTGAACCGAACAACGTAATCCTTGGGCATAGTCGGAGTAGTGGCCGCAAAGAACCAGAGACAATGTTACAGGTGAGATTCAAGCCTTACTTAGTGTATTGGGTCGTCAGGTCACGTTTGTAGCAATCCAGGTCTATTGGAGAGGTTAGTGTATCTTAAACACTACAATGGATAGAATTCTAAGTAATTAGTTTGGTGAGACTAAAGAATAATTACTATGGGTGAGGTTTAATGTGTAATTAAACAAAGTATAATGTTTGGTGTAGAACATGAAACATGGATTGTGCATGTGTGTATAAATTGTAAGAAATATGCATGTATCATTGTACTTAGATCGACTGTCACACCCCCAAACCGGAACCGCGGAAACGTTCGGGGGTGGACGACGTCATGTACAGTATCACAACAATTGTAAAATAGTAATCCAAGCAGCAACAACCATTGTATTAATAGTATCATACTTACATTGTATTCAATGCATACATAACTGACTCCAAAAGTAAATAACATGTAAAGACTCGAAGCTACTATGCTCCATCTTCTAGAAACCGGTGCGAGTACCTGTCTACTAGTGTCCTGAGAATACAAGTGGTTTTGAAAGAGTATCAGCATTTAAGCTGGTGAGTTCATAAGCGTTTTGTTTTAGAAAACAGGTTCTTTGTTCTTTGGAAAGCGTGATGTGTTTCTCCAGAAAACCCCATATTTTCTGATGTGATGAATGATAAGTAAAATGATTCGTACCAATTCCTCCTTTGAGTACTTAGTGTATACAATTCATATACAATCCAGATCGAACAAACAATCGATTGTGTGGTTCTGCCCCAAGCCCACAACCAAACAAGGAACAGGAAATGAGGCGGAGGCCACACATCCCACAGGTTGTCGGATCCTCATGTATATAACCCTATCGTATTCACTAGGTACTCACAGAGTTAACTGTCTTTTTTTCCTTTGAATTCTGTTGAAAGTGTTCCTCAAAAAAATCCGATATTTTGTTAGTAAGAGTATAATAATACCAGTTCCTTCCATGGCCACTTAAATCATACTAGCTATGTATAAACCAATATCCAACAAACAATTGATTGTGTGGATATACCCTAAGCCCACAACCAAACAAGGAAAAGGAAATGAGGTGGAAACCACACATTCTACGGTCTATCGGATATTCTTCATACATAACCTTGTTGCATAAACTAAGGAATTATAGAATTTACAATGAATGTTCGTTAGTTGAATGATAAATCGACTGTTTGTAAAATACCAATGTTTGTCCTGGAAAATCCTACATTTTCCATAAAAGTGAGTTGTTGTCTTAATTGTTCCAAAACTGAAAAGTACAAGTATTTTCCATACTTAAGTTGTTGAAGTGTAGCTTTATTATCAAATAAAACTAGTCGAAAGCATGTTGTTCAGTATACTGGAAGTGTTGTTAATACCCTCCTGTGATCACTTAGTACATACGAGTTATAGAAATCTAGATTGAACAGACAGTCGATTGGGTGATACTGCTCTAAGCCCACAACCAAACAAGGTACAAGAAATGAGGCAGAAGTCACACATCCCACTGCATTTCGGATGTTAATTTCATATCACCCTAATGTACATACTAAGTAATCACATAGTTACTAACCCTGATGACTGTTTGTTCAGCATATTATTACGTGAACGAGTCGTTGTTTTCCGTGTGAGTTCTTATAACCATGCTGATGGAAGATAAACACTACGACGTACTTCGGACGTCATATACGGTAATGACGTTTGTCACCCCAGGTTGACTGTAGCTAATATTCAGGGTGTGAGATTGTCAGTCCCGTATAGATCTATACACAAACTCACGCTCTCCCTCCAGGAGACTCTGATTACTAAGGAGTAGACTTCCCAGAAGACGTGTGTCACGATTTGGTTCTCTCAACGAATTCACGAATAATACAATGAAAATCCCTTTTTGTTAATGACATGTAACTTTCTAAAAATAGTTCATTCGTTCCATAAGCTATACTTAAACTAGTTTATGAGTTCGTTTCCGTGTTAAAATATAAGCTTGTAAATAGTTAGATCTTAACGTGTTTTTGTAATTTGTTCGTAAGTCTAGTAGTCACCATGTTTGCCGTGTTTAGTAATTTTCACGTTCAAATGCATGCGAATGGTTAGATAATATAATAACCAAATTATATTTTTAAACACAAGATCACTTGTGTTTTACTTACATTCTCCCCCTGAAAACATTGAAAAAGCTTGGAAAATATGGGGGTTTGAACTCACCGTGGTTGCGTGTATGTGCCGGACAACGAGATTGGAATGAGGACCCTCGAGTTGTTGTACGCAAAATTAACGGAATTCTAATAATAATTAAACACATATTTGTATTTAAATTAGTGAAACCAATAAATAAAGTGTTAGAAAACACTTGCTTTTGGGTTAGGAATGTTACCGAGACTCGATCGAAATGGAAAAAGTGGGTTTACAGCCAAGATTCACGATTCGGGGTTGTTTGCGGCCGTGAATGGTTTTCGAGCGTGAACTAATTTCAGCCGTGAACGGTTTTCGGCCGTGAACTGATTTCGGCCTTTGAAGCTTTGAAGATGTTCTTGGTGTTCTTGGTGAAAAACTTGAAGATTTGAAGGTTGGATCTTGAAGGCTTGAATGTTCTTGGGATGTTCTTGGGAGAGATTTGAGAGGTATTTTATCTGCAAATGATGAAAAATGAGAAATCTCTCCGGGAAAAATCTATATATCGGTTGAGTTTACGACCGGGAACGGGTTTGCATCCGTAAACACAATGATGAACGAGGCTTGGCAGATTTTTGAACTAAAACTGGATTTTTTGCGTGATTTTGGTCCCGAAACATATATAAATTTAATTTATATAATCTAAGTTGTTTTCAACCCTTACGAGCTTGCCAAAATAAATAAAATTTGAAATCTTTATTTAGTAGAATTGACTTTTGTTGACCGGAAAGTATCGGGTTGGCACATCATCCCCCCGTTAGAGGGAATTTCGTCCAGAAATTCGAATTCTGCGTGGTTAGTTATGGATAAGGGAAAGAGGTGGGTACTTTGGTTTTATTTAATTCTTGCATTCTTCAGTTAATTTAGATCCTCGCTGGGTGCTCGAGCGGATCTTCACTGTTGGACCTGTTGTTCTAATAGGTGGAGAGTGTGAGGGTTTGGCTTACTTGTCTATGTTCATCCAACTGATAGGATGTCCACTCGCATTTCTGGGTAGCTTTCATCCTGAAGTTCATGGTAGGACTCATACCTGGTCCACTCATCATCGCCTTGTGTATACAAGTCGTATATAATTAAGATTGATGAGACGGTCGGATGTGTGACTCTGCCCCAGGTCCACAACCAGACAAGGAATAGGAGATAGGGTGGAAACACACATCCTAAGTCCGTAGAATCTTAATTATATACCACCCTAGCGTATACCCTTAACAGTGATAGGCTAAACGTATTTGTCCCTAGCCTCTGTGCTTGAACTTAACTTGCTGCACACGTGGTATCCATGAAGAGTCTACTGGGGATACTTCGAGAATGATATAGAAGGATATAATACCCCTCGTATGAGCACTTTGGAGGTTTGAAACGAGAGACGATTCTGAGGCTCGGTGTCGGGTTTATCGTTAAAAGTGACGAGAGTTTCCTTAGTCGGTCGGTTAAGATGAAGGTTCTTTTCGGTAACACATGTGATTGGTATAGTGAAGGCCAAGCTAATCTAGGTCGGATGACGTTGTCAGGACACATGTTAAGTTAGTTCGGAAAAGAGTGTTTGTTAGAATGATAGTGCATCTGTGCGCACGTTTCTGGTGCATTATGTTTTAGCCTTGTTATTACTACTGCGAACGTTTGTACGGTATTAAGCGAGTACTGATCGTAGGATTGTTCCGATGGATGACATGGATACTTAATGTTATGATCCCCACTAGGTCCATCTATAATCGCTTGTTGTCTACAAGTTATATATAATTAAGGCCGAGAAGACAGTAGACTGAGTGATTCTGCCCTAAATCCACAACCAGACATGGAACAGGAAATAAGGCGGAATCATGCACTCTAAGTCTATAGGTTCATAATTATATATGGCCCTAATGTTTACCCCAAGCCATTATAGTTTACCTATTAGGGTATGTAGTTTCTATATTGACTTAATGCTTCGTTTGTACGAGGAAGTAATTTATAGTTAGGATCTAGTTGGTAACGGTTTTCGTGAAAATGTAAGTTTTAGGAATGTCTCGATTTAGGAAACGTATCGCGGTTCTCAGGTGGTTCCGGGGGTAGACTCTCCTGTATTGATCATCAATAGTCATCCCTCTTCGCCGGGGTCTCCGGCCAATGGACAATCTCTCCTGTAGTGCCCCGATTCGCCACATTCGTAGCAGGTCTGACTTACACCCTCATATGTGACCTGAGAGATTGGTCGTGCCGGTGCCCTAGAGAAACGGATGGTATCTCCCCTCTTGAGGCTGTTCTTGCAATACATCTTCCGGCACTTCTCGTTATGATGGAGGTTGCACTTGTTACATTTAAGGTGGTTTCCAGCATATCGACTGTCGGGTGCTGGAGTGGTTGGTGTCGTCGCAGCATGAACCACAATCGTCGGTGGTCCATTTAAGGGCTCTTGTGTTGACTGTCTTTTCTTATTGCTCCCGGATTTTTGCTTATCGTCACTCCCCTTGGATGACTCCGGAACGGGGGTCATTATGCCTTGGCGGATTCCATCGTCCACCAATGTTCGAGCCAGACATTTGGCACTGTCGAATGTAAGGGGTTTCGCAGCTATCACGTTCCCTTGGATTGGAGAAGGTAGTCCCCAAATGTATCTCTCTACTTTCCTGCTTTCCGGGGTAACCATCCCAGGGCATAGTGCAACTAAATTGCTGAATCTATCGGTGTAGGCTACTATGTCCGAGCCTATCATGGTAAGGTTCCACAACTCTTGCTCTAGTTTTTGTATCTCGCCCCTCAGGAAGTACTCTTCCAGCATCATGTCTTTTAGATTTTCCCAGCCCACCGCATTTGCCACTGATAGGGTCAGTGACTTGACATGGCTATTCCACCATGTAAGGGCTCTGTCAGAGAAGGTGCAAGCAACAAATTTCACTTTGCTCCCTTCTGGGCACGCGCATAACTCAAAAATCAACTCTGTCTTCTCGAACCATCGCATTAGAGCGATGACTCCCCCACTTCCATCGAAGGATTTGGGTCCACAAGTCATGAAGTCTTTATACGAGCACTCCCTTGTGCGCCCGTGGCTTTCCCCGTGGTTAGAGTGGTTAGTACCACTACCTGATCCACTTGTACCACTTGCGTGGATTTGAGTCATGGCGGCTGCCATTGTGGCTGTTACAGCAGCCTGAAAGACAACCGGATCATACTGTGGAGGTGGTGGCGGTGGTGCGTTGTTTTTGTTTTTGTTCGACTTCTTCAGTGGCATCTTTCTGCCATAAGGTTTAAAAGATGAAGCGAGGGTAAGTCTTTAGTGGTGGTTACAAGTCGAGTGTTATTTGAATCGAAGTTATCTTAGTTCTGACTGTATCATGTTCTGACTCTTGAAGCAATTCATAATAGAGGTCTATACATAATAGACTTATGAATTTTTTATAGTGACTACCCTCTTAATGAAGTTCTGTGACCTGGTTTACTGTTACTAGTTGTTATGATAAAGGCAATAAGCCTAACACATAGTGTGAGTAGTGTAATCACTAACTCACTAGATTATATCAGTTTATTCATTATTGGTGTGACGTATATGGTGCTCAGTCTCTTCGCATGACTAGTGGGGTTCCCTCTGTTCTATGTTCCTGGCATGATTACCTTAGATTCAGTTGTAGGGATTGGTTGTCTCTGGGCCTTCCTATGGTTTTCTTGCTCTCAATAGTTCATGCCTCGGGTTCTATCACTGATCTCCATCACTTCATGATAGAAGGTCTGACTCTGAACGTTTGAGCGAGCCTCTCATGCCTACTCAGGATCGGGTAAAGGTCCTCAGTGATTTCTCTTGTTCTCCTTTGACTCCTCTGTTGGTTGTGTAGTGGAGTGGCCGTATCTATCTAGGTTGTTCGTGCGAGAATGGGAATGTCTAAAGAATCCTATGAGATTAAGTAAAACATTTATTATGAAGTTTTTGGTGATTCAAACTGGGTCCTCCTATAACCACACAGTGCATGCAAATTGTATATAACCAAGACTAAATAGACATTCGAATAAGTGACCCTACTCTAAAACCACAACCATACAAGGAACAGGTAGTAGAGCGAAGATCACAAATTCTAAGTCTATAAGATCCCAATAATATATAACCCTGGAAGCATACACTTCGCAATTATAGACCTGCCAGCAAGGGTCTTTTAAAAGTTTCACATAGGTTAGTTATGGTGCCTAAAATACTCCTATAGTATTTTAACTTTACATTTTGTTCTAGCATTTCTTTGTATATAGGGTTGGTAAGTTTTAGACTCGTTGCAACACCACTATCACTCCCAAACACATGTTGGTCGTATCTCAAATAAATATAGTTGATCAGGCTATATTTATCCCAAATATGTTTACATAACTGCCTATGTTTGACTGTAGTGTCCAACATCTAAATACTTTTGTTTTCTTCATCTTGTGATACTTGTTCTTAGTATGTATGCTTGTTCGTATACTTCTCGTAAAATACTTATATTTTAAAACTATACTTTTAGTCATAGCACTTCGGCCCCATTGTATTTATCGTTGTATATCTTTTATAGGTTGATATACTAAGTTCACTATAAATAATGCTTTGATACCAATCTGTCACACCCCCAAACCGGAACGGCAGAAACGTTCGGGGGCGGAGGACGTCATGTACAGTATCACAACACTTGTAAAATAGTACTCCAAGCAACAACAACCATTGTATTAATAGTATCATACTTATATTGTATTCAATTCATACATAACTGACTCCAAAAGTAAATAACAGGTAAAGACTCGAAGCTACTATGCTCCATCTTTGTCACACCCCCAAACCGGAACGGCGGAAACGTTCAGGGGCGGAGGACGTCATATGTAGTATCACAACACATGCATCATAGTAATCAAAGTAACAAGAAATCATTGTATTAACATTAAAGTGTTTACAAAGTATGTAATTCACAAAAGATTGACTTCAAAAGTAAATAACAAAAGAAGACATGAAGCTACTATGCTCCATCTTCTGATTCCCAGCGCGCGTACCTGTCTACTAGTTTCCTGAGAATACAAGTTATTTTGAAAGAGTAGATCATCATTTAAGCTGGTGAGTTCATAAGTATTTTAGTGATGTATTAGTAAGTTGAAAGTTCTATTAGAAAAGTTCGCCTATTCCTCCAGAAGATCCTATATCTTCTGATATGATGAAAGATAAGTAAAAATGACTCTAAAATCCCTTTTATGAGTACTAAATGGATACAGGTTACATAAAACCCAGAGTAAACAAACAATCGGTTGTGTGAATCTGCCTTAAGCCCACAACCAAACAAGGAACAGGAAATGAGGCAGAAGTCACACATCTCATTGTTTGTTAGGTCTTCGTTGTATATAACCCTGGCGTATTCATTTGGTACTCACGGAGTTAACTGTAATAGTTCCTTCATATTTGATGAAAACATTCTTTAAGAAAAACCCTTATTTCCTTTAGTAAAAATGGTAACCACAATAGTTCCTTCTATAATCACTTAATTTATACAAGCTATATATAATCTAATATCGAACGGATAGTTAATTGTGTGAATCTGCCCTAAGCCCACAACCAAACACGGAACAGGAAGTAAGGCGGAAAGCACACATCCAACTACCTATCAGATATTAATTATATATAACCCTAATCTATAAACTAAGGTATTATAGAATTAACCACGTAAGGTCCTTTGATTTATACTGGTTTAATAAAATGAATTAAACCCTTTACTGGTAAGTTTCTAGTTTAGCCTACTAAATGTTCTATCTGAAAAGTATGTTTTTGTACTAGAAAACGGTGTATTGAATTAGTACACTATGACCTGACCCGTACCTGGTACTCCTTATGATTGCTTGGTGTATACGGAATATATATATATATATATATATATATATATATATATATATATATATATATATATAGCTAAGATCGAATAGATAGTAGACTGGGTGAATCTGCTCTAAGCCCACAACCAAACAAGGAACAGGAAATGAAGCGGAAAGCACACATCCTACTGTCTATCGGACCCGATTAATATATATCCCTGATGTATCTACCAAGGACTCATAAGGTTAGCATTATAGGCCCCCCTATAACTGAATGTACTAAGACTCGACTGTTCTGTTTGTCTTTTGTAATGATGAAAGTTTTCCCAAGATTAAGATTATCTTTACTAGAAAATAGTTTGCATTACTTTTATGTGAGAAGATCACTATATTAATGTAATGGGAAAATGAAAGTATTCAGTAATATTGTATAAAGTGACTACTGAAGCAATAACTACCTTAAAACCAGTTTGTTAATTAAGATTTAAAATGTGATATAGTTATAACCATATTGATACGACACATGTTTAACACGACGACCTAATGGCGCCGAAACTGTTGTGATATTTGTCACCCGTAGACTTGCAAGTCCCACTGTAGCTAGCAGCAAGGTGTGGGTTGTCAATCACGTATAGATCTATACACAAACACATGATCTACCTCCAGGAGACTCTGGTTACAATACGCGACCTAACAAGTATATTGCTAAGCCGTAAAGTAGTGGTTTCACATTAATGTTATAGTATTCTTGTATTTGTATATTATGTTCCTCCCTGTTTCTCTTTATAGTATGTTCCTCCCTATTTCTCTTTATTGTATGTTCCTCCCTGTTTCTCTTTATAGTACGTTCCTCCCTGTTTCTCGTTATAGTATGTTTGAACTCCTAAACTATACCTATTAAAGTTTACTAGTATGTGTACTTGAATTGTTACTGATTTGAAGAAAAGACTCATTTATCTACTCAGTTATCATTGTACTTTTAAAAACAGAGTTTCATAAATGACAAAGCAACATAACTTTAAAAGAGTTTTTGAAATGATTTGATTACTTGTAAATGCATATGAAATAATTTAATGTCATGGTTATCACAAATAACATTTACACAATTATCATTGTGTTCAACTTGTATTCCCCCCTTTAAAAGCATTTAAAACATTTCAAAGATTCATTATAGGGGTATGAACTCACCTTATGTGGGTGATTCAATTGAAGGTTCGCGTAGGGATGAGAAGTTCCACGAATGAATACCCGAGACACAAACGAGTCCTAAATGACATATAAAGGCATATATAGGCATGAAATTAGTGTTTATAACAACTAACATGCAAGGAAACTACCTTAGGGACTAGGAAACACTTGGAATGAAGTGTTACAATCACATGTGATTTATCAAAGGGGAGTTTACGGCCAAAGGAAAGTGTTCACGGCCCAATATGATGAAGGGTTAACGGCCTATTGGAGTTCACGGCCCAACATGATGAGTTTATGAAGGGTTCACGGCCCTATGAAGGGTTCACGGCCGTGAACACCTCAAACTCATGAAGATGGTGATGAATTTATGAAGAATCAAGGCTAGGATCAAGCAGTCTTTCAAGCATAACAAGGTACATGATGAAACACTTATGAGTTGGGGTTCCTTGGGAGTTCACTGCCACCAAGAACAAGTGTGTGTTCTTGGTGTTCTTGGTGAAATATGATGATCTTGAAGATCTAGACAAAAGGGGTGAATTCATGGATGAAATCATCGGGTTGTACTAGATCAATAAGGATATCAAGGAATAAAAGGAAGAATCACTTACGATTTGGACGAGAAATGGAGTAATTCTTGATGATACTTGAGAGAGAATGGGAGTTCTTGAGTTGGGTTTGTGAAGAATGATGAAGAAATGAGGGAAATCTCTACATATGGAGGAGAGATCATGGCCATAAGAGAGTTCACGGCCGTGAACTAGGTTTGCGGCCGTGAACCTCAAATGTTGGGTTCTCTGGTTCGGGTTCAGCCTTCTGATCTCGAGCCAATACTTCCTAACACTCAATCCTTAAGTGTGCTAGGCTTAGAAATCCTTAGAATGACCCTTAACAAGGCTAGAAGGTAATGGAATTTAGTTTGAATTTTGGTTGATTGGCTAGACTTACGAGATAAAAAATTTCGGGCTGTCACATCATCCCCCCGTTAGATGGAATTTTGTCCCGAAATTAGCTTTCTTAGCAGTACTCCTCGGGTTGTGCTCCTCTGAATGGCAGAATACCCACTCGTAGAGCTGGGCAACTTCGCCCTTAAGCTCATGATAGGATTCATACATGGTCCATCTATCATTACCTCGTGTATACAAATCGTATATAATTAAGATTAGTAAGACGGTCGGATGTGCGACTCTGCCCCAGGTCCACAACCAAACAAGGAACAGGAGATAGGGCGGAAGCACACATACTAAATCCGCATAATCATAAATATATACCACCCTCGCGTATACACTCAATAGTGATAGGTGGGCTGTATTTGTCCTTAGCATCTGTGCTTGAACTTGATCTGCTGGACGAGTGGTAGTTCGGGAACGTCTGCTGAGTATACGACGTTAAGGTTTCTGAAGGAAATGTACTCCTCGCATGAGTACTTCGGGGTTTAGAATACGAGGTAGACGATTCTGAGGTCTGGGTCGGACTGTCGTTACGAATCACGAGGATTTCATTGATTTGACGGTTAAGGCGATGAAATTTTGAAATATATGAACTTAGTATGGTGAGGACCACGCCAATCCATGACGAATGATGACAACGGACTCTTTACCGAAACAAAATTTAGGCCGATTTGAAAGAAACGTTTGTTATACGACGGTGTATCGCGAGTATGCTCAACAATGTACTCTGTGTAAACGTTCTAGTGCTTTCTGTTTTCTCCTTGATATTACCACTGCCACAAATCGTACCGCGATGAGCGAGTACTAATAGTGCAAGTGTTTTGATAACTAGTGTCGATACTCTATATTATGATCCTCCTCGGTACCTCTATGATCTTCTGGAACATACAAGTTATGTATAATTATGATGAATAAGACGGTCGACTGATTGACTCTGCCCTAAATCCACAACCAAACAAGAAACAGGAATTGAGGCGGAATCACTCACTCTAAGTCCGCAAAATCTTAGCTATGCACAACCCTGGTGTACATACTAAGCCATCATAGCTTCCCAGAACGGATCTTAGTTCTCTCATGAATGTTGTGTCTTGTTCATATGAGTGAGTTATTATAATTACTTTTAAATGTTTTCCCCAAGTTTTAATCTTATATAGATATAAATTAAATTTAAAGTAATTCTTATTTCGAAGACGTACCGCTGGTCGCTGGGGACTCCGGGGTTGGTTCTCCTGCGGTGATCATCAGAATTCGCCCATCCGCTCCTGAGTTCTTCACTATTGGGCAGTCCCTCTTGTAGTGCCCTGTCTCACCACAGCCATAACAGGCTTGGTTTACTTCTATTCCGAGGACTTGGGAGATCGGTTGTGCCGGTGCCCTGTAGAACCGGGCAGTGTGGCCCTTCCTGTGGCAATTCAGGCATTGCATTTCCCGACATACTCCAGTGTGGTGATAGTTACACTTTCCACACTTCGGGAGAGTTCCAACATATCGATTGGCAGGTGCTGGAGTAGCAGGTGTTGTGGCGGTGTATATAGTACCCATTTGTTGCTCCTGCGGGGTTTCCTGTGTTGTTCGCTCCTTCCTCTTGTTCCCCGACATTCTTTTATAGTCCCCTCCCTTTGATGGCTCGGGAACAAGGACCACCACGCCATGGCGGACTCCATGGTCAATGAGTCGCTGGGCCAGGCGTTTGGCGCTATCGAATGTAGTTGGGTTAGTAGACAGTACATCTCCTTGGATCGGGGTAGATAAACCCCAGATGTATCTTTCTATCTTCTTACTCTCCGGGGTAACCATCCCGGGGCATAGTGCTTCCAGGTCGCTAAACCTGTCACTGTAGGTCACTATGTCTGAGCCGACCATGGTGTGCTCCCATAGTTCTTGTTCCAGCTTTTGAACTTCTCCCCTCGGGCAGTATTCCTCCAACATCATCTCTTTCAGGTTCTCCCAACCTATTGAGTTAGCCACTGATAGGGTCAGTGACTTACCATGGCTATTCCACCATGTCATGGCTCTGTCGGAGAAGGTGCAGGCAGCAAACTTCACTTTGCTCCTTTCTGGGCATGAACAGATTTCGAAGACCGAATCTGTTTTCTCGAACCATCGCATCAGGGCAATGACTCCTCCGTTTCCATTAAAGGATTTGGGTTTGCAGTTCATGAAGTCTTTGTACGAACACTCCATGGGGTGTCCGTGGGTAGCTCCAGGGTTGGTTAAGAGGGTACCGCTACCAGTTCTGTAGGTACCACTTTCGCTGATGTGAGTTAGAGCAGCTTCCACTGCGGCTGATATCGCTGCTTGGAGAGCAGCAAGATTGAACTGTGGAGGAGGTAGTGGAGTTTGAACTGGAGTTATCGGAGTAGTGCGTCTCGATGATCGTTGTGAAGGCATCTTGCTAAATATAATACAAAGATGAGATGGAAATAAGTCTATAGCAGTGGATATAAGCCGAAAGCTGAAAGACTAAGTTATCCTAATTCCGAGGGTATCTGGTTCTGACTTTCATAGGGTTCTGGAAATAATTCATAAAGGGAGTCTATATACAATAAAGTTTATGAATCAGAAGTGGCTATCCTCGAATGAATATTTGTGAATTGAATAATTGTTACCAGTTGCATGAAAAGAATAAAATAATCCTAACACATAGTGTGAGTAGTGTATTCACTACCTCACTAAGTAATTCATGGGTATTATTTATTAGTGTGACACATACAACGTTTTAGTTTCTCTGGTTGATCACTTCTTGGAAACCCACTTTGAATCTCTTCTTGTTCCTCCTTGACTCCTCTGCTGACTGCTATGATGGAGTGGTTACACCTGTCTGGGTTTGTCGTGGGAGAACGGAAGTGTCTAAAGAATCTATGAGAATAAGTGAAACTTTATGGGGTGTTCCTTACTGGGTCCTTCTATAATTGCGCAATGTATACAAGTCGTATATAATTTAAGATCAAATAGACCTTCGAATAAGTGATCCTACTCCAAAACCACAACCAAACAAGGAACAGGTAGTGAAGCATATATCACAAATTCTAAGTCTATAAAATCTTAATTATATAAAACCTTGGAAGTATACACTCCGAAATCATAGACCTACAAGAAGGATCTTTTAAATTCACACTTAAGTTATTTATAGTGCCTAAAGTACTCCTATAGTGTTCTAATGTAATGAACTTGGTATGTTTTAAACTTGTTGTAGTCTTATAGTATCATAAAATACTCCCATAGTATTTTAACTTTATGTTCTAATTTAGAAATCCCTTAAATAGAGTTAGGTAAGTTTTAAGACTATTGCAACACCGCATCACTCCCAAACACATGTCGGTCACATCTCAAATGAATATAGTTGATCAGGCTATATTGATCCTAAATATGATTACATAACTGTCCAGGTTTGACCGCAGTGTTCAACCTTTAAATACTTCTGTTCTGTTCTTCTTGTGATACTTGTTCTAGTATGTATATATGTATAAGCATGTAGGTATACTTTTATAAAGTATTGTTATATTTTAAAAATATATTATTATTCAGAGCACTTCGACCCCCATTGTATTTATAGTTGTATATCTTTTATAGGTTGATATTTTTAGTTCACTATAAACAATGCTCTGATACCAATCTGTCACACCCCCAAACCGAAACGGCGGAAACGTTCGGGGGCGGAGGACGTCATATGTAGTATCACAACACATGCATCATAGTAATCAAAGTAACAAGGAACCATTGTATTAACATTAAAGTGTTTACAAAGTATGTAATTCACAAAAGATTGACTTCAAAAGTAAATAACAAAACAAGACATGAAGCTACTATGCTCCATCTTCTGTTTCCCAACGCGCGTACCTGTCTACTAGTTTCCTGAGAATACAAATTATTTTGAAAGAGTAGATCAGCATTTAAGCTGGTGAGTTCATAAGTATTTTAGTGATGTATTAGTAAGTTGAAAGTTCTTTTAGAAAAGTTCGCCTGTTCCTCCAGAAGATCCTATATCTTCTGATATGATGAAAGATAAGTAAAAATGACTCTACAATCCCTTCTATGAGTACTAAATGGATACAAGTTATATAAAACCCAGAGTAAACAAACAATCGGTTGTGTGAATCTGCCCTAAGCCCACAACCAAACAAGGAACAAGAAATGAGTCGGAAGTCACACATCCCATTGTTTGTTAGGTCTTCGTTGTATATACCTCTGGCGTATTCATTTGGTACTCACGGAGTTAAATGTAATAGTTCCTTTATATTTGATGAAAAAATTCTTTAAGAAAAACCCTTATTTCCTTTAGTAAAAATGGTAACCACAATAGTTCATTCTATAATCACTTAGTTTATACAAGCTATATATAATCTAATATCGAACGGATAGTTAATTGTGTGAATCTTCCCTAAGCCCACAACCAAACACGGAACAGGAAGTAAGGCGGAAAGCACACATCCAACTACCTATCGGATATTAATTATATATAACCCTGATGTATAAACTAAGGTATTATAGAATTAACCACCTAAGGTCCTTTGAGTTATACTGGTTTAATAAAATGAATTAAACCCTTTACTGGTAAGTTTCTAGTTTAGCCTACTAAATGTTCTATCTGAAAAGTATGTTTTTGTACTAGAAAACGGTGTATTGAATTAGTATACTATGACCTGACCCATACCTGGTACTCCTTATGATTGCTTGGTTTATACGAAATATATATATATATATATAGCTAAGATCGAATAGATAGTAGACTGGGTGAATCTGCTCTAAGCCCACAACCAAACAAGGAACAGGAAATGAAGCGGAAAGCACACATCCTACTGTCTATCGGACCTGATTAATATATATCCCTGATGTATCTACCAAGGAATCATAAGGTTAGCATTATAGGCCCCCCTCTAACTGAATGTACTAAGACTCGACTGTTCTGTTTGTCTTTTGTAATGATGAAAGTTTTCCCAAGTCTAAGACTATCTTTACTAGAAAATAGTTTGCATTACTTTTATGTGAGAAGATCACTATATTAATGCAATGGGAAAATGAAAGTATTCAGTAATATTGTATAAAGTGACTACTGAAGCACTAACTACCTTAAAACCAGTTTGTTAATTAAGGTTTAAAATGTGATATGATTGTAACCATACTGATACGACACATGTTTAACACGACGACCTAATGGCGCCGAAACTGATGTGATATTTGTCACCCATAGACTTGCAAGTCCCACTGTAGCTAGCAGCAAGGTGTGGGGTGTCAATCCCGTATAGATCTATACACAAACTCATGCTCTCCCTCCAGGAGACACTGGTTACAAAACGCGACCTAACAAGTATATTACTAAGCCGCGAAGTAGTGGTTTCACATTAATGTTATAGTATTCTTGTATTTGTATAGTATGTTCCTCCATGTTTCTCTTTATAGTATGTTCCTCCCTGTTTCTCTTTATAGTACGTTCCTCCCTGTTTCTCGTTATAGTATGTTTGAACTCCTAAACTATACCTATTATAGTTTACTAGTATGTTTACTTGAACTGTTACTGATTTGAAGAAAAGACTCATTTAACTACTGAGTTATGATTGTACTTTTAAAAACAGATTTTCATAAATGACAAAGCAACATAACTTTAAAAGAGTTTTTGAAATGATTTGATTACTTATAAATGCATAAGAAATAATTTAATGTCATGGTTATCACAAATAACATTTACACAATTATCATTGTTTTCAACTTGTATTCCCCCCCCCCTTTAAAAGCATTTAAAACATTTCAAAGATTCATTATAGGGGTATGAACTCACCTTATGTGGGTGATTCAATTGAAGGTTCGCGTAGGGATGAGAAATTCCACGAATGAATTCCCGAGACACAAACGAGTCCTAAATGACATATAATGGCATATATATGCATGAAATTAGTGTTTATAACAACTAACATGCAAGGAAACTACCTTAGCGACTAGGAAACACTTGGAATGAAGTGTTACAATCACATGTGATTGATCAAAGGGGAGTTTACGGCCAAAGGAAAGTGTTCACGTCCCAATATGATGAAGGGTTCACAGCCCATTGGAGTTCACGGCCCAACATGATGAGTTTATGAAGGGTTCACGGCCCTATGAAGGGTTCACAGCCCAATGAAGGGTTCACGGCCGTGAACACCTCAAACTCATGAAGATGGTGATGAATTTATGAAGAATCAAGGCTAGGATCAAGCAGTCTTTCAAGCATAACAAGGTACATGATGAAACACTTATGAGTTGGGGTTCCTTGGGAGTTCACTGCCACCAAGAACAAGTGTGTGTTCTTGGTGTTCTTGGTGAAATATGATGATCTTGAAGATCTAGACAAAAGGGGTGAATTCATGGATGAAATCATCGGGTTGTACTAGATCAATAAGGATATCAAGGAATAAAAGGAAGAATCACTTACGATTTGGACGAGAAATGGAGTAATTCTTGATGATACTTGAGAGAGAATGGGAGTTCTTGAGTTGGGTTTGTGAAGAATGATGAAGAAATGAGGGAAATCTCTACATATGGAGGAGAGATCACGGCCACAAGAGAGTTCACGGCCGTGAACTAGGTTTGCGGCCGTGAACCTCAAATGTTGGGTTCTCTGGTTCGGGTGCAGCCTTCTGATCTCGAGCCAATACTTCCTAACACTCAATCCTTAAGTGTGCTAGGCTTAGACCTCCTTAGAATGACCCTTAACAACGCTAGAAGGCAATGGAATTTAGTCTGACTTTTGGTTGATTGGCTGGACTTACAAGATAAAAATTTTCGGGTTGTCACAATTTTCTAGAAACCGGTGCGAGTACCTGTCTACTAGTGTCCTAAGAATACAAGTATTTTTCAAAGAGTATCAGCATTTAAGCTGGTGAGTTCATAAGCGTTTTGTTTTAGAAAACAGGTTCTTTGTTCTTTGAAAATCATGATGTGTTTCTCTAGAAAACCCTATATTTTCTGATGTGATAAATGATAAGTAAAATGATTCGTACCAGTTCCTCCTTTGAGTACTTAGTGTATACAAGTCATATACAATCCAGATCGAACAAACAATCGATTGTGTGGTTCTGCCCCAAGCCCACAACCAAACAAGGAACATGAAATGAGGCAGAGGCCACACATCCCACTGGTAGTCGGATCCTCATGTATATAACCCTGTCGTATTCACTAGGTAGTCACAGAGTTAACTGTATTTTTGTCCTTTGAATTATGTTGAAAGTGTTCCTCAAGAAAATCCGATATTTTGTTAGTAAGAGTATAATAATACCAGTTCCTTCTATGACCACTTAATTCATACTAGCTATGTATAAACCAATACCCAAAAAACAGTTGATTGTGTGGATTTGCCCTAAGCCCACAACCAAACAAGGAACATGAAATGAGGCGGAAACCACACATTCTACGGTCTATCGGATATTCTTCATACATAACCTTATTGCATAAACTAAGGAATTATAGAATTTACAATGAATCTTCGTTAGTTGAATGATAAACCGACTGTTTGTAAAATACAAATGTTTGTCCTGGAAAATCCTACATTTTCCATAAAAGTGAGTTGTTGTCTTAACTGTTCCAAAACTGAAAAGTACAAGTATTTTCCATACTTAAGTTGTTGAAGTGTAGCTTTATTATCAAATAAAACTAGTCGAAAGCATGTTGTTCAGTATACTGGAAGTGTTGTTAATACCCTCCTGTGATCACTTAGTACATATGAGTTATAGAAATCTAGATCGAACGGATAGTCGATTGGGTGATTCTGCCCTAAGCCCACAACCAAATAACGAACAGGAAATGAGGCGGAAGTCACACATCCCATTGCATGTCGGACGTTAATTTCATATCACCCTAATGTACATACTAAGTAATCACATAGTTACTAACCCTGATGGTTGTTTGTTAAGTATATTATTACGTGAACGAGTCGTTGTTTTCCGTGTGAGTTCTTATAACAAGGCTGATGGAAGATAAACACTACGACGTACTTCGGACGTCATATACGGTAATGACGTTTGTCACCCCAGGTTGACTGTAGCTAATAGTCAGGGTGCAGGACTTTCAGTCCCGTATAGATCTATACACAAACTCACACTCTCCCTCCAGGACACTCTGGTTACTAAGGAGTAGACTTCCCAGAAGACGTGTCTCACGATTTGGTTCTCTCAACGAATTGACGAATAATACAATGAAAATCCTTTTTTGTTAATGACATGTAACTTTGTAAAAATAGTTCATTCGTTCCATAAGCTATACTTAAACTAGTTTATGAGTTCGTTTCCGTGTTAAAATCTAAGCTTGTAAATAGTTAGGTCTTAACGTGTTTTTGTAATTTGTTCGTTAGTCTAGTAGTCACCATGTTTTCCGTGTTTAGTAAGTTTCACGTTCAAATGCATGCGAATGGTAAGATAATATAATAAACAAAATTATATTTTTAAACACAAGATCACTTGTGTTTTACTTGTATTCTTCCCCCTGAAAACATTGAAAAAGCTTGGAAAACATGGGGGTATGAACTCACCGTGGTTGCGTGTATGTGTCGGACAACGAGACTGGAATGAGGACCCTCGAGTTGTTGTACGCGAAATTAACGGAATCCTAATAATAATTAAACACATATTTGCATTTAAATTAGTGAACCCATTAATTAAAGTGTTAGAAAACACTTGCTTTTGGGTTAGGAATGTTACCGAGACTCGATCGAAATGGAAAAAGTGGGTTTACAGCCAAGATTCACGATTCGGGGCTGTTAGCGGCCGTGAATGGTTTTCGGCCATGAACTTATTTCGGCCGTGAACGGTTTTTGGCAGTGAATTGATTTCGGCCTTTGAAGATTTGAAGATGTTCTTGGTGAAAAATTTGAAGATTTGAAGGTTGGATCTTGAAGGTTTGAATCTTCTTGGGAGAGATTTGAGAGGATTTTTGAGTGAAAATGATGAAAAATGAGAAATCTCTCCAGGAAAAATCTATATATCGGTTGAGTTTACGGTCGGGAACGGGTTTACGGCCGTAAACGGGTTTGCGGCCGTAAACACAATGATGAACGAAACTTGGCAGATTTTTAAACTAAAGCTGGTTTTTTCACGTGATTTTGGTCCCGACACTTATATAAATTTAATTTATATAATCTAAGTTGTTTTCAACCCTTAAGAGCTTGACAAAAGAAATAAAATTCGAAATCTTTATTTAGCGGAATTGACTTTTGTTGACCGGAAGTTTCGGGTTGTCACATCGACTTCCTGTGTCGATACTGACACTTGATATGTTGTGTGTTTTCCATGTTGCTTTGAATGGTACAGGAAGTTATGAAGGAGTGAGACCTTGGTGAGTTGGGATATACTTTTTGGATAATTACTATGCTTAGTATGATACCACTTTGGAACACTTAGTTGAGTTTTCATTACAGTACTATTGAGACTTAATGGGATGATTTGTGAACTTTGTTTTAGTTGGTTGTTTGAAATAAGTAACATTGGTGGTGTTTTCTTAATAAACAAAATAAGACTTCTACTAACATTTTTTGATTAAAAAGTGGTTAAAATAAAAAAGAAAAATTTGGGTGAAATATCATTGTGTTACACGTTGGTATGAGAGCCATGCTGTGAGTGAATTGAATATTGAGGCCAATATTCAGACTCACAATGTATATTACTGAGGCCAATTTGGGGGAAATATCATTGTGTTACACGTTGCTCAATTAGGCTGTTATAGCTTTTTAAGGGGGGAAAGGTGTGTGTGAGAGTCATATGTTATTTATTATATGCCTTTAAAATTTTTACTCTTATCGATATCATAACATCCTCTCTTCTTCCTCATGGATCTTGTGAATGGTAATATCTCGTGACATAGAGGAAAATATTTTCAACTCAAAGAATTAACAGTCTAGGGGGAAGAAGTGGCATGAATGACCAAGAAGAATTAAAGCGGGTTACAATGTCAACGTCTCAAGTTGCTTGTGATGATTGAGCTACACAAATTGTGGGGCCTTACGATGTGTTGGATTACTGTTGGGAGATGTCAGATCAGAAAGAGAACCATTAGATAATCTAAGGATTATAGGAGAGTTTGAACTATCAAGACGAATTGGCACGCACTTGTTTAACCTAATCCATCGAGTTGGGGGACTTTGTGATGATGTCAAAAGCATATATATATATATATATATATATATATATATATATATATATATATATATATATATATATATATATATATATATATATATATATATATATATATATATATATATATATATATTTGGGACTAGGGGGAACATAAGGAAACCTGAAGGAGGACCTGGTGGACGGTGCCCATAGATGTGGTATCTTTTAGTCCATTGACTTATGTGTTAGATATCAAGGTAGAAATAGGGAATTATGTTCTGGTATAGGAAAAATGTGATGGGCGTTCGATCGACATCTGCGATCAAATTTTTCCTCTGACTTTGATTTCGATCGGGATCAAGTCCTTTGATGTCATGATTGGTATGGATTGGTTTTCTGTCAATCAAGATGAGATTCTCTGCATTGAAAAGTGCACTCGTATTCCGTTTGCTGAGGGTGGTCATGTTTCGTTTGTAATTAGAATCACATGGGTCTATTATGATCATATCTATGATGAAGGCATGCAAGTGCCTGACGAGGGGTTGTTAGGTCTTCTTGCCTCAGGTAGTGGAGAGCTTAAGGAAGGCAGTGTAGATTACTGATGTGGGGGTGGTCAGGGAGTATATGCATGTCTTCCCTAACGAGTTGTCTGGTTTACCGCCACAATGTGAGGTAGAGTTCCAGATTAATCTCGTTCCTGGTGCGACTCCGATTGCCAAAGCGCCGTATCGGCTAACTCCTTCAGAAATGAAGGAAATTTTATCTCAGGTTCAAGAGTTGTTAGAGCGGGGTTTTATTCAACCGAGTTCCTCACCTTTGGGGAGCATCAGTTCTATTTGTGAAGATAAAGGATGGCTCTCTATTGTTCAGATAAGAAGTTATGCTTAATAGATTAGTGTGCGAAATATTAAGTTAATCTCATGGATCTTTAGTTAGCTCAACAATAATAAGATTGTCGAATTAATAAGGAAAGATAAAAGGAAAATACAACAAAAAATGTAAACAAGTTTACAAAGACTTATTGAATCGTAACATGGTTTGAATGCAAACACAAGTTAGTAAATGATGGACAACAAAGTATAAGATAATGGACATAAGGAGACTTGTATTTAAATATTGAGGAAATAACAAGGAAGATAAAATCAGACACACTTTCTATCGATCAACATGATCATCTATTTATAAGAGAAAAAAATAAATGTCTAGAACTGGTCAATATAAAAAGTAGGATAAGAATAGACGGCCATGCTTTCGATGCCTAACTGACACATACAACCAAACACTCAATGTCAGAAAAAGTTGATCATTGCTCTGACTCTTTATTATAAAAAACCAAATAGCCAACAACTGTTCTCTATGTCTCCTTCATCTCCGGTCATCATAAAGTCTTCATCACAACAAAAAAAACAAATATTTGCAACACTGAAGTTTGAAATATTCGCTTCTTCTCAAGAATCGTTTTTAGCTGCTGATTGTCACCTCATGTATCAAACATTTCCCCTTAAATGACCTCAGAGCTAAATTCTTCTCTTGTCAAGTTTGAGAAACTTTATAAGGAGCCACCAAAAATTCCTTACACGGAACAATCACTTGATTCTCCTTTGAATTTCAAACTTCACTTCTGTAGTGGTGAACTTGGTATTTTTGTAATCTTGAGAATGCATTCCAGATGTTTCTTGTTGCACCGATGAAATACACTTGCAGGGAAGAAGTTCTTTTTGATATCTTTGGAAGTTCTAAAGATTATACCAAGATCAAGGGAATTGGTGGCTCCACAGTTTATTTACTGAATGCCTTCAATAATATTTGTTGGATTATCAAATAGAAGGAGATCCATTCAAGTGGAAAGTACTGAATGAATTTCAATATCTATTGTTGCGATGTCACACATAAAGGACTTGAGAAAGTCACAAGCCTTAGCGTAAGCTACCTTCATCTTGTGATGCTTCTCGGTCTTGAAGCTGAAAAATCTGGAAATAAAGAAGATCTCTTCAGGATTCATTAAGACAAAGTCTCCTTGAGTTTTGAAGTACTCTTGTCCAAATAGCACAAGATTATATTAGAAGATGGTTATGTTCTTGAAAGACCAAAACTTGTAAGTTTTGATAGCTTGAGGTGCATCATTTGACCATACTTCATTAATCTTCTTTCCATGCTTGTTGTGAATTAGCATAGCCTTTCAAACTTTGTTGGCATTCTATGAGAATCTGGTATCCTTTGATCGAATTCCTCGAAGACTTGACATAAATGTGCAGTAGGGGATAGAGGAATATACCAATACATATCAGTTTGTGGCTCGGTACAGGTCAAATGAGGGATATAGTCTTTGTCCACTAGCTTCTGGAAGGAATTCTCCCTGGACTGAGTCATTGATTCGTCTATTTTGGATATCAAATCCTTGAGCCTTCTAGACTTCTTCAGCTAGCTTGGCAGCTCTCCTGTTAGCCTTTCTTTGTCTAGTCACCGAAGTGTCATTGGAAGTTTCATCAAACATGTAGTCTTCTTGAGTGTTTTCTTTAGTAGGCGAGGTTTTCTTGGGTAACTCTGGTGGAGTTGGAGTTTTTTGGTTTGGTTAAGGAGATGGTGATCTTTTTTTAGGAGGAGGAGATGGAGATTTTCTTGGTGTAGTAGGATCTTTGTGGATTGGAGTTGGTGATCTTTTAAGAGGATAAGGTGACTTGGAGATTTTATCCGAGGAGCTTACTTCAAAAATGGCCTTTCCCCCTTTTGAGGAAGAAGGCTTCGGATTCTCCTCATACATTGCCTTTAACTCTTCAAGCTTTTTGAAGGTTTTTCTAGAAATTGATCAACATTTTTCCGCTCACATCATTTGTTGTCATCGGGCTAGGATTTTTGATGTAGTAATATATGTCCTTAGAGAATAAAAGGATTTCACCTATGGTTTCCTTTGCCTAGAAAGATCTCCATATACCTCTGATGGTTTGTTGATGCTCAACATGCCCATCTTCATATGCTTTGTGGGCCTCGTCATTGAGATACTTTGTCTTCTATTCTTACTCCTCGATCATTTTCACCATCTTTTCTCTCACGGCTTTGATATCCGCCAAGAATTCATCTTCCTTTTTAATGAACTGTTGATGGTCTTGTTGTGTGTGGACATCCAGTTATTTGATTCCCATTTCGATGCACAGTAAGACACGATCAAAAATGAATTTTGATGTAGCTTTTATCTCTATGATCCTCTGCTCTAGATTTTACAATAAAGCAGCAGGAGGGGTGTGCGGTGGTTGAGCACTTGAAACTGTAGTGAGGATTTGATAAATCTTTCCTTTGATATCAAGGAATTTTTCCTCGATAAAGAAGGCTTCTTCTTTTTCTTTTGCTTTGGATTTGAAGTGGAGTGTTGGGATTCACTAGATTCATCTTCTAACATGTACATCTGAAAGTCTTTGTTGTTAGCTTGTTTCTGAACTTCATCATCATCATTATTTATATCGAACCCAAAAGTAGGTTCTTCGCTAATTTGAACCTCAGTGACATCATTGTTCGAATTTGCATTCTTAATTGATTTATTCACAGTGTTTGTTCACCCGGGTTGATTTCTAGTCCCTTTCAGAGCTCTTTGAACCATTTCTTCCGTCATTGCTTCCCAGGCTTGAGCTTTCTCCAAGTCTTGAAGTGTCTTAGAATTGTTTATCTAGTTGGCGTAATATTCAACAACTTGTTTCAGTTCTTGTTCCTTTCTTTGTTGGAGTTGCGTGTATCTTGATTTTCTAGCATGCACTGCCCTTTGAAATGCCACAAATTTTCTTTTACCGTCTTCCGTTTCGAGATGATATTTTTCCCATGAGTCACCTAAAAAAAATGAGAATCGGAACCACTAGTCACCCAAGTGTCCCCCGTTTCATGGTTCCTTGAACATTTTTTCTACTTGTGCCTAATGCTATTGTGTGTAATGTTGGTAGTATAGGATTTACAGGATTTCCTTAGTCTCCTTGGTCTAAAACAAAGTTTGACCTCGGTCCTGTTATAGCTAGGGTCCATGAAAAAGGACCCTACGGTGCATTATATGTATGCAGTGTATGTGGGAGAGAAGAAAAAAAAATAGAGTGCAACTCATCAGCTGTAAAAACGTGTAGTCGCCTATAGAGACATTAGGATTTCTAACGACTTCACAATTCACTTGGAATTCTGAATGGGCTTTTGTCTCCATGTATGTATGAAACTGATACACTTGTTGTAGTGGAGTGGATGGATGGGGTTCGATCAGGTGATTCAGCATTGAATATAACTACACTTGGAGTCTTTTGAGAGACTCAAGTGGATTGTGTGGTTTACTTATTGCTGGGTGAGCTAGAAAGTTTCAGCTTTCTCTTGCGAAACTGATTCAGTAAAGCTGATAGAGATGGATCTTCGACATCATTTGGATCAATCATATTGACCAAATCTTCATTGATTATTGGCTCATTTGTATGCATGGGCTCCACAGTATAAAAAGGCTCTACAGTAGGAATGGGCTCTACAATGTGCCTTGGCTCTTCGGTATTAATCAAGTCTTCAGTGTGCATAGGCTCAGTAGCACCTGTAGATTTCACAATACTTTTCTGGGCTCTAATACCTTTCTTAACTATCTTTCTTGGAATGTACTTTCTCTTTGCTTTCATTTTCGTCCTGGTTGGTTTAGGGTTTGAGACATGTAGAGTGGGTTGCACTGTGGGGCTAGGCGGGGTAGAACGATCTGGTGGAGTATCATCTGTAGCCTCGATATGGTCAGATATTGCAAAATCAAAGATTCCTATCTCAATAAAAATGTGCAAAGGAAGGTTTCTAATAAGACCAGAAATAGATTGATCCATAGGAAGAGTGTACCTTTTTAGATCTCTACAAGTGAATAGATTGATGTCTTCTCTAACACTTACTCCGACTCCTTTATGTAAATGTCGGATTCATAGTTACCAAAATCTTGATGTGTTGAGAGAAAAACTTGAGAATCACACTTGAACAAACGTTAGAAAAAGTTTATATTGCGGAAATTAAAGTTTATCTCAAAGGATCATAACGCTCAACAATAATATAAGTTAGAGTTAGATAGTTAGATGATTAGATGTGGAAATATAAGGAAATATAAAAGACAACAAGTATTATATCAAGTATACACTTAATTTGATTCTTAACAAGGAATGCAATCAGACCAAGTTAGTAAGTGAGATCAAACTTAGTGATTAAGTCAAGACTGAGTTGCTCCGAAGAGATAACGATATTAGAATCTGAAGATCTTTAAGGTGAGATAGTAAGATGGAGATGTGAGATTCAAGATGCGTAGAGACATGTGTGTGTCATTCATTCGGAAAGAGAGAACTCCTTTTATAGAGTCTCTAAGATTACAAAAGACCTATTTGATGAGAGTTGCCACGCAGGGCACATGGGATAAAAGAAAGTACATTAAGAAAAACAGATAAAAGACTAAGACTAAGTGCTGATAATGATGATTGCGGTTGCGGTGCTTGACTGCTGATGAGAGAGTGGTTGTGGATAAGATAGTGGTTGCGGTTTGGATTAAGTTTAAGAGGGTCATTTCTATGTTTCAACAATTTCCCCCTAAGTGACCTCTTCAACTTTCTTTCATGAGTCGAGCTTGAGAAACTTGATGAGAATCCAACAGAACTTCCTGACTTCCTTAAGCCATGCAATCCTCCTTGAGATTTCAAACTTCACCTCAGCAGTTGTGTGTTTTGATTTGTTGACTGCTGTTTGAGTAATATCTAATTGCTTCCTGGTCATGCGGTTCATGGCAGTCATTGGAATGAAGTATTTTGTTTCATCATTCAAGCGTTTGAAAATGACTCCAAGATCTGGGAAGTTAGTTGCTCCAAGAGATCTTTCTTGAAAGCCTTCAGTCAGGACCGGGGCTGGTTCAAGAGGAGGAAGGTTAAACTTCTGAGCAAGTACTGGGTGGATGTCCGCATCAATCCTTGAAAAATCACACACAATCTCTTTTAAAAAGGTAAAGGCCCTTTCATATGCAGTCTTCATCTTCGGATGTTTTTCAGACTTGTTCTGAAATACCTTTTCGATCAGGAAGATTTCTTCCGGGTTTATGCAAGGGAAATCAGCTTGGGTTCGGATGTAGTCTGAATTTCTTCTGGTTAGGGTATATTGGATGAATTCTGCCTTCATGAATTTTCGGGGCTTGTAGTTTTTGACTACGATGGGTCTGTCGTTGGACCAGATCTTCTAGATTGCAGATCCATGCTTGGCATGAAATCTGTTAAGTCTTTCAAACTCTAGAGGCAACCTTTGATCATCAGGTAGGTTGCGGTCAAACGATTCAAACACTGTTAAGAACTTTGCATTGGGGGAGATGGGAATGTCCCAATAACCGTCTGCGGGCGGTTCTGCAAAGGTGAGGTAAGTCTTGTAGTCATCATCCAGTAGTCTTCGGATGGGATTAACCCACGAGTTGACAAAGGATTCATCCAGAGTAATGTCGAAACCATGATCTCTCCAAATTAATTCAACAAATTTGGCTGCTCTCGAGTCAGCTTTCTTCTGTTTGGTTTTTGGAGAGTCGTAGGAGTTCTCAGAAGACATTTCTGGGGCTAAGTTTTGTAGATGAGGGGGAGTCTCTAGATGCTGTGAATCAAGATGTTGATCATCTTGAACTGGAGACGGATGAGTAGAATGGATTGGGCTTTTCTGAGGAGAGGGTTGCGGTGAGGGTTGTGGAGTAGGCACTTTTTCATGAATGATATGAGAGTTTATATGTGGGCAAGGCCCGTATCTCACTGAGTGTGTGCGGGGCCTGTATCTCATCATTATCCGAGTGTGGGTGGGGCCCGTATCTCATTGGGCGGGGCCCGTTATTCGAGTGTGGGCGGGGCACGTATCTCACTATTGCTTGATATGTATGGTATGTGGTATTTGGGGAACTCACTAAGCTTTGTGCTTACGATTTTCAATTTATGTTGCAGGTACTCCAGTTTTGAAATGATAGAGCTCGGGACGATCACATCACATACACCTGTGTTTTCCGCAATATGTGATCTCTGGGAATGAACTTTGATAATTGTTTTATTTGAAATGCTTTTTCAATGTTTGGACAAAGTTCACAATAGTGTTTTGATTATAATAAAAATGAAATTTTTATCCTTGATTTTTGGGATGTTACAATATATGTATACATTGTGTGTTTATAGCTACGCAATAAAGTAGGGATAGAATTCGCGTCTAAATAGATTAGATATTAGGACGAATAGCCTATGAGTGAGACGAAGTAGTCGTAATAAGGAATCGGGAGGTATAAGGAGCACTCAAAACGGACTTATAACGGATGAGTTATAACCCGTTGAAGTTTCTCGTTCAAACTGGCTACGATACCATAAATAGCAAATCGGAGTTAGGACGATTATTAGCCTTAGTAATTTAAATGAAAGTCGTTGTAGTCTTTAAATCGAGAGCGTATAAATAGAAAACACCCCAATCTGACTTCGTAAGAGGAAGCTAGGATTTTTAGAAGTTTCACCGTAACAGTATACGGTTCAGAAACCGAAGTAGAAATCGGTTGATTGTTAGGAAAAGCAATCTAAACAAGGGTTGAAGATATCGTCCATATGGTTCGATCGATATAAAGATAGTCAAGAACAGATATCATATGAAGAAGTTATGAATTTTTAACGGACTTTAACAGTCTAAGCCTGTTAAAAATATAACTTTAAAAATAAAGTCAAAATTAGCCGACACAGTCTAAGAAAAAGTTGTAGATCTCGTCGAGAGCTTTCTGGGGATATAAAGAACGTCGAAAACGGAGCTCGTATGAAGATGATACTATTTTCTAATGTTTTCCGAGAAGCATCACGCGCAGGTGGGTTGCACGGCGCGCACCTTCTAGAAGGTGGGGCGTGGACCACCATATTTGCAACACGTAGATGAATACCGGAGGAGCAACGTTTCATGTGTGCACGACACGCACACCAGGAGCGACGCGTAGTTGTGCTATAAATAGGCTTCGGTTGATCACCAGTTTCCTCACTCCCGATCCTCCTCTCTCTCTCTCTCTCTCATAATTCTCTCGATTTTAGTCTATTTCCATTAGTTTTAGCCTTCAGCGAAGCCTTGCGATCCCTGAAGAAATAGTAGCTACTGAGTAGAAGCTCTACCAGTTCAATTTCCTAACTTCTGCCAGGAAGAACCTTTGTAAGTTAAGCTACACTCTAGTCTTTTCTGTGTTACTTATATTTATAGTCATAAGTCGTCATTATGAACCTATAAATCAGATTTATCAGTAATTCCGTATCGTTATAATGATTGATATACTTACGGGAGGGGTGTCTATAATGGTCATGTTGGCTTGGTTGTTGGATTTTAGAAAAAGCTATTATGCCGAAATGATCCTGCCTCCCAACTGTCCTACCTAGCTGATCCATATTCATTGAAATGATTGATAGGTCTAGAGTATTTTCAATCGTATAATTGTAGACTTAGAATTAAAGATAATAATACTAGGTTACGTCGAAACAAAGGTCAGTAGTTAGAAGTGAAGCTCTGCCCGAATTGCGAATCGTTCACTTTATCGAGTGAGTGCATAGTTAATTTCATCTTACACATAGATATAAAGTATTTAAGATAATTGCATGTTATATGTGCCGATTATTTGTGTTCCTGATATCTATGCTAGATGAACGATTTATACATGTTTTACTCAATTTTAAACTGTATATGTATTTTATTACCTATAAATATGTTGGGTAAAGATGGGTAGATATAAGACGACGTAGATTATGAGAGATGAAAGGTGATATAGATGATGAGAGATGAAACATGATATAGATGATTATAGGCCTTGACTTTAAAGATGATCTAGTTGTCTAGCGGAGTATAGATAACGACCACAGACTATTCTAGACAGTACAGTGGAACGCTAGCAGGCTCGCAACCTATAGGTGTTTTTGAACTTAGTGTTCATCTGGTGTACTCAATCCCCCCATGGTCGCCTTACCGGCATATATTGCTATGGACTCCCCTAAGCATTATTGTCTATCTTGAAGATGATCCTTAGGATAGGCCCTTTGAAATTAGATGTTAGGGATAAAGAGTAAGGATAGCGGGAAGGGGTAATCGGGTTGATGAATTGATAATAATAAATAAATATCTAATTATTGTGTGTTGAAAACCCTATGTGCTCATCAGGCCCCCAAGCCTGGCCCGCTCAGTTTCTTATACTACAGGTAGTGGCATAAGAGCACAGTGCGATTATATGATGACAGATTTATGGATGCCTATAGGCCAGTAGTTTAGATAAACTAGTGTAAGGCTTGTATTATTTCGTTTATGCTTATGTAATGTATCGACAATGACATCCCAATATTTTTAATATAAAAAAATACGTTTCTTCGGAAATGTTTTGATAATATCATTATCATGTTTTTGGGAACAAATTCCGCAATATTATTCTTTTAAGGATACTCTGATTTCAAAATAAGCATAAATAAATCGGTCTTTTCTGGCCGTGAAATTAGGGATGTCACATTATTCAACATTGTGTACTAGTTAAGTGTCCCTAGAAGCCTGCTGCAGCATGTTGTTCACAAAGCTTCAAAGACTCTTTGTGTTCGAAGCCTTAATGAAACCTTTCACACGAAAATTTCTTCCTAATCACGTTGTATTCACATTAGTTGACGAGCTACCTTACTCTTCTCATGATGAGTTAAGAGTTTTCTGCTTGGTCCAAATTTTTAGCAGAGGTACAATGAGTTCCTTCACCAAATCTTTTTCACCCAAAATTTCTTTCACGATCACACACTATGACACATAACCAAGACATCTCTAGTCAAAACCTACCAGGATATAGGTATGTCAAACCTCTGTGTTTATGATCCCGAATCATTTTTCCGTAATGAATGTGAAACCCAAAAATCTTTAACTATAAACAAATGACGGTGAACAATTTGGTTCAATATTTTCACGAAACATTTGTTTCAAGGTACCGTTTTGATATTCAAATTCTCATTACCATTCGTATTGCGTGATCTTGATAAAATGTTCTAATACCAAGACGTTTATACCCACAGAGATCCAGTTTTTCATTTTTTTTGGGATGGGATTTCCGTTTGAATATCTTCTCTGAACTTTTGTTACTTATAATCATCACCAACCATACTTGTTCTTGACTACACTGGTCATCCAAATAATTTTGCACAACTGAATCACACTTATGTTAAATTTGATCTTGTGTACACCTGAAGCAACCTTCGAAACCAAAAGAAAAAGAAGACCTTTGATGCTCATCAACGAGTATTCGATTGTAATTCACGGGACACTACACAAGTAATTCTTCATATCTCTTAATTTCGAATGAAAAGATATTTGCTTGGGATCAATATACTTTCATATCAAAAGGATTTTTGATATCACTGTTTTTTATATTGCTTCTATCTCATTCTTTGGCACATGAAAGCACTGAAATCCTTGAGGTTTTGGGTATTACCAACTGGAAACTTAGATTTTGCAAAGTATGGCATATGATTTCGCTTCACAATCCCATAAATGAATGAGCCCTGCCTCCATGCCGATGAACTTGTTCTTCATTTGTAACGAAACACATGGTGCACTCGTTTGGGAACGAAACTTGTGATGGTTCTTATCCGATTGGTAAAAGCGAAACATCTTATGGATGTGATGGTTCAAGATTTTCACAGGAATCAAGGAGCAATGTGATGATCACTTTTATTACATGGCGATTTTTATGGTGTCGGTTAAGTAACCAACACACCACGTGACATTTTTTTATTGGGTACCGGTTCAGATTCAAAAATAACAAAAGTTATAAAATGAAGATGATGATTTCCTTTTCAACTTTCTGCTCTCTGATTAAACCTCAAGAACCCTAACTGTTCAGCGCTTCTAATTCTTTAAATTATTTCAAATTCACATCAATGGCTGCTTCTCAATGTAATGTTGATCAAACAACAACAAATGACGAAGATGTTTCGCAACCTATGATGAAGAATCAACACACTAATCTTTTTCTAGTTCCCACTCTTGATCAATACCCGGAGGAGTTACGAATGCTTGTTCAAACACTGAATAACTTTGTACTATCGTATGTTCTTTCTGCTTCGTGTGCAATCCCAATGGAATGGTTGTCTCTTGTTGCTTCAACTGCAGTGTTCAACAAAACAACCAAGGTGAATACATTCCAACTTACGAACTTACAATCGAAGAAGCTCACCTAGAAACAGTTTGTCCAAATCCTGCGACTACCAACTTCAGGTACTTTCTATGAAGTTACAAATGATCAAGTGATTCATATATTCAACGAAATGGGACATCAACCGACACTCACTGCAATCAGCCACTTTATGAAGTACAGTCATCCATGTGTTTGGAGTTTCTTGTTTGGGATCGTTTTAAGATATTTAACAGGAAGAAACTCTGGACTTGACAAGGCCAAGCTTGAAGTATTCTCAGTTATGGAGGGTTTATACTATGGATTAAATGTTGATTATGCTTCACTTCTATAGGAACTGGTGTGTCGAGTGCTCAGTTTTACGGATTAATTCTAAAGGAGATTTATAGTCAGCCGAATATTATGGTTCCACCAAGTGTTGATACTGCAGAATTTTCGACGATGACTGATCCAAGGTTTTCTGTAGATGATGCAAATGTTTTTCCTAATGTTGCTCGAATTCCGGATTCGATGCTCAAACTGGTGGATCCTAAAAATTAGTTGTTGGTGCAATATTTGGCTTCTGTTGATTCTTCTAATTCAAATGGGGTTATTCCACCAAAGGTTTCTCAAAAGGGGGTAAAAGGAACATCGAAAGGCTCTAAGGCTCCAAAGAAGAAGAAACAAGTAGAAAAGCCACAAGTTGTGGAGGAGGAGATTGTTAAAGAAACCAAACCAATGAAAATGGGGGTTCTTAAACAAACTAAGAAACCAGTTAAAAAACCTTCGAACCCTCAAGTCCTGTTTCTTATAAGGGTTGTCCAAAGAAGGTTAGAAAGTTACAATTTACCAGGAAAGGAGTTCTTGTTCGTGAAGTTTCATGTTCTGGATCTCCAACATCAAAGAAGCGTCTAGCTTTGGATGTTGCTCAATAGTTAAAGAAAAGAAAGCATGATCAAGTTCGTGTTCCACTTGAGAATGTGACTGTCGCGACCAAGAATGGTAGTGATAGCGACAGGTCAAACATTCGAATCAAGGATTCTTTTATTGGTTCACCACGAAAGGATACCGTTGTCAAGTCGACTTTCGAGGAGACAAGGATTCCTGGTGTCACTGTAAACGTATTTGATACAGATACAAACATCAATTTGGCTGATCAACAACAAACCAACATCCCTGAGAAGGCTTTAATTAAACCATACGGGGTTTCAAATAACAAGTCTGGTCAGGAGGAGGTCGAAACTGCAGACATCACTGGGAAGTTATCTAATAAGGACACAAATGTCAACATGGATGAAGGATTGACCAATAACGAATCTACTGCCACAACTTCCATTGCAACTTCAACTGCTTTACCACCACCAACATCACCCATTCCTACTTTTGTTCCTGTTTCGACTGTCTCACCAACATTATTTGGTATTCTACAAGAACCTATCACCACTCTTTTCTCCTTACAATCAACTAAGAAGTAACTTCAAGGAGATGAAGTTGCTGATGATGATATCATGGTTTCATTTGTTGATATTCAGTTCAATCCAGAAGAAGAAAATATTCCTGATGAACTAATCATGTCAGGTATGGAATTCAAGATACTCAAATCAAAGCTCAATTCTCTTTTTCAAAAATCAACAGCTACTGGAGGAAAGAATTATGTGATTGGAATCAAAATGGACTATTGTTGAAAGCTCAAGAATCACGCCTGTGAAATCTGATTGAGGGTGTTGAGCAAAAACAAGCAGAATGATTGTCGATTCATTTAAAGAGTTTTGATTATGAAGTTCAAAAGCTTCGTGATGTTGCAAAGGAACGTCATGAACTTTTCATCAAAAAGGTGAATGCAACAAAGGAGTCTTTTGATCTCAAAGTTGCTGAAATCAAATCTTTCATGTCGGAAGAAGTAAAGAAGATGGAGGAAAATTACAACTTGTTGCATGGCAAAATAGATGTGATTGTTGGTGTCATAACTTGTTTGGTTGAATTCAACAATGACTATACAAAGAAGCTTCAAGTCAAGTTTGAGAAGGATGAAAAGGTGTTTAAGAAAGTAGAGGAATTCTTATTTGGAGTTAAAGAAACTTTATCAAAGCTGGCTCCAATCCACAATTTTGTACTTCGTTTACCAACCAATGCTCCTCGTGTTGTGCAAGTTTCACAAAGGGGGGAGAGAGGAGTTGGAGGAGTTGGATCTGTTTGAGGGTTTGCTTCAGAACTTTCGTTATTCGGTTGTAAGAGCAAACAATGCCGAGTTTGAGTTCACAATTGTTGATTTCCCTTTGATGAATCTGAATGATTTATCTCATTCACAAAGATATTGGTCAATGTGGATATGTCGAAGATTCCCGAGGAAAATCGAAATGACTTCATCATCGGATTTTGTAATATTAAGGCTTTTCAGTATAGGTACTATGAATATTTGGCTATCGCAGATAAGGATCTTGCCATTTCTATCAAGAACAACCTTATGCTGTTGTGTTCCAGGGAAAGAACAGGAGAGGGATTTTGAAGAAGTTTTTTTTTTCAAGTTTCTGACTTGGAAAGATATATAAATTCTCATTTCACAAACATCCTAATTCGAATCAACAACTTCAAAAAGAATGATGATGGAGACAACGCAGAGATAAGGAAGATTCTCTTGTGGTATATGGAAATCAGAAGAGAGCTTTTACTGACGGCAAAGTTGATTGCTTAATTTTCGACTTTTCTCACTAAGGTGGAGAGTGTTGGGTCGAATGTGTATAGTGAGAAGTTAAAAGTATTTTGCGTCTGTAAGGTGTCGAAAGTAGAATGGTTTCGACACATTATCTATTTTACAAGGCAGTTTAATTTCGATACATAATGTCTAGTCCTTGTTTTTTGTTAGTCTATTGTACCCTATAAATATGGTAAGTACATATAGTAGATGGTAACGATCTGAATGTCATTTTCTTTTATACTAGAAATTATCTCTTGTACTCTTCAGACTATAACTGAGGCAAACAGATCTTATTAAGATCGCGTGTCCATTTATAGCTTATATAGAATCAATCGTCTTCTTAATCAATCTCTAACTCATATAAGCATGTTTAATTTGAATTTGAATAACTAATGAGAGGCCTAGGTAGACATTGGGCTAACAACTAAAATAGATACTGTTGACTTTCGAGCACTATAACACTCCTATGGTGCACATACAACCCTAAATGCTTTGGATCTAGGGGTGAGCAAAAACCGCATAAACTGAAACCGAAAAACCAAAACCGAAATGAAAACCGATGGTGCGGTTTTTAGTTTTGCAAAAACCAAAAATGTTCGGTGCGGTGCGGTTTCTAGTCTTGCAAAAACCACAAAAAACCGAACCGCACCGCGCGCACACACATACACACACACACACACAGATATATATATATATATATATATATATATATATATATATATATATATATATAGTGTTGATATTTGTAAGAACCAAAAACTACGATTAAAATTTCTATAAATATAAATATCTATCTTATCTATCAGAGGATGATTGTATATTTTTAAGTATACATTCAGTGATATTTACAATAACAAATAATGTTTATGATATTTTTTAACATTTAAGTATAAAAAGTACTAGTGATGATAGTATCATTTTTATGAATACATTAACTGATATTATCGTATTTACCTGTCAAACAAATATTATATTTAATTCGTACTATATTTAAGCATTAGAAACATGTTGGATGAGTGGTTATGTAAATTGATTTCAAACCAAGAGGTGGTGGTATTGGTTCATCTCCAAGAAATGATTAGCACTCCTCATCTAAGTCAAAATAACTCGCTGAATTATCTGAGGTTTAGCAAAAAGGCAAAACAAAAACCAAAAAAAAAACCTGACAAAAAACCGCAAAAAACTGTAAAAAAAACTGCAAAAACCGAACAGCAAAAAAACCACACGGTGCGGTTTCTAAACTTCAAAAAACCGAAGTTGCGGTTTTCGGTTCGATTTTGGCCAAAAATCGTACCAAACCACATCATGCTCACCCCTATTTGGATCTATGTTTTCTCTAATTATACATGCATATTTTCAATTTTCCAAAGCATTGTCCTAACTAGCATACATTTGAACAATTGAATGATACAACTAGTTAGATGACTTACCTCGTAGAAGGATTTGTAGTTCTTGACCTTTGAAAGCTTGAGCACCTCAAGTGTGATGCCTCTATTGGTTCACAAAGACCAATATGCAAGAGGAGGCTTGAGAGAATAGGTTACTAGCACAAAATCAACTTCACCCTCTTGGAAAGTAAGTGGCAACCGATTTTGGCTCTAGGAGGAGCTTATTTATAGTGTTGCACATGCTAGGGTTACACTTTGTAAACCCTAATGATCCATGACTTTCCACATTCTCATGCTCCATGGATTTAACCTCCATGGACTATCCCTGGATTAGTTTAGCCCATCTACATAATCATGGATCATTGGCCCACACTACAAGAACCATTGATTTACATAATCAATCCCCATATATTTAATTAGTCTCTTTTGACCACGAAATTAATTCCAAATTAATTCTTGATCAACACTAATTAAATAATATGATTTCATATTAATATATTATACTTGTAATATATTAATAAACCATAAATAACCTTATTCTCAAAATCCATCCTATCAAATTGCACTGGTGAAGGCAACCCAAAAACGACCATGCTACAATCGGGTCAAGTACATCTCAGTTATAGTTATGGGCTTAGACACCAAATCCAACAGATACAACAAGTAAAGTCCATGACAAAATTGCAAAAATGGTCCCTGTGTTTGTCAAAATTATGTGGTATTGGTCTAAAAACGTTTGGTGGTGCATTAGATCCAATTTTGGATCTTATTTGTGTTTTTGGTCCCTATCAACTTAAAAAGACTATTATACCCTTTATATATTTTTTTCTTTTTTTTATATGCATGTTACAGTTTTATTAATTAAAAGACAATAAAAGAAGGGCACACCCACCCATCTCTCCCCTCTCTCCCTCATGCAATTGCAGCTCCGACAAACAATAACCGGAAAGTTGTTATCCTTCTTCACCGACAGGATAATGGACAACCCAGTTCCCTCTCTCTCTCTCTCTCTCTCTCTCTCTTTCTCTTTCTCTTTCTAACATCACTGTGTACTCCATCGTCTCTAACATTTTTCTCCTTCCTCATAAAGCTAATACCACCATATATAATAAATGACCCACCTCCACCCTCTTACCTGTGACTACCCTCAAATCATATATGATTCACCATCGGATCCGTCCCTATCTAGACGACACCACACTCGGAAATATGATCCCCGATGAAGCCTTTAACTCAATCTATTGATCGGACATTTGCACCGCCAGAACCACCAGATCGTATGCATCCAGTTGCTTCCCAAAACAACCATCGCCGGCTGGAACCACATGATATGTACTTTGCTACCGGATTGTCACCATCATCAACCTCTTTATGTCCCGATCTGAAACCATTAGACCTTTTCTCGCCGTCAGAATCACTTGACCCCTAATCATCGCCATATCCCTTCCTCTCTCTAGTGAGAAGGGTGGTAGCGCAAGGGTTTAAGTGGAGGAGGAGAAGAAGAGATCAATGGTGGCGAAAGTACAGGTAGAGGCAAAGAAGGACGAAGATGAAGATTTGTAGTGGGGTGGGTAAAATAGGAAGAAAAGATCCCTAAGATGAATGTTTTCGAGCGACGGGCGGTGATAAATAAGCATTGTTGGTAGTCGAGGGTAGGTTTCTCGTCGGAGCTAGGGCATTGGGTTGGTGGTGATGTTCTCAATTTGTAATTACATAGGGAGAGGATAGACCGATGTGTGTGTGTGAGAGAGAGAGAGAGAAGGGGGAGGGAGAGAGAGAGAGAGAGAGAGAGAGAGAGAGATTTTGAGTGATACTTTTTTAAAATTAAAATAATAAGAAATTAAATAAAGGAAATTAAAAAAGAATTTATGAAGGGTACACTAGTACAAAAATGACATACGGTCACACTTTCCGAAAAACGGTATGTCACACTTTTTATTAAAAGTGTGGCTAAAGGTCATTAAAAAAATTTACAAACTGTTTTTGGATACATTTAATAGTTTGTGTGGCCATTGTATAGATAATCAAAAATTTAACCACACTTAATTATACCAAATGTGACAAATATTAGTCACACTCGAACATTGAGGCCATAGGTCACAATCAGCCACAAGTATCGATTAAGATTGCCATACTTTTTTATAAGAGACAATAGATAAACGTATTGTGACATGAGGCAGTTGTACGTGTGTCTATAACCTGGTGCCTTTTTAGACACATAACAGATAAAGTAGCTAAAAGGTGATACATATGGTCACACTAAATATTTGTGTGTCCATAGGGCGGTTCAGTACTAGTTGTACTTAGTTAACGCAAGAAAAGAAAACAAGTTAGTATTGGTTGTTTATGGTCATGTACCTTTTATTATGTGTGTCAAAATATGATGAATTGGCTTTGAGAAGAAACAAATATTGTGAATGTAGGTAGCATTTAGTTATGATTACAGTTATTATATGTGTCTATATGTAAATATAGTTATAAAAGAACAATAATGTCTTATCGGTATAATTAGGGGTCGATCATTGAATATGTTGCTATAATTATGTAATGTTCATTCTGGTTGTACTATTGTATTTGTAAGTTTAAAGAATAGTCTTCATAAAATAATATTTTTTTGCTGTAAAACTGAAATTGTTTTCTGGTTAAGTTATTATACAAAAAAATGACAATTTAGACTTTTTGGAAGACTCATAAATTTGACCATTTTTATCTTTGATATCATTTGACAGAATAAAAAATGAACAAAAAGGTCAATCATGCCATTTTAAAAAAGTACATTGCTTTTTTTGCAATTAAAGGGTTGTATAAATTAATGAAAAAAAAATTGAATGGTAGTTTTGTAACGTTACCTCAACAGAAACAATTTTTGAAAAAACCGAAAAAAAATAAAAACAAAAACAAATAACAATATAGTTGTATTGAATAAGAGCTATAAGAAAGGATCAAATTGCCTTTTTTGTCATCTATTCTTTTAATTGCACCCGATCACACACCATTAAAAAATGAAAAGAATACAACTTTCTTTAACAGAAAAGTATGATAAATAAATGAAAAGAATACAACTTTGTCTAACATTGCATAACGAAAGTACATTGCTATAATATGCAATTTATGTTATAACATGTCATCCACCATTACAGTAAAAAACTGAAAAAATTAACTTTGTGATATAACAATATTGCACCAGAAAAGTTTGATGGTATAATATGGTAAAAAGATATTAAGGAAAGTACATCGTCATTTTTTGTCATTTTCTTATTCTCCACGTAACGCTAGGATCAAGGTTTCGCCTTTCCCTTCTACAAACAAAAATAAAGATCATTATATGTTAAAAGAAGGAAAAATATTATCGCTACAAATGTAATTCATGACATTAAGAAACACATACCGTACGTATAAGAATACCAAGACAATCAGTACGAAAATAATTATTTTCCTTATGCAAGTCAAGTGTGTCTACACGTGGCAATATATTATCATTATGAGGAACTACAGTACTAAATTCTTCATCTACATCCTCATATGTATCTCTATAATTTTTGGGAGGTGTGTTGAAGACAATAGACATTTTTTGATCGAGCGAGTCTGTCACGTAAAATACTTGTTGTGCTCGTGAGGCCAATATGAAGGGATCACCTTTATGGCCTAATCTTTTTAGTTCAACTAGTGTGTACCCCAATTTATCCTTTTTTACCCCATTTCTACTGTCAACCCAGTCACACATGAAAATTGGAATTTGTTTAAAATTATAATCTAGTACCCATATCTCTTGTAAAACACCATAATAAGTGTTTTTGGCATATGTTACAACTTCTTTACTGATGTGTGTGTCAGTTGCAACGACACTAACCCCACTGTTTTGGTAAACTTTACCTTCACGAGCTTTTGTACGAAAAATATATCCATTAATAGCATATACATCGTATTTAATAATGTTCTTATTGGGTCCATGTGACATCCATCTCATTGTCTCTGTTATACTTTCTCTACAGACCCCTAACTCTCTCTCTACCTGAATAGTAATTAGATTATGAATTTAAAATATAAAGAAATACATAACAAAGAACACAACATATATGAAAACAATATACCTCCTTTCGTAACCAATAACCAAATGTATTCATGTGCTCTTGCTCTAGCTGTGCCTTTCGTTTAGTAGGGTGTTGATGTTGAAAAAATTTCATGTGTCGTCTGTCAATACGTTAATGTTAATATTATAACAAAAAAACATACATGTAAAAAAACTTACTTGATATACGGGAGTACTTCATTTGTATTTTGCAATACAAAGAAATGTGTTTTGCTGAATAGTTCTGCAAAAACTTCTACCGATTTAGCAGCTGATAGAGAAGTATCGTCAGTAATAGAACTACTATCTACACCTTTCTGAATTCCACATGTGTTATGATTGTCAGGTGGAATACCAACAATATCTATCTTTTTGAGGAATTCACTAAAAAACTCAATCGTCTCTTCTTCAACATACTCTTCTGCAATGCATCCTTCTGGTCTATTTTTGTTTTGCACGTGCCCCTTAATAACCTTCATAAACCTTTCGAACCGGTACATCCATCTAAAGAATATTGGACCGCATAATTTTACTTCCCTAGTTAGATGAACGGTTAAATGAATCATCACATCAAAAAATGATGGTGGAAAGTGTTTCTCAGGAAGGCATAAGTTTACACATAACTCCTCTTGCAACTTATCGAGCTCATCCAATTTGATTTCTTTGCTACATATTGTTTTGAAAAAGAAACAAAACCTTGTAATAGCAACTCTGGTGGGTGGATGCATAATAGATCGAATTGCTATGGGCAAAAATTGTTGCATGAGCATGTGATAGTCATGTGATTTTAGTCCGATCAACTTCCTATCCTTCAGACTCACCAAACTAGAAAAATTAGAACAATACCCATGAGGAACCCTTAAGTTGTATAAAGTCTCACAGAATTTGTCTTTTTCCTCTTTTCTCAATGTACAACCTGTTGCGGGAAGTGTTGTGTTATTCCCTTCTATCTTAGGATGCATCTCTGGTTTTAAACCATAATGAACTCCAATCGAGCTTTATAACCATCTTTCGTCTTCCCGGGAACATTCAACACAGTTCCGGTTAAACTCTCGCACACGTTCTTTTCGAAATGCATAAAATCTATACAATGTGGAATCAAATTGTCGTGCCAATACTTTAGCTGTCTATACCATATATTAAATTTCTTCCAGTATGTATTATTTCCTGGCCCACATTTGTAGTACCCACTTGGTTTGATTTTCTCTTTTTTTATTAATCTTCCCACCTCTTCCAGTTGTAGATTGTTGGATTTCTGCCTCCTTGCCCTTAGACACATTTCCCCATTTATTAATTATAAATTTGACCCTGTTATATATTTCTTCCCCATTCATAGGTTCTGGAGAGGGTGAGAACTCTTGTTGTCCATTGAATGCCTTTTTTTGTCTTCTGAATAGATGATCATACGGTAGAAATCATCTATGACCAGCATAACTTTGGTTATTCGATTCAGGGAGTCTAATGCAGTGTGTTTGTTCGCCACACACATCACTACCTTGAAATCCACTGTAAGGACAACCACTTAATGTACCTAGAGCAGGATAATCATTAATAGTCCATAACACAACTGCACATACATTAAACTGCTCTTGTGCATATACATCGTATGTTTCAACTCCAATATCAAATAATAATTGAAGATCATCAATCAAAGGTGCTAGGAACACATCAATATCGTTTCCTGGTGTTCCCGATATCAATAACGAAAGCATGATGAACTTTTTCTTCATACACAACCATGGTGGAAGGTTGTAAATTACAGTTAAAATAGGCCACACACTATGATTTCTATTTCCTCTATTCACATCGACCCCGTCAGCCGAAATGCGTAGCCGCAAATTTCTTGGTTCGCTAGCTAAGTCAGGATATCTGTCATCAATGGCAGCCCATGCTGGTGAATCAGCTGGGTGACGTAAAACACCAATATCCACTTTTCTGTCTGTTGCGTGCCATGTTAAATCTTTTGCAGTAGTCTTAGACTGAAAAAGTCGTTTCATGCGCGGAATAATTGGAAAGTACCACAAAACTTTTGTAGGAATATTCTCGTAAATTTTATTTTTTTGTTCATCGACCTTCCATCTTGATTTACCACAAGTAGGACATGCTGCCATGTCTTTGTATTCGTTTCTATAAAGTATACAGTTGTTGACACATGCATGTATCTTCGTATACCCTGAATCCATTGCTTTGAATGCTTTTTTGGCCTCATATGTACTACTGTACATTTCGTTTCCTTCTGGTAACATATTTTTGATCAAAACTAATAATTTTGTAAAGCACTTATCTGATACTCCATACTTACTCTTCAAGTTGAGTAGTTGTATGATTGCAGATAACTTTGTGTAATTAGGACACCCTTTATATAGGGGCTTCTCGGCATCTTCTATCAGTTCTCTAAACTTGTCAGGGTTCCCCATGAAATTTTCCTCTGCAGCTTCAACCATCTCTAGTATTTCTGCAGCATCTGTTGGCATTTCTATATTCATGTTTGTTGAATCAAGAGCATATGACGTGTCCATGTCAAAATTCTCTTCATATACATAATTTCTGGGTGGTTCCTTTATTTCTCCATGCTTATTCCAATTCGTGTATGTTTGATCAATTCCATTCCTGAAAAGGTGAGCATCTACCACATCCACCGAATGAGATATGTGGTTTACACACTTGATACATGGACATGGAATTTTTATCTTTTTTTGGTATCTACAGGATCCATATGCTTAGAAATCTTGTAATTGTGTACTGCATATTTCAAAAATTTTGCAACACCGTTTACATACGTTTGTGATGTTCTGTATGCTCCCATCCAAGACTTATCCATCTTCAAGTTACAACAGCATCAACAAGTAATATATGTTCCTTGTTCATTGATGTATTTTAACAAACAGTTGGTGTGCATAAACCACAATATCAGATTACAAATAAATCCAACACATGGAAACCAAATACTTGTTAATTATATAATATATAACGATTTATCACTCCATGACCTAACAAAATAGAAAATATTCATATTATGAGGAAAATTGTTTGTTATGTCCCTGTAAAAATTAAGGTTGTATGTGTACCTATATGAATTTCTGGTTGAAGTATCAATTTTTCGTTGAAGTATAAACGTATTCGCAATGCATATGTAGTAAGCAGATAGTGATTCGATGGAAATTCTTAGTCTCAAAATTCATATTTACGCAATGGGTGCGGATGATCGAGGACATATCGAGATAACAAAAAGAGATATTGTTTACTGATTTGTTTTAACGTTTGACAGATTTAAAAAGTTATGTAACTTTTAAAAAGATAACAAAAGTGTTAGTAGTGGGGTTCGAACCCATGCTCTATCGGAATATGCCTTATCTACATGTACACTGACCAACTAAGTTGGCTGCTATTTTTATAACTTATTTGGTTACGGAAAAAAAACATGATTTAAAAATCACTTACCAAAATACCCTTACTTAAATATATTATTGGATTTGAAAAGAGAAACATTTGACGAAAATACCCATGCTTTCTCATTTATTGATCTAACACAACCACAATTAGAATCATTATTAATTTCCTCCTATACTGAATGACCATTTTACCCTTACATTAAAACATTTACATTAACCTAAGTATAGATACTTCATTGCCTTTTTGGGTAAAAAGCATATTAATATGGTTTGGAATACACCCATTCTCAAGAAAATCAGGAGCCCAAAGAGTGAGATTATCTCTCAAAATTTGCATGATCGCCTAATCAAAATCTTGTTTACTCAAATGGCATGCCCTGTAATTTCATCATATATAAACACTTCAATTTCATACACCATATGAACAACTAACGGATATACCCCTGCTTTATCATAATTTCCATATGTTTAAAACATACATGGGACAAACTTACTGATATAACGTAACCACAAACATAAATTAATCTGACCTGGAACTTTGTTATTTTTCACCATTGAAGAGAGTTTTAGAGAAGATGATGATCAATGATATTCGAATATGTTACATTACAATTAACTATCTGAACTATATACAATGGTTCATAAATAATTGTTCTTACCAAACAGATCTAACAACTTCTATAAGAAATTACAATAGTACCCTTCATTTGATAACAAAGTCTAACAAAGTTAGCCTTAAAACCCAATTTCTACATAATATTCAAAGTACATTTCTTTTTTTTAACTTTAAACAAAAAAGAGTTTCAAAGTATCTACAATGAAAATGACATGTATGAGAGCAATTTTCTGACATTGAAGATTAAAATGGAAAATTCAAAATTTTTCATTAATTCCAAATTTGCCCCTTATACAGTTAGAACCATTAACATAAAATATATAAACACATCATATATATAATTAAACAAAATATGAGTTTCAAAATGCTTACAAACTATGATGTTCTATTCGACCCATTACACAAAACATAATTAACATATGTCTTAACCATGAAATATCTAACTTCATCAAAAAAAAAAAGAGATAATGGGAATGGTCATGTTTAGCATATGCTTGATGTATGCTATTCCATCATCAAGTGTTCACATTGGGTGTTCTGTTACAAAGAGATGAATAAGCTTCTCAACTGTTTTGGCTGGTGAGTTCATCATGAAGTGGGGGAAATTGGTTGCCACATATATTGGCTTGTGTTCTACATACAAATGTTCAATCTCACGAAATTGATGTGCCCTAACCATTTTTTTGAAATTTCCCAAAGCATCATCATCCAAAATTGGAGTCATCGACAAACCACGGTGTTTTTCTGTTGGCATATGATACCAGTATCCCATAGTTGTATAACCCAAACTTTTCAAAAAACTACCAAGCAATTCAATGTCAAGCAAATTGATGTTGACAATAGTAATAAAGTGAACTTTTGTTTTTTCATAAGCTTTACCTGGATAATCGGTAAAATATCCGCCATGCACAACTTTAATGGTGAACCTCTTGTCGTTTCCAGGTGGTCGATTGGTGGAACGGGTTGATCGTTACAATGTTAGGTAGGGGTGTTGGTACGGGTTTTGGACCACAAGGGGTTTATAATAGGTGTATGGGTTCCAGGTGGTCGGTTGGTGGTACGGGTTGATCGTTACAATGTCAGGTAGGGGTGTTGGTACGGGTTTAGGACCACAATGGGTTTATAATAGGTGCATGGGTTCCAGGTGGTCGGTTGGTGGTACGGGTTGATCGTTACAATGTCAGGTAGGGGTGTTGGTACGGGTTTAGGACCACAATGGGTTTATAATAGGTGTATGGGTTCCAGGTGGACGGTTGCTGGTACGGGTTGATGGTTACAATGTCAGGTAGGGGTGTTGGTACGGGTTTAGGACCACAATGGGTTTATAATAGGTATATGGGTTCCAAGTGGTCGGTTGGTGGTACGTGTTGATCGTTACAATGTCAGGTAGGGGTGTTGGTACGTGTTTAGGACCACAATGGGTTTATAATAGGTGTATGGCTTCCAGGTGGTCGGTTGGTGGTACGGGTTGATAGTTACAATGTCAGGTAGGGGTGTTCGTACGGGTTTAGGACCACAATGGGTTTATAATAGGTGTATGGGTTCCAGGTGGTCGGTTGGTGGTATGGCTTGATCGTTACAATGTCAGGTAGGGGTGTTGGTACGGGTTTAGGACCACAATGTGTTTATAATAGGTGCATGGGTTCCAGGTGGTCGGTTGGTGGTACAGGTTGATCGTTACAATGTCAGGTAGGGGTGTTGGTACGGGTTTAGGACCACAATGGGTTTATAATAGGTGTATGGGTTCTAGGTGGTCGGTTGGTGGTACGGGTTGATCGTTACAAGGTCAGGTAGGGGTTTTGGTACGGGTTTAGGACCATAATGGGTTTATAATATGTGTATGGGTTCCAGGTGGTCGGTTGGTTATACGGGTTGATCGTTACAATGTCAGGTAGGGGTGTTTGTATGGGTTTAGGACAACAATGGGTTTATAATAGGTGTATAGGTTCCAGGTGGTCGGTTTGTGGTACATGTTGATCGTTACAATGTCAGGTAGGGGTGTTGGTACGGGTTTAGGACCATAATGGGTTTATAATAGGTGTATGGGTTCCAGGTGGTCGGTTGGTGGTACGGGTTGATCGTTACAATGTCAGGTAGGGGTGTTGGTATGGGTTTAGGACGACAATGGGTTTATAATAGGTGTATGGGTTCCAGGTGGTCGGTTGGTGGTACGGGTTGATCGTTACAATGTCAGGTAGGGGTGTTGGTACGGGTTTAGGACCACAATGGGTTTATAATAGGTGTATGGGTTACAGGTGGTTAGTTGGTGGTACGGGTTGATCATTACAATGTCACGGAGGGGTGTTGGTACAGGTTTAGGACCACAATGGGTTTATAATATGTGTATGGGTTCCAGGTGGTAGGTTGGTGGTACGGGTTGATTGTTACAATGTCATGTAGGGGTGTTGGTACGGGTTTAGAACCACGATGGGTTTATAATAGTTGTATGGGTTCTAGGTGGTCGGTTGGTGGTACGGGTTGATGGTTACAATGTCAGGTAGGGGTGTTGGTACGGGTTTAGGACCATAATGGGTTTATAATAGGTGTATGGGTTCCAGGTGGTCGGTTGGTGGTATGGGTTGATCGTTACAATGTCAGGTAGGGGTGTTGGTACAGGTTTAGGACCACAATGGGTTTATAATAGGTGTATGGGTTCCAGGTGGTCGGTTGGTGGTACGTGTTGATCGTTACAATGTCAGGTAGGGGTGTTGGTACGGGTTTAGGACCACAATGGGTTTATTATAGGTGTATGGGTTCCAGGTGGTCGGTTGGTGGTACGGGATGATCGTTACAATGTCAGGTAGGGGTGTTCGTACGGGTTTAGGACCACAATGGGTTTATAATAGATGTATGGGTTCCAGGTGGTCGGTTGGTGGTATGGCTTGATCGTTACAATGTCAGGTAGGGGTGTTGGTACGGGTTTAGGACCACAATGGGTTTATAATAGGTGCATGGGTTCCAGGTGGTCGGTTGGTGGTACAGGTTGATCGTTACAATGTCAGGTACGGGTGTTGGTACGGGTTTAGGACCACAATGGGTTTATAATAGGTCTATGGGTTCCAGGTGGTCGGTTGGTGGTACGGGTTGATCGTTACAATGTCAGGTAGGGGTTTTGGTACGGGTTTAGGACGACAATGGGTTTATAATATGTGTATGGGTTCCAGGTGGTCGTTTGGTTGTACGGGTTGATCGTTACAATGTCAGGTAGGGGTGTTCGTATGGGTTTAGGACAACAATGGGTTTATAATAGGTGTATAGGTTCCAGGTGGTCGGTTGGTGGTACGGGTTGATCGTTACAATGTCAGGTAGGGGTTTTGCTACGGGTTTAGGACCACAATGGGTTTATAATATGTGTATGGGTTCCAGGTGGTCGTTTGGTTGTACGGGTTGATCGTTACAATGTCAGGTAGGGGTGTTCGTATGGGTTTAGGACAACAATGGGTTTATAATAGGTGTATGGGTTCCAGGTGGTCGGTTTCTGGTACAGGTTGATCGTTACAATGTCAGGTAGGGGTGTTGGTACGGGTTAAGGACCATAATGGGTTTATAATAGGTGTATGGGTTCCAGGTGGTCGGTTGGTGCTACGGGTTGATCGTTACAATGTCAGGTAGGGGTGTTGGTATGGGTTTGGGACGACAATGGGTTTATAATAGGTGTATGAGTTCCAGGTGGTCGGTTGGTGGTACGGGTTGATCGTTACAATGTCAGGTAGGGGTGTTGGTACATGTTTAGGACCACAATGGGTTTATAATATGTGTATGGGTTCTAGGTGGTCAGTTGGTGGTACGGGTTGATCGTTACAATGTCATGTAGGGGTGTTGGTACGGGTTTAGAACCACGACGGGTTTATAATAGTTGTATGGGTTCCAGTTGGTCGGTTGGTGGTACGGGTTGATGGTTACAATGTCAGGTAGGGGTGTTGGTACGGGTTCAGGACCAAAATGGGTTTATAATAGGTGTATGGGTTCCAGGTGGTTGGTTGGTGGTACGGATTAATCGTTACAATGTCAGGTAGGGGTGTTGCTACGAGTTTAGGACCACAATGGGTTTATAATAGGTGTGTGGGTTCCAGGTGGTTGGTTGCTGGTAGGGGTTGATCGTTACAATGTCAGGTAGGTGTGTTGGTACGGGTTTAGGACCCCGAATGGGTTTATAATAGGTGTATTGGTTCCAGGTGGTCGGTTGGTGGTACGGGTTGATCGTTACAATGTCAGGTAGGGGTGTTGGTACGGGATTAGGACCACAATGGGTTTATAATAGGTGTATGGGTTCCAGGTGGTCGTTTGGTCGTACAGGTTGATCGTTACAATGTCAGGTAGGCATGTTGGTACGGGTTTAGGACCACAATGGGTTTATAATAGGTGTATGGGTTCCAGGTGGTCGGTTGGTGGTACGGGTTGATCGTTACAATGTCAGGTAGGGGTTTTGGTACGGGTTTAGGACCACAATGGGTTTATTATAGGTGTATGGGTTCCAGGTGGTCGGTTGGTGGTACGGGTTGATCGTTACAATGTCAGGTAGGGGTGTTAGTACGGGTTTAGGACCACAATGGGTTTATAATAGGTGTATAGGTTCAAGGTGGTCGGTTTGTGGTACGGGTTGATCGTTACAATGTCAGGTAGGGGTGTTGGTACGGGTTTAGGACCACAATGGGTTTATAATAGGTGTATAGGTTCCAGGTGGTCGGTTGGTGGTACGGGTTGATCGTTACAATGTCAGGTAAGGGTGTTGGTATGGGTTTAGGACCACAATGGGTTTATAATAGGTGTATGGGTTCCAGGTGGTCGGTTGGTGGTACGGGTTGATCGTTAGAATGTCTGGTAGGGGTGTTCGTATGGGTTTAGGACCACAATGGGTTTATAATAGGTGTATGGGATCCAGGTGGTCGGTTGGTGGTACGGGTTGATCGTTACAATGTCACGTAGGGGTTTTGGTACGGGTTTAGGACCACAATGGGTTTATAATAGGTGTATGGGTTCCAGGTGGTCATTTGGTGGTACGGGTTGATCGTTACAATGTCAGGTAGGGGTGTTCGTATGGGTTTAGGACCATAATGAGTTTATAATAGGTGTATGGGTTCCAGGTGGTCGGTTTGTGGTACGGGTTGATCGTTACAATGTTAGGCAGTGGTGTTGGTACGGGTTTAGGACCACAATGGGTTTATAATAGGTGTATAGGTTCCAGGTGGTCGGTTGGTGGGACGGGTTGATCGTTACAATGTCAGGTAGGGGTTTTGGTACGGGTTTAGGACCATAATGGGTTTATAATATGTGTATGGGTTCCAGGTGGTCGGTTGGTTATACGGGTCGATCGTTACAATGTCAGGTAGGGGTGTTTGTATGGGTTTAGGACAACAATGGGTTTATAATAGGTGTATAGGTTCCAGGTGGTCGGTTTGTGGTACATGTTGATCGTTACAATGTCAGGTAGGGGTGTTGGTACGGGTTTAGGACCATAATGGGTTTATAATAGGTGTATGGGTTCCAGGTGGTCGGTTGGTGGTACGGGTTGATCGTTACAATGTCAGGTAGGGGTGTTGGTATGGGTTTAGGACGACAATGGGTTTATAATAGGTGTATGGGTTCCAGGTGGTCGGTTGGTGGTACGGGTTGATCGTTACAATGTCAGGTAGGGGTGTTGGTACGGGTTTAGGACCACAATGGGTTTATAATAGGTGTATGGGTTACAGGTGGTTAGTTGGTGGTACGGGTTGATCGTTACAATGTCACGGAGGGGTGTTGGTACAGGTTTAGGACCACAATGGGTTTATAATATGTGTATGGGTTCCAGGTGGTCGGTTGGTGGTACGGGTTGATTGTTACAATGTCATGTAGGGGTGTTGGTACGGGTTTAGAACCACGATGGGTTTATAATAGTTGTATGGGTTCTAGGTGGTCGGTTGGTGGTACGGGTTGATGGTTACAATGTCAGGTAGGGGTGTTGGTACGGGTTTAGGACCATAATGGGTTTATAATAGGTGTATGGGTTCCAGGTGGTCGGTTGGTGGTATGGGTTGATCGTTACAATGTCAGGTAGGGGTGTTGGTACAGGTTTAGGACCACAATGGGTTTATAATAGGTGTATGGGTTCCAGGTGGTCGGTTGGTGGTACGTGTTGATCGTTACAATGTCAGGTAGGGGTGTTGGTACGGGTTTAGGACCACAATGGGTTTATAATAGGTGTATGGGTTCCAGGTGGTCGGTTGGTGGTACGGGATGATCGTTACAATGTCAGGTAGGGGTGTTCGTACGGGTTTAGGACCACAATGGGTTTATAATAGATGTATGGGTTCCAGGTGGTCGGTTGGTGGTATGGCTTGATCGTTACAATGTCAGGTAGGGGTGTTGGTACGGGTTTAGGACCACAATGGGTTTATAATAGGTGCATGGGTTCCAGGTGGTCGGTTGGTGGTACAGGTTGATCGTTACAATGTCAGGTACGGGTGTTGGTACGGGTTTAGGACCACAATGGGTTTATAATAGGTCTATGGGTTCCAGGTGGTCGGTTGGTGGTACGGGTTGATCGTTACAATGTTAGGTAGGGGTTTTGGTACGGGTTTAGGACCACAATGGGTTTATAATATGTGTATGGGTTCCAGGTGGTCGTTTGGTTGTACGGGTTGATCGTTACAATGTCAGGTAGGGGTGTTCGTATGGGTTTAGGACAACAATGGGTTTATAATAGGTGTATAGGTTCCAGGTGGTCGGTTGGTGGTACGGGTTGATCGTTACAATGTCAGGTAGGGGTTTTGCTACGGGTTTAGGACCACAATGGGTTTATAATATGTGTATGGGTTCCAGGTGGTCGTTTGGTTGTACGGGTTGATCGTTACAATGTCAGGTAGGGGTGTTCGTATGGGTTTAGGACAACAATGGGTTTATAATAGGTGTATGGGTTCCAGGTGGTCGGTTTCTGGTACAGGTTGATCGTTACAATGTCAGGTAGGGGTGTTGGTACGGGCCAAGGACCATAATGGGTTTATAATAGGTGTATGGGTTCCAGGTGGTCGGTTGGTGCTACGGGTTGATCGTTACAATGTCAGGTAGGGGTGTTGGTATGGGTTTGGGACGACAATGGGTTTATAATAGGTGTATGAGTTCCAGGTGGTCGGTTGGTGGTACGGGTTGATCGTTACAATGTCAGGTAGGGGTGTTGGTACATGTTTAGGACCACAATGGGTTTATAATATGTGTATGGGTTCTAGGTGGTCGGTTGGTGGTACGGGTTGATCGTTACAATGTCATGTAGGGGTGTTGGTACGGGTTTAGAACCACGACGGGTTTATAATAGTTGTATGGGTTCCAGTTGGTCGGTTGGTGGTACGGGTTGATGGTTACAATGTCAGGTAGGGGTGTTGGTACGGGTTCAGGACCAAAATGGGTTTATAATAGGTGTATGGGTTCCAGGTGGTTGGTTGGTGGTACGGATTTATCGTTACAATGTCAGGTAGGGGTGTTGCTACGAGTTTAGGACCACAATGGGTTTATAATAGGTGTGTGGGTTCCAGGTGGTTGGTTGCTGGTAGGGGTTGATCGTTACAATGTCAGGTAGGTGTGTTGGTACGGGTTTAGGACCCGAATGGGTTTATAATAGGTGTATTGGTTCCAGGTGGTCGGTTGGTGGTACGGGTTGATCGTTACAATGTCAGGTAGGGGTGTTGGTACGGGATTAGGACCACAATGGGTTTATAATAGGTGTATGGGTTCCAGGTGGTCGTTTGGTCGTACAGGTTGATCGTTACAATGTCAGGTAGGCATGTTGGTACGGGTTTAGGACCACAATGGGTTTATAATAGGTGTATGGGTTCCAGGTGGTCGGTTGGTGGTACGGGTTGATCGTTACAATGTCAGGTAGGGGTTTTGGTACGGGTTTAGGACCACAATGGGTTTATTATAGGTGTATGGGTTCCAGGTGGTCGGTTGGTGGTACGGGTTGATCGTTACAATGTCAGGTAGGGGTGTTAGTACGGGTTTAGGACCACAATGGGTTTATAATAGGTGTATAGGTTCAAGGTGGTCGGTTTGTGGTACGGGTTGATCGTTACAATGTCAGGTAGGGGTGTTGGTACGGGTTTAGGACCACAATGGGTTTATAATAGGTGTATAGGTTCCAGGTGGTCGGTTGGTGGTACGGGTTGATCGTTACAATGTCAGGTAAGGGTGTTGGTATGGGTTTAGGACCACAATGGGTTTATAATAGGTGTATGGGTTCCAGGTGGTCGGTTGGTGGTACGGGTTGATCGTTAGAATGTCTGGTAGGGGTGTTCGTATGGGTTTAGGACCACAATGGGTTTATAATAGGTGTATGGGATCCAGGTGGTCGGTTGGTGGTACGGGTTGATCGTTACAATGTCACGTAGGGGTTTTGGTACGGGTTTAGGACCACAATGGGTTTATAATAGGTGTATGGGTTCCAGGTGGTCATTTGGTGGTACGGGTTGATCGTTACAATGTCAGGTAGGGGTGTTCGTATGGGTTTAGGACCATAATGAGTTTATAATAGGTGTATGGGTTCCAGGTGGTCGGTTTGTGGTACGGGTTGATCGTTACAATGTTAGGCAGGGGTGTTGGTACGGCTTTAGGACCACAATGGGTTTATAATAGGTGTATAGGTTCCAGGTGCTCGGTTGGTGGGACGGGTTGATCGTTACAATGTCAGGTAGGGGTTTTGGTACGGGTTTAGGACCATAATGGGTTTATAATATGTGTATGGGTTCCAGGTGGTCGGTTGGTTATACGGGTTGATCGTTACAATGTCAGGTAGGGGTGTTTGTATGGGTTTAGGACAACAATGGGTTTATAATAGGTGTATAGGTTCCACGTGGTCGGTTGGTGTTACGGGTTGATCGTTACACTGTCAGGTAGGGGTGTTGGTACGGGTTTAGGACCACAATGTGTTTATAATTGGTGTATGGGTTCTGGGTGGTCGGTTGGTGGTACGGGTTGATCGTTACAATGTCAGGGAGGGGTGTTGGTACGGGTTTAGGACCACAATGGGTTTATAATAGGTGTATAGGTTCCAGGTGGTCAGTTGGTGGTACGGGTTGATCGTTACAATGTCAGGTAAGGGTGTTGGTATGGGTTTAGGACCACAATGGGTTTATAATATGTGTATGGGTTCCAGGTGGTCGGTTGGTGGTACGGGTTGATCGTTAGAATGTCAGGTAGGGGTGTTGGTATGGGTTTAGGACCACAATGGGTTTATAATAGGTGTATGGGTTCCACGTGGTCTGTTGGTGGTACGTGTTCATCGTTACAATGTCAGTTAGGGGTGTTGGTACGGGTTTAGGACCACAATGTGTTTATAATTGGTGTATGGGTTCTAGGTGGTCGGTTGGTGGTACTGGTTGATCGTTACAATGTCAGGTAGGGATGTTGGTACGGGTTTAGGACCACAATGGGTTTATAATAGGTGTATGGGTCCAGGTGGTCGGTTGGTGGTATGGGTTGATCGTTACAATGTCAGGTAAGGGACTTGGTATGGGTTTAGGACCACAATGGGTTTATAATAAGTGTATGGGTTCCAGGTGGTCGGTTGGTGGTACGTGTTGATCGTTACAATGTCATGTAGGGGTGTTGGTACGGGTTTAGGACCACAATGGGTTTATAATAGGTGTATGGGTTCCAGGTGGTCGGTTGGTGGTATGGGTTGATCGTTACAATGTCAGGTAGGGGTGTTGGTACAGGTTTAGGACCACAATGGGTTTATAATATGTGTATGGGTTCCATGTGGTCGGTTGGTGGTACGGGTTGATCATTACAATGTCATGTAGGGGTTTTGGTACGGGTTTAGGACCACAATGGGTTTATAATATGTGTATGGGTTCTAGGTGGTCGTTTGGTTGTATGGGTTGATCGTTACAATGTCAGGTAGGGGTGTTCGTATGGGTTTAGGACAACAATGGGTTTATAATAGGTGTATAGGTTCCAGGTGGTCGGTTGGTGGTACGGGTTGATCGTTACAATGTCAGGTAGGGGTTTTGCTACGGGTTTAGGACCACAATGGGTTTATAATATGTGTATGGGTTCCAGGTGGTCGTTTGGTTGTACGGGTTGATCGTTACAATGTCAGGTAGGGGTGTTCGTATGAGTTTAGGACAACAATGGGTTTATAATAGGTGTATGGGTTCCAGGTGGTCGGTTTCTGGTACAGGTTGATCGTTACAATGTCAGGTAGGGGTGTTGGTACGGGTTAAGGACCATAATGGGTTTATAATAGGTGTATGGGTTCCAGGTGGTCGGTTGGTGCTACGGGTTGATCGTTACAATGTCAGGTAGGGGTGTTGGTATGGGTTTGGGACGACAATGGGTTTATAATAGGTGTATGAGTTCCAGGTGGTCGGTTGGTGGTACGGGTTGATCGTTACAATGTCAGGTAGGGGTGTTGGTACATGTTTAGGACCACAATGGGTTTATAATATGTGTATGGGTTCTAGGTGGTCGGTTGGTGGTACGGGTTGATCGTTACAATGTCATGTAGGGGTGTTGGTACGGGTTTAGAACCACGACGGGTTTATAATAGTTGTATGGGTTCCAGTTGGTCGGTTGGTGGTACGGGTTGATGGTTACAATGTCAGGTAGGGGTGTTGGTACGGGTTCAGGACCAAAATGGGTTTATAATAGGTGTATGGGTTCCAGGTGGTTGGTTGGTGGTACGGGTTTATCGTTACAATGTCAGGTAGGGGTGTTGCTACGAGTTTAGGACCACAATGGGTTTATAATAGGTGTGTGGGTTCCAGGTGGTTGGTTGCTGGTACGGGTTGATCGTTACAATATCAGGTAGGTGTGTTGGTACGGGTTTAGTACCCGAATGGGTTTATAATAGGTGTATAGGTTCCAGGTGGTCGGTTGGTGGTACGGGTTGATCGTTACAATGTCAGGTAGGGGTGTTGGTACGGGATTAGGACCACAATGGGTTGATAATAGGTGTATGGGTTCCAGATGGTCGTTTGGTCGTACAGGTTGATCGTTACAATGTCAGGTAGGCATGTTGGTACGGGTTTAGGACCACAATGGGTTTATAATAGGTGTATGGGTTCCAGGTGGTCGGTTGGTGGTACGGGTTGATCGTTACAATGTCAGGTAGGGGTTTTGGTACGGGTTTAGGACCACAATGGGTTTATAATAGGTGTATGGGTTCCAGGTGGTCGGTTGGTGGTACGGGTTGATCGTTACAATGTCAGGTAGGGGTGTTAGTACGGGTTTAGGACCACAATGGGTTTATAATAGGTGTATAGGTTCAAGGTGGTCGGTTTGTGGTACGGGTTGATCGTTACAATGTCAGGTAGGGGTGTTGGTACGGGTTTAGGACCACAATGGGTTTATAATAGGTGTATAGGTTCCAGGTGGTCGGTTGGTGGTACGGGTTGATCGTTACAATGTCAGGTAAGGGTGTTGGTATGGGTTTAGGACCACAATGGGTTTATAATAGGTGTATGGGTTCCAGGTGGTCGGTTGGTGGTACGGGTTGATCGTTAGAATGTCTGGTAGGGGTGTTCGTATGGGTTTAGGACCACAATGGGTTTATAATAGGTGTATGGGATCCAGGTGGTCGGTTGGTGGTACGGGTTGATCGTTACAATGTCACGTAGGGGTTTTGGTACGGGTTTAGGACCACAATGGGTTTATAATAGGTGTATGGGTTCCAGGTGGTCATTTGGTGGTACGGGTTAATCGTTACGATGTCAGGTAGGGGTGTTCGTATGGGTTTAGGACCATAATGAGTTTATAATAGGTGTATGGGTTCCAGGTGGTCGGTTTGTGGTACGGGTTGATCGTTACAATGTTAGGCAGGGGTGTTGGTACGGGTTTAGGACCACAATGGGTTTATAATAGGTGTATAGGTTCCAGGTGGTCGGTTGGTGGGACGGGTTGATCGTTACAATGTCAGGTAGGGGTTTTGGTACGGGTTTAGGACCATAATGGGTTTATAATATGTGTATGGGTTCCAGGTGGTCGGTTGGTTATACGGGTTGATCGTTACAATGTCAGGTAGGGGTGTTTGTATGGGTTTAGGACAACAATGGGTTTATAATAGGTGTATAGGTTCCACGTGGTCGGTTGGTGTTACGGGTTGATCGTTACACTGTCAGGTAGGGGTGTTGGTACGGGTTTAGGACCACAATGTGTTTATAATTGGTGTATGGGTTCTGGGTGGTCGGTTGGTGGTACGGGTTGATCGTTACAATGTCAGGGAGGGGTGTTGGTACGGGTTTAGGACCACAATGGGTTTATAATAGGTGTATAGGTTCCAGGTGGTCAGTTGGTGGTACGGGTTGATCGTTACAATGTCAGGTAAGGGTGTTGGTATGGGTTTAGGACCACAATGGGTTTATAATATGTGTATGGGTTCCAGGTGGTCGGTTGGTGGTACAGGTTGATCGTTAGAATGTCAGGTAGGGGTGTTGGTATGGGTTTAGGACCACAATGGGTTTATAATAGGTGTATGGGTTCCACGTGGTCTGTTGGTGGTACGTGTTCATCGTTACAATGTCAGTTAGGGGTGTTGGTACGGGTTTAGGACCACAATGTGTTTATAATTGGTGTATGGGTTCTAGGTGGTCGGTTGGTGGTACTGGTTGATCGTTACAATGTCAGGTAGGGATGTTGGTACGGGTTTAGGACCACAATGGGTTTATAATAGGTGTATGGGTCCAGGTGGTCGGTTGGTGGTACGGGTTGATCGTTACAATGCCAGGTAAGGGAGTTGGTATGGGTTTAGGACCACAATGGGTTTATAATAAGTGTATGGGTTCCAGGTGGTCGGTTGGTGGTACGTGTTGATCGTTACAATGTCATGTAGGGGTGTTGGTACGGGTTTAGGACCACAATGGGTTTATAATAGGTGTATGGGTTCCAGGTGGTCGGTTGGTGGTACGGGTTGATCGTTACAATGTCAGGTAGGGGTGTTGGTACAGGTTTAGGACCACAATGGGTTTATAATATGTGTATGGGTTCCATGTGGTCGGTTGGTGGTACGGGTTGATCATTACAATGTCATGTAGGGGTGTTGGTACGGGTTTAGAAACACGATGGGTTTATAATAGTTGTATGGGTTCCAGGTGGTCGGTTGGTGGTACGGGTTCATCGTTACAATGTCAGGTAGGGGTGTTGGTACGGGTTTAGGACCATAATGGGTTTATAATAGGTGTATGGGTTCCAGGTGGTCGGTTGGTGGTACGGGTTTATCGTTACAATGTCAGGTAGGGGTGTTGGTACGGGTTTAAGACCACAATGGGTTTATAATAGGTGTGTGGGTTCCAGATGGTTAGTGGGAGGAACGGGTTTATCGTTACAATGTCAGGTAGGTGTGTTGGTACGGGTTTAGGACCACAATGGGTTTATAATAGGTGTATAGGTTCCAGGAGTTCCGTTGGTGGTACGGGTTGATCGTTACAATGTCAGGTAGGAGTGTTGGTACAGGATTAGGACCACAATGGATTTATAATAGGTGTATGGGTTCCAGATGGTCGTTTGGTGGTACAGGTTGATCGTTACAATGTCAGGTAGGGGTGTTGGTACGGGTTTAGGACCACAATGGGTTTATAATAGGTGTATGGGTTCCAGGTGGTTGGTTGGTAGTACGGGTTGATCGTTACAATGTCAGGTAGGGGTTTTGGTACGGGTTTAGGACCACAATGGGTTTATAATAGGTGTATGGGTTCCAGGTGGTCGGTTGGTGGTACGGGTTGATCGTTACAATGTCAAGTAGGGGTATTCGTACGGGTTTAGGACCACAATGGGTTTGTAATAGGTGTATAGGTTCCAGGTGGTCGGTTTGTGGTACGGGTTGATCGTTACAATGTCAGGTAGGGGTGTTGGTACGGGTTTAGGACCATTATGGGTTTATAATAGGTGTATGGGTTCCAGGTGGTCGATTGGTGGTTCGTGTTGATCGTTACAATGTCAGGTAGGGGTGTTGGTACGGGTTTAGGACCACAATGGGTTTATAATAGGTGTATGGGTTCCAGGTGGTCGGTTGGTGGTATAGGTTGATCGTTACAATGTCAGGTAGGGGTGTTCGTACGGGTTTAGGACCACAATGGGTTTATAATAGGTGTATGGGTTCCAGGTGGTCGGTTGGTAGTATGGCTTGATCGTTACATTGTCAGGTAGGGGTGTTGGTACGGGTTTAGGACCACAATGGGTTTATAATAGGTGCATGGGTTCCAGGTGGTCGGTTGGTGGTACAGGTTGATCGTTACAATGTCAGGTAGGGGTGTTGGTACGGGTTTAGGACCACAATGGGTTTATAATAGGTGTATTGGTTCCAAGTGGTCGGTTGGTGGTACGGGTTGATCGTTACAATGTCAGGTAGGGGTTTTGGTACGGGTTTAGGACCATAATGGGTTTATAATATGTGTATGGGTTCCAGGTGGTCGGTTGGTTGTACGGGTTGATCGTTACAATGTCAGGTAGGGGTGTTCGTATGGGTTTAGGACAACAATGGGTTTATAATAGGTGTATGGGTTCCAGGTGGTCGGTTTGTGGTACAGGTTGATCGTTACAATGTCAGGTAGGGGTGTTGGTACAGGTTTAGGACCATAATGGGTTTATAATAGGTGTATGGGCTCCAGGTGGTCGGTTGGAGGTACGGGTTTATCGTTACAATGTCAGGTAGGGGTGTTTGTACGGTTTTAGGACCACAATGGGTTTATAATAGGTGTATGGGTTCCAGGTGGTCGGTTGGTGGTACGGGTTGATCGTTACAATGTCTGGTTGGGGTTTTGGTACGGGTTTAGGACCACAATGGGTTTACAATAGGTGTATGGGTTCCAGGTGGTCGGTTGGTGGTACGGGTTGATCATTACAATGTCAGGTAGGGGTTTTGGTACGGGTTTAGGACCACAATGGGTTTATAATAGGTGTATGGGTTCCAGGTGGTCGGTTGGTGGTACGGGTTGATCGTTACAATGTCAGGTACGGGTGTTCGTACGGGTTTAGGACGACAATGGTTTAATAATAGGTGTATAGGTTCCAGGTGGTCGGTTTGTGGTACGGGTTGATCGTTACATTGTCAGGTAGGGGTGTTGGTACGGGTTTAGGACCACAATGGGTTTATAATAGGTGTATAGGTTCCAGCTGGTCGGTTGGTGGTACGGGTTGATCGTTACAATGTCAGGTAAGGGTGTTGGCATGGGTTTAGGACCACAATGGGTTTATAATAGGTGTATGGGTTCCAGGTGGTCGGTTGGTGGTATGGGTTGATCGTTAGAATGTCAGGTAGGGGTGTCGGTATGGGTTTAGGACCACAATGGGTTTATAATAGGTGTATGGGTTCCAGGTGGTCGGTTGGTGGTACGGGTTGATCGTTACAATGTCTGGTAGGGGTTTTGGTACGGGTTTAGGACCACAATGGGTTTATAGTAGGTGTATGGGTTCCAGGTGGTCGGTTGGTGGTACGGGTTGATCGTTACAATGTCAGGTAGGGGTGTTCGTATGGGTTTAGGACCATAATGAGTTTATAATAGGTGTATGGGTTCCAGGTGGTCGGTTTGTGGTACGGGTTGATCGTTACAATGTCAGGCAGGGGTGTTGGTACGGGTTTAGGACCACAATGAATTTATAATAGGTGTATAGGTTCCAGGTGGTCGGTTGGTGGTACGGGTTGATCGTTACAATGTCAAGTAAGGGTGTTGGTATGGGTTTAGGACCACAATGGGTTTATAATATGTGTATGGGTTCCAGGTGGTCGGTTGGTGGTACGGGTTGATCGCTAGAATGTCAGGTAGGGGTGTTGGTATGGGTTTAGGACAACAATGGGTTTATAATAGGTGTATGGGTTCCAGGTGGTCGGTTGGGGGTACGGGTTGATTGTTACAATGTCAGGTAGGGGTGTTGGTACGGGTTTAGGACCACAATGTGTTTATAATAGGTGTATGGGTTGTAGGTGGTCGGTTGGTGGTACGGGTTGATCGTTACAATGTTAGGTAGGGGTGTTGGTACGGATTTAGGACCACAACGGGTTTATAATAGGTGTATGGGTTCCAGGTGGTCGGTTGGTGGTACTGTTTGATCGTTACAATGTCAGGTAGGGGTGTTGGTATGGGTTTAGGACCACAATGGGTTTATAATAGGTGTATGGGTTCCAGGTGGTCGGTTGGTGGTACTGGTTGATCGTTGCAATGTCAGGTAGGGGTGTTGGTACGGGTTTAGGACCATAATGGGTTTATAATAGGTGTATGGGTTCCAGGTGGTCGGTTGGTGGTACGGGTTGATCGTTACAATGTTAGGTAGGGGTGTTGGTACAGGTTTAGGACCACAATGGGTTTATAATATGTATTTGGGTTCCAGGTGGTCGGTTGGTTGTACGGGTTGAATGTTACAATGTCATGTAGGGGTGTTGGTACGGGTTTAGAACCACGATGGGTTTATAATAGTTGTATGGGTTCCATGTGGTCGGTTAGTGGTACGGGTTGATGGTTACAATGCCAGGTAGGGGTGTTGGTACGGGTTTAGGACCATAATGGGTTTATAATAGGTGTATGGGTTCCAGGTGGTCGGTTGGTTGTACGGGTTGAATGTTACAATGTCATGTAGGGGTGTTGGTACGGGTTTAGAACCACGATGGGTTTATAATAGTTGTATGGGTTCCATGTGGTCGGTTAGTGGTACGGGTTGATGGTTACAATGCCAGGTAGGGGTGTTGGTACGCGTTTAGGACCATAATGGGTTTATAATAGGTGTATGGGTTCCAGGTGGTCGGTTGGTGGTACGGGTTTATCGTTACAATGTCAGGTAGGGGTGTTGGTACGGGTTTAGGACCACAATGGGTTTATAATAGGTGTGTGGGTTCCTGGTGGTTGGTTGGTGGTACGGGTTGATCGTTACAATGTTAGGTAGGTGTGTTGGTACGGGTTTAGGACCACAATGGGTTTATAATATGTGTATAGGTTCAAGGAGGTCGGTTGGTGGTACGGGTTGATCGTTACAATGTCAGGTAAGGGTGTTGGTACGGGATTAGGACCACAATGGGTTTATAATAGGTGTATGGGTTACAGGTGGTCGGTTGGTGGTACCGGTTGATCGTTACAATGTCAGGTAGGGGTGTTGGCACGGGTTTAGGACCACAATGGGTTTATAATAGGTGTATGGGTTCTAGGTGGTCGTTTGGTGGTACAGGTTGATCGTTTCAATGTCAGGTAGGGGTGTTGGTACGGGTTTAGGACCACAATGGGTTTATAATAGGTGTATGGGTTCCAGGTGGTCGTTTGGTGGTACAGGTTGATTGTTTCAATGTCCGATAGGGGTGTTGGTACGGGTTTAGGACCACAATGGGTTTATAATAGGTGTATGGATTCCAAGTGGTTGGTTGGTGGTACGGGTTGATCGTTACAATGTCAGGTAGGGGTTTTGGTACGGGTTTAGGACCACAATGGGTTTATGATAAGTGTATGGGTTCCAGGTGGTCGGTTGGTGGTACGGGTTCATCGTTACAATGTCTGGTAGGGGTGTTCGTACGGGTTTAGGACCACAATGGGTTTGTAATAGGTGTATAGGTTACAGGTAGTCGGTTTGTGGTAGGGGTTGATCGTTACAATGTCAGGTAGGGGTGTTGGTACGGGTTTAGGACCACAATGGGTTTATTATAGGTGTATAGGTTCCAGATGGTCGGTTGGTGGTACGGGTTGATCGTTACAATGTCAGGTAAGGGTGTTGGTTTGGGTTTAGGACCACAATGGGTTTATAATAGGTGTATGGGTTCTAGGTGGTCGGTTGATGGTACGGGTTGATTGTTAGAATGTCAGGTAGGGGTGTTGGTATGGGTTTAGGAACACAATGGGTTTATAATAGGTGTATGGGTTCCAGGTGGTCGGTTGGTGGTACGGGTTGATCGTTACAATGTCAGGTAGGGGTGTTGGTATGGGTTTCGGACCACAATGGGTTTATAATAGGTGCATGGGTTCCAGGTGGTCGGTTGGTGGAACGGGTTGATCGTTACAATGTCAGGTAGGGGCGTTGGTACAGGTTTAGGACCACAATGGGTTTGTAATATGTGTATGGGTTCTAGGTGGTCGGTTGGTGGTACGGGTTGATCATTACAATGTCATTTAGGGGTCTTGGTACGGGTTTAGAACCACGATGGGTTTATAATAGTTGTATGGGTTCCAGGTGGTCGGTTGGTGGTACGGGTTGATGGTTACAATGTCAGGTAGGGGTGTTGGTACGGGTTTAGGACCATAATGGGTTTATAATAGGTGTATGGGTTCCAGGTGGTCGGTTGGTGGTACGGATTTATCGTTACAATGTCAGGTAGCGGTGTTGGTACGGGTTTAGGACCACAATGGGTTTATAATAGGTGTGTGGGTTCCAGGTGGTTGGTTGGTGGTACGGGTTGATCGTTACAATGTCAGGTCGGTGTGTTGGTACGGGTTTAGGACCACAATGGGTTTATAATAGGTGTATAGGTTCCAGGAGGTCGGTTGGTGGTACGGGTTGATCGTTACAATGTCAGGTAGGGGTGTTGGTACGGGATTACGACCACAATGGGTTTATAATAGGTGTATGGGTTCCAGGTGGTCGGTTGGTGGTACGGGTTGATCGTTACAATGTCAGGTAGGGGTGTGTGTACGGGTTTAGGACCACAATGGGTTTATAAGTGTATGGGTTCCAGGTGGTCGGTTGGTGGTACGGGTTGATCGTTACAATGTCAGGTAGGGGAGTTGGTATGGGTTTAGGACCACAATGGGTTTATAATAGGTGTATGGGTTCCAGGTGGTCGGTTGGTGGTACGGGTTGATCGTTACAATGTCAGGTAGGGGTGTTGGTACGGGTTTAGGACCACAATGGGTTTACAATAGGTGTATGGGTTCCAGGTGGTCGGTTGGTGGTACGGGTTGATCGTTACAATGTCAGGTAGGGGTGTTGGTACAGGTTTAGGACCACAATGGGTTTATAATATGTGTATGGGTTCCAGGTGGTCGGTTGGTGGTACGGGTTGATCATTACAATGTCATGTAGGGGTGTTGGTACGGGTTTTGAACCACGATGGGTTTATAATAGTTGTATGGGTTCCAGGTGGTCGGTTGGTGGTACGGGTTGATCGTTACAATGTCAGGTAAGGGTGTTGGTACGGGTTTAGGACCATAATGGGTTTATAATAGGTGTATGGGTTCCAAGTGGTCGGTCAGTGGTACGGGTTTATCGTTACAATGTCAGGTAGGGGTGTTGGTACGGGTTTAGGACCACAATGGGTTTATAATAGGTGTGTGGGTTCCAGATGGTTGGTGGGAGGTACGGGTTGATCGTTACAATGTCAGGTAGGTGTGTTGGTACGGGTTTAGGACCACAATGGGTTTATAATAGGTGTATAGGTTCCAGGAGGTCGGTTGGTGGTACGGGTTGATCGTTACAATGTCAGGTAGGAGTGTTGGTACTAGATTAGGACCACAATGGGTTTATAATAGGTGTATGGGTTCCAGGTGGTCGTTTGGTGGTACATGTTGATCGTTACAATGTCAGGTAGGGGTGTTGGTACGGGTTTAGGACCACAATGGGTTTATAATAGGTGTATGGGTTCCAGGTGGTTGGTTGGTAGTACGGGTTGATCGTTACAATGTCAGGTAGGGGTTTTGGTACGGGTTTAGGACCACAATGGGTTTATAATAGGTGTATGGGTTCCAGGTGGTCGGTTGGTGGTACGGGTTGATCGTTACAATGTCAGGTAGGGGTGTTCGTATGGGTTTAGGACCACAATCGGTTTGTAATATGTGTATAGGTTCCAGGTGGTCGGTTTGTGGTACGGGTTGATCGTTACAATGTCAGGTAGGGGTGTTGGTACGGGTTTCGGACCACTATGGGTTTATAATAGGTGAATGGGTTCCAGGTGGTCGGTTGGTGGTTCGTGTTGATAGTTACAATGTCAGGTAGGGGTGTTGGTACGGGTTTAGGACCACAATGGGTTTATAATAGGTGTATGGGTTCCAGGTGGTCGGTTGGTGGTATGGGTTGATCGTTACAATGTCAGGTAGGGGTGTTCGTACGGGTTTAGGACCATAATGGGTTTATATTAGGTGTATGGGTTCCAGGTGGTCGGTTGGTGGTATGGCTTGATCGTTACAATGTCAGGTAGGGGTGTTGGTACGGGTTTAGGACCACAATGGGTTTATAATAGGTGCATGGGTTCCAGGTGGTCGGTTGGTGGTACATGTTGATCGTTACAATGTCAGGTAGGGGTGTTGGTACGGGTTTAGGACCACAATGGGTTTATAATAGGTATTGGTTCCAGGTGGTCGGTTGGTGGTACGGGTTGATCGTTACAATGTCAGGTAGGGGTTTTGGTACGGGTTTAGGACCATAATGGGTTTATAATATGTGTATGGGTTCCAGGTGGTCGGTTGGTTGTACGGGTTGATCGTTACAATGTCAGGTAGGGGTGTTCGTATGGGTTTAGGACAACAATGGGTTTATAATAGGTGTATGGGTTCCAGGTGGTCGGTTTGTGGTACAGGTTGATCGTTACAATGTCAGGTAGGGGTGTTGGTACGGGTTTAGGACCATAATGGGTTTATAATAGGTGTATGGGCTCCAGGTGGTCGGTTGGTGGTACGGGTTGATCGTTACAATGTCAGGTAGGGGTGTTGGTATGGGTTTAGGACGACAATGGGTTTATAGTAGGTGTATGGGTTCCAGGTGGTCGGTTGGTGGTACGGGTTTATCGTTACAATGTCAGGTAGGGGTGTTTGTACGGGTATAGGACCACAATGGGTTTATAATAGGTGTATGGGTTCCAGGTGGTCGGTTGGTGGTACGGGTTGATCGTTACAATGTCTGGTAGGGGTTTTGGTTCGGGTTTAGGACCACAATGGGTTTACAATAGGTGTATGGGTTCCAGGTGGTCGGTTAGTGGTACGGGTTGATCGTTACAATGTCAGGTAGGGGTTTTGGTACGGGTTTAGGACCACAATGGGTTTATAATAGGTGAATGGGTTCCAGGTGGTCGGTTGGTGGTACGGGTTGATCGTTACAATGTCAGGTACGGGTGTTCGTACGGGTTTAGGACGACAATGGGTTTATAATAGGTGTATAGGTTCCAGGTGGTCGGTTTGTGGTACGGGTTGATCGTTACATTGTCAGGTAGGGGTGTTGGTACGGGTTTAGGACCACAATGGGTTTATAATAGGTGTATAGGTTCCAGCTGGTCGGTTGGTGGTACGGGTTGATCGTTACAATGTCAGGTAAGGGTGTTGGCATGGGTTTAGGACCACAATGGTTTTATAATAGGTGTATGGGTTCCAGGTGGTCGGTTGGTGGTATGGGTTGACCGTTAGAATGTCAGGTAGGGGTATTGGTATGGGTTTAGGACCACAATGGGTTTATAATAGGTGTATGGGTTCCAGGTGGTCGGTTGGTGGTACGGGTTGATCGTTACAATGTCTGGTAGGGGTTTTGGCACGGGTTTAGGACCACAATGGGTTTATAATAGGTGTATGGGTTCCAGGTGGTCGGTTGGTGGTACGGGTTGATCGTTACAATGTCACGTAGGGGTGTTCGTATGGGTTTAGGACCATAATGAGTTTATAATAAGTGTATGGGTTCCAGGTGGTCGGTTTGTGGTACGGGTTGATCGTTACAATGTCAGGAAGGGGTGTTGGTACGGGTTTAGGACCACAATGGGTTTATAATAGGTGTATAGGTTCCAGGTGGTCGGTTGGTGGTACGGGTTGATCGTTACATTGTCAGGTAGGGGTGTTGGTATGGGTTTAGGACCACAATGGGTTTATAATATGTGTATGGGTTCCAGGTGGTCGGTTGGTGGTACGGGTTGATCGCTAGAATGTCAGGTAGGGGTGTTGGTATGGGTTTAGGACAACAATTGGTTTATAATAGGTGTATGGGTTCCAGGTGGTCGGTTGGTGGTACGGGTTGATCGTTACAATGTCAGGTAGGGGTGTTGGTACGGGTTTAGGACCACAATGTGTTTATAATAGGTGTATGGGTTCTAGGTGGTCGGTTGGTGGTACGGGTTGATCGTTACAATGTTAGGTAGGGGTGTTGGTACGGATTTAGGACCACAACGGGTTTATAATAGGCGTATGGGTTCCAGGTGGTCGGTTGGTGGTACGGTTTGATCGTTACAATGTCAGGTAGGGGTGTTGGTATGGGTTTAGGACCACAATGGGTTTATAATAGGTGTCTGGGTTCCAGGTGGTCGGTTGGTGGTACGGGTTGATCGTTACAATGTCAGGTAGGGGTGTTGGTACGGGTTTAGGACCATAATGGGTTTATAATAGGTGTATGGGTTCCAGGTGGTCGGTTGGTGGTACGGGTTGATCGTTACAATGTTAGGTAGGGGTGTTGGTACAGGTTTAGGACCACAATGGGTTTATAATATGTGTATGGGTTCCAGGTGGTCGGTTGGTGGTACAGGTTGATGGTTACAATGTCAGGTAGGGGTGTTGGTGCGGGTTTAGGACCATAATGGGTTTATAATAGGTGTACGGGTTCCAGGTGATGGGTTGGTGGTACGGGTTTATCGTTACAATGTCAGGTAAGGGTGTTGGTACAGGTTTTGGACCACAATAGGTTTATAATAGGTGTGTGGGTTCCAGGTGGTTGGTTGGTGGTACGGGTTGATCCTTACAATGTCAGGTAGGTGTGTTGGTACGGGTTTAGGACCACAATGGGTTTATAATAGGTGTATAGGTTCCAGGAGGTCGGTTGGTATTACGGGTTGATCGTTACAGTGTCAGGTAGGGGTGTTGGTACGGGATTAGGACCACAATGGGTTTATAATAGGTGTATGGGTTCCAGGTGGTCGTTTGGTGGTACAGGTTGATCGTTTCAATGTCAGGTAGGGGTGTTGGTACGGGTTTAGGACCACAATGGGTTTATAATAGGTGTATGGGTTCTAGGTGGTTGGTTGGTGGTACGGGTTGATCGTTACAATGTCAGGTAGGCGTTTTGGTACGGGTTTAGGACCACAATGGGTTATAATAGGTGTATGGGTTCCAGGTGCTGGGTTGGTGGTACGGGTTGATCGTTACAATGTCAGGTAGGGGTGTTCGTACGGGTTTAGGAGCACAATGGGTTTGTAATAGGTGTATAGGTTCCAGGTGGTCGGTTTGTGGTACGGGTTGATCATTACAATGCCAGGTAGGGGTGTTGGTACGGGTTTAGGACCACAATGGGTTTATAATAGGTGTATAGGTTCCAGGTGGTCGGTTGGTGGTACGGGTTGATCGTTAGAATGTCAGGTAGGGGTGTTGGTATGGGTTTAGGAACACAATGCGTTTATAATAGGTGTATGGGTTCCTGGTGGTCGGTTGGTGGTACGGGTTGATCGTTACAATGTCAGGTAGGCGTGTTGGTATGGGTTTCGAACCACAATGGGTTTATAATAGGTGCATGGGTTCCAGGTGGTTGGTTGGTGGAACGGGTTGATCGTTACAATGTCAGGTAGGGGTGTTGGTACGGGTTTAGGACCATAATGGGTTTATAATAGGTGTATGGGTTCCAGGTGGTCGGTTGGTGGTACGGGTTGATCGTTACAATGTCAGGTAGGGGTGTTGGTACAGGTTTAGGACCACAATGGGTTTGTAATATGTGTATGGGTTCCAGGTGGTCGGTTGGTGGTACAGGTTGATCGTTACAATGTCATGTAGGGGTGTTGGTACGGGTTTAGAACCACGATAGGTTTATAATAGTTGTATGGGCCCTAGGTGGTTGGTTGGTGGTACGGGTTGATGGTTACAATGTCAGGTAGGGGTGTTGGTACGGGTTTAGGACCAAAATGGGTTTATAATAGGTGTATGGGTTCCAGGTGGTCGGTTGGTGGTACGGGTTTATCGTTACAATGTCAGTTAGGGGTGTTGGTACGGGTTTAGGACCACAATGGGTTTATAATAGGTGTATGGGTTCCAGGTGGTTGGTTGGTGGTACGGGTTGATCGTTACAATGTCAGGTAGGTGTGTTGGTACGGGTTTAGGACCACAATGGGTTTATAATAGGTGTATAGGTTCCAGGAGGTCGGTTGGTGGTACGGGTTGATCGTTACAATGTCAGGTAGGGGTGTTGGTACGGGATTAGGACCACAATGGGTTTATAATAGGTGTATGGGTTCCAGGTGGTCGGTTGGTGGTACAGGTTGATCGTTACAATGACAGGTAGGGGTGTTGGTACGGGTTTAGGACCACAATGGGTTTATAATAGGTGTATGGGTTCCAGGTGGTCGTTTGGTGGTACAGGTTGATCGTTTCAATGTCAGGTAGGGGTGTTGGTACGGGTTTAGGACCACAATGGGTTTATAATAGGTGTATGGGTTCCAGGTGGTTGGTTGGTGGTACGGGTTGATCGTTACAATGTCAGGTAGGCGTTTTGGTACGGGTTTAGGACCACAATGGGTTTATAATAGGTGTATGGGTTCCAGGTGGTCGGTTAGTGGTACGGGTTGATCGTTACAATGTCAGGTAGGGGTGTTCGTACGGGTTTAGGAGCACAATGGGTTTGTAATATGTGTATAGGTTCCAGGTGGTCGGTTTGTGGTACGGGTTAATCGTTACAATGTCAGGTAGGGGTGTTGGTACGGGTTTAGGACCACAATGGGTTGATAATAGGTGTATAGGTTCCAGGTGTTCGGTTGGTGGTACGGGTTGATCGTTACAATGTCAGGTAAGGGTGTTGGTATGGGTTTAGGACCACAATGGGTTTATAATAGGTGTATGGGTTCTAGGTGGTCGGTTGGTGGTACGGTTGATCGTTAGAATGTCAGGTAGGGGTGTTGGTATGGGTTTAGGACCACAATGGTTTTATAATAGGTGTATGGGTTCCAGGTGGTCGGTTGGTGGTACGGGTTGATCGTTACAATGTCAGGTAGGGGTGTTGGTATGGGTTTAGGACCACAATGGGTTTATAATAGGTGCATGGGTTCCAGGTGGTCGGTTGGTGGTACGGGTTGATCGTTAGAATGTCAGGTAGGGGTGTTGGTACAGGTTTTGGACCATAATGGGTTTATAATAGGTGTATGGGTTCCAGGTGGTCGGTTGGTGGTACGGGTTGATCGTTACAATGTCAGGTAGGGGTGTTGGTATAGTTTAGGACCATAATGGGTTTATAATAGGTGTATGGGTTCCAGGTGGTGGGTTGGTGGTACGGGTTTATCGTTACAATGTCAGGTAGGGGTGTTGGTACGGGTTTAGGACCACAATGGGTTTATAATAGGTGTGTGGGTTCCAGGTGGTTGGTTAGTTGTACGGGTTGATCCTTACAATGTCAGGTAGGTGTGTTGGTATGGGTTTAGGACCACAATGGGTTTATAATAGGTGTATATATTCCAGGAGGTCGGTTGGTGTTACGGGTTGATCGTTACAGTGTCAGGTAGGTGTGTTGTTACGGGATTAGGACCACAATGGGTTTATAATAGGTGTATGGGTTCCAGGTGGTCGGTTGGTGGTACAGGTTGATCGTTACAATGTCAGGTAGGGGTGTTGGTATGGGTTTAGGACCACAATGGGTTTATAATAGGTGTATGGGTTCCAGGTGGTCGTTTGGTGGTACAGGTTGATCGTTTCAATGTCAGGTCGGGGTGTTGGTACGGGTTTAGGACCACAATGGGTTTATAATAGGTGTATGGGTTTCAGGTGGTTGGTTGGTGGTACGGGTTGATCGTTACAATGTCAGGTAGGCGTTTTGGTACGGGTTTAGGACCACAATGGGTTATAATAGGTGTATGGGTTGCAGGTGGTCGGTTGGTGGTACGGGTTGATCGTTACAATGTCAGGTAGGGGTGTTCGTACGGGTTTAGGAGCACAATGGGTTTGTAATAGGTGTATAGGTTCCAGGTGGTCGGTTTGTGGTACGGGTTGATCATTACAATGCCAGGTAGGGGTGTTGGTACGGGTTTAGGACCACAATGGGTTTATAATGGGTGTATAGGTTCCAGGTGGTCGGTTGGTGGTACGGGTTGATCGTTACAATGTTAGGTAAGGGTGTTGGTATGGGTTTAGGACCACAATGGGTTTATAATAGGTGTATGGGTTCCAGGTGGTCGGTTGGTGGTATGGGTTGATCGTTACAATGTCAGGTAGGGGTGTCGGTATGGGTTTAGGACCACAATGGGTTTATAATAGGTGTATGGGTTCCAGGTGGTCGGTTGGTGGTACGGGTTGATCGTTAGAATGTCAGGTAGGGGTGTTGGTACGGGTTTAGGACCATAATGGGTTTATAATAGGTGTATGGGTTCAAAGTGGTCGGTTGGTGGTACGGGTTGATCGTTACAATGTCAGGTAGGGATGTTGGTACAGGTTTAGAACCACAATGGGTTTATAATATGTGTATGGGTTCCAGGTGGTCGGTTGGTGGTACGGGTTGATCGTTACAATGACATGTAGGGGTGTTGGTACGGGTTTAGAACCACGATGGGTTTATAATAGTTGTATGGGTTCCAGGTGGTCGGTTGGTGGTACGGGTTGATGGGTACAATGTCAGGTAGGGGTGTTGGTACGGGTTTAGGACCATAATGGGTTTATAATAGGTGTATGGGTTCCAGGTGGTCGGTTGGTGGTACGGGTTTATCGTTACAATGTCAGGTAAGGGTGTTGGTACGGGTTTAGGACCACAATGGTTTTATAATAGGTGTGTGGGTTCCAGGTGGTTGGTTGGTGGTACGGTTTGATCGTTACAATGTCAGGTAGGTGTGTTGGTACGGGTTTAGGACCACAGTGGGTTTATAATAGGTGTATAGGTTCCAGGAGGTCGGTTGGTGGTACGGGTTGATCGTTACAATGTCAGGTAGGGGTGTTGGTACGGGATTAGGAACACAATGGGTTTATAAAAGGTGTATGGGTTCCAGGTGGTCGTTTGGCGGTACAGGTTGATCGTTACAATGTCAGGTAGGGGTGTCGGTATGGGTTTAGGACCACAATGGGTTTATAATAGGTGTATGGGTTCCAGGTGGTCGGTTGGTGGTACGGGTTGATCGTTACAATGTCAGGTAGGGGTGTTCGTACAGGTTTAGGACCATAATGAGTTTATAATAGCTGTATGGGTTCCAGGCGGTCGGTTTGTGGTACGGGTTGATCGTTACAATGTCAGGCAGGGGTGTTGGTACGGGTTTAGGACCACAATGGGTTTATAATAGGTGTATAGGTTCCAGGTGGTTGGTTGGTGGTACGGGTTGATCGTTACAATGTCAGGTAAGGGTGTTGGTATAGGTTTAGGACCACAATGGGTTTTTTAATATGTGTATGGGTTCCAGGTGGTCGGTTGGTGGTACGGGTTGATCGTTAGAATGTCAGGTCGGGGTGTTGGTATGGGTTTAGGACCACAATGGGTTTATAATAGGTGTATGGGTTCCAGGTGGTCGGTTGGTGGTAGGGTTGATCGTTACAATGTCAGGTAGGGGTGTTGGTACGGGTTTAGGGCCACAATGTGTTTATAATCGGTGTATGGGTTCTAGGTGGTCGGTTGGTGGTACGGGTTGATCGTTACAATGTCAGGTAGGGGTGTTGGTATGGGTTTAGGACCACAATGGGTTTATAATAGGTTTATGGGTTCCAAGTGGTGATTTGGTGGTACGGGTTGATCGTTACAACGTCAGGTAGGGGTGTTGGTATGGGTTTAGGACCACAATGGGTTTATAATAGGTGTATGGGTTCCAGGTGGTCGGTTGGTGGTAGGGGTTGATCGTTACAATGTCAGGTAGGGGTGTTGGTACGGGTTTAGGACCACAATGGGTTTATAATAGGTGTATGGGTTCCAGGTGGTCGGTTGGTGGTACGGGTTGATCGTTACAATGTCAGGTAGGGGTGTCGGTATGGGTTTAGGACCACAATGGGTTTATAATAGGTGTATGGGTTCCAGGTGGTCGGTTGGTGGTACGGGTTGATCGTTACAATGTCAGGTAGGGGTGTTGGTACGGGTTTAGGACCATAATGGGTTTATAATAGGTGTATGGGTTCAAAGTGGTCGGTTGGTGGTACGGGTTGATCGTTACAATGTCAGGTAGGGGTGTTGGTACAGGTTTAGAACCACAATGGGTTTATAATATGTGTATGGGTTCCAGGTGGTCGGTTGGTGGTACGGGTTGATCATTACAATGACATGTAGGGGTGTTGGTACGGGTTTAGAACCACGATGGGTTTATAATAGTTGTATGGGTTCCAGGTGGTCGGTTGGTGGTACGGGTTGATGGGTACAATGTCAGGTAGGGGTGTTGGTACGGGTTTAGGACCATAATGGGTTTATAATAGGTGTATGGGTTCCAGGTGGTCGGTTGGTGGTACGGGTTTATCGTTACAATGTCAGGTAAGGGTGTTGGTACGGGTTTAGGGCTACAATGGGTTTATAATAGGTGTGTGGGTTCCAGGTGGTTGGTTGGTGGTACGGTTTGATCGTTACAATGTCAGGTAGGTGTGTTGGTACGGGTTTAGGACCACAGTGGGTTTATAATATGTGTATAGGTTCCAGGAGGTCGGTTGGTGGTACGGGTTGATCGTTACAATGTCAGGTAGGGGTGTTGGTACGGGATTAGGAACACAATGGGTTTATAAAAGGTGTATGGGTTCCAGGTGGTCGTTTGGCGGTACAGGTTGATCGTTACAATGTCAGGTAGGGGTGTTGGTACGGGTTTAGGACCACAATGGGTTTATAATAGGTGTATGGGTTCCAGGTGGTCGGTTGGTGGTACGGGTTGATCGTTACAATGTCAGGTAGGGGTGTTCGTACGGGTTTAGGACCATAATGAGTTTATAATAGCTGTATGGGTTCCAGGCGGTCGGTTTGTGGTACGGGTTGATCGTTACAATGTCAGGCAGGGGTGTTGGTACGGGTTTAGGACCACAATGGGTTTATAATAGGTGTATAGGTTCCAGGTGGTCGGTTGGTGGTACGGGTTGATCGTTACAATGTCAGGTAAGGGTGTTGGTATGGGTTTAGGACCACAATGGGTTTTTTAATATGTGTATGGGTTCCAGGTGGTCGGTTGGTGGTACGGGTTGATCGTTAGAATGTCAGGTCGGGGTGTTGGTATGGGTTTAGGACCACAATGGGTTTATAATAGGTGTATGGGTTCCAGGTGGTCGGTTGGTGGTAGGGTTGATCGTTACAATGTCAGGTAGGGGTGTTGGTACGGTTTTAGGACCACAATGTGTTTATAATCGGTGTATGGGTTCTAGGTGGTCGGTTGGTGGTACGGGTTGATCGTTACAATGTCAGGTAGGGGTGTTGGTATGGGTTTAGGACCACAATGGGTTTATAATAGGTTTATGGGTTCCAGGTGGTGATTTGGTGGTACGGGTTGATCGTTACAACGTCAGGTAGGGGTGTTGGTATGGGTTTAGGACCACAATGGGTTTATAATAGGTGTATGGGTTCCAGGTGGTCGGTTGGTGGTACGGGTTGATCGTTACAATGTCAGGTAGGGGTGTTGGTACGGGTTTAGGACCACAATGGGTTTATAATAGGTGTATGGGTTCCAGGTGGTTGGTTGGTGGTACGGGTTGATCGTTACAATGTCAGGTAGGGTTGTTGGTACAGGTTTAGGACCACAATGGGTTTATAATATGTGTATGGGTTCCAGGTGGTCGGTTGGTGGTACGGGTTGATCGTTACAATGTCATGTAGGGGTGTTGGTACGGGTTTAGAACCACGATGGGTTTATAATAGTTGTATGGGTTCCAGGTGGTCGATTGGTGGTACGGGTTGATGGTTACAATGTCAGGTAGGGGTGTTGGTACTGGTTTAAGACCATAATGGGTTTATGGTGTCAGGTTTAGGACCACAATGGGTTTATAATATGTGTATGGGTTCCAGGTGGTCGGTTGGTGGTACGGGTTGATCGTTATAATGTTATGTAGGGGTGTTGGTACGGGTTTAGAACCACGATGGGTTTTAAATAGTTGTATGGGTTCCAGGTGGTCGATTGGTGGTACGGGTTGATGGTTACAATGTCAGGTAGGGGTGTTGGTACCGGTTTAGGACCATAATAGGTGTATGGTGTCAAACCCCCAAACCAAGGATGGCGGAAACGTCCGGGGGTGGAGGACTTCATGTATAGTATCACAACAACGAGTATAATAGTGCTCAAAGTAAATACAACCATTATAAATATAACTGAAAAGGTTACACCATAGTATATGTTTACATGTTTCAAAATCAATTACATTATGATGACAAAATGAACTGTTTGACGATTTAACATCCCATCCTCAAAATGCTGTTGGTTTCCTGTTTCACTGATTTCTTGAGAATACAAGTAGTTTTGACAAGTGTCAACAATTAAGTTGGTGAGTTCATAAGAGTTTTGTTTGAGAAAGAAACTGTTTTCCTTGTAAAAGCGACAGAGTATGTTTCCAGAAAATCCAATTTTTTCTTTATTAAGTGTGAAATGAATGCTCCTATGTTATGCGATAATGTACCCTAGAAGGACCCATAGATTCCTTCTATAATCGCCCAGCGTATATAAGTTATATAAAATTTAAGTTAAATAAACCGTTGAATATAATGGGTCTGCCCTAGGTCCACAACAAAACAAGGAACAGGAGATAAGGCGGACCCACCAATTCTAAGTCGATTGTGACTAGATTCTTATATAACTCTAACATATACACTTAGCAATTATAGCTGAAGTCTAACAATTCTAGATGAAATGTAGTTTTAATAGAAATATGTTTCCAAAGAAAATCCAATATTTTCCTTATAAAAGTATTGTAGTCCTAAATCCCAGGACTGAGAATATGTGTGTGTGTGTTTTGTACTTATAATGTTCATAATAGTAATGTGTTTCCAAAGAAAATCCAATATTTTCCTTATAAAAGTCATGTAGTCCTAAATCCCAGGGCCAAGAATATGTGTGTGTTTTGTACGTATAACGTATTTCTAGTTTTAAATAGATAAAACCCCTTTTCAAAGTAGATTTTTCTCTTTAAACTTGAAAGATTGTTAACTCCTTATGTGAGTCACTATAACCATACTATGACGAGAAATAACCTGCACAACGTTTTTCAAACGTTAAGATACTATGACTCTTGTCACCCGCAGACCTGCCGGTCCGGCTGTAGCTAGCAGCGAGGTGTGGCGTGTCAATCCCAATATAGATCTATACACAATTATCACGCTCTCCCTACAAGAGACTCTGGTTATAACTTACAGGAATTGGGATCCCGTACTCGAACGTACGGGGAGAGAATTGCCTCACAACCTAAGTTAACTAGTTTACACATAGTTTGATATTAAAACCTCTTCCATGGAGGAAGTAAAATCACCTTTTATGAATAAATTAGTGATATGAAATCCTTAAACTATTACTATTATAGTTTATCATGTAGTATATAAAAAACCATTTGTTTTGAGAGTAAAACCTTTTTCACGTAGTAAAAATCCATAAACTATGCTTATTGTAGTTTATTATATATGTTCGAAATAAATGAGTAAACCTTATCATGAATGACTAAATTTCAGTTTATGATGATAAACTAACAAGAAAATACATTTGATATTTAGAACTTATTGTTATGCACTTTGCTCAACATACTACAAAGTGTTATGGAAGTTGTAAGCTGTTAACTAGTTTTTAACCTTTCTACACTGTTTTAGAAAAATCATAGAAAAATCATACGAAATCGAAAACTGAATTCGTAAATTCTGAGAGTTCAAAAAATGTGTCTAGCTTATTCATAATTTTTATTATAAATTTTAGAAGTCTTTAACTTGTGTTAAAATGTTCATATTCACAGACTGGTCCGAATTCGTTTCTGAAATGATACGTAGTTTTGTAAAAATCACCATAAATCGTAGAAAAATCGTATGGAGATGTGCAAGTAGTCATTTTAAAGGTATGAACCTGAAATATTTGCATATTAAACAGTTTTGAAAGATATTAAGTTTAAGATAGTCAAAACAGTCCGTGAATAAGACTCAACTTTTCTGATGAAAGCTGTTGTTTGAGTTTAGTTGTGTTCTTGGTGTTTTAACTTGTACTCCCCCCCCCCCTAAAACTTGAAGAAACTTCAAAAATGTAGGTGTATGAACTCACCTTGAGTGATTTCAGAAGACGGATGATGAAGAAGAGAAGTGTTCAACTCAAGAACACTTTAGAAGATGCTTGAAGATTCGATGATCTAACAACAAATATGACGATATTTGTGTAAGGAACTCATGATTTGAGTGAAGAAATGTAAAGAAATAAAGTGTAGGATGAAGGTACTTACCAAAAGTGAAGGAAGAACTCAAGAACAGCCCTTGAATCTCGAGTTTGAGAGGGAGAGAGAAAGTGAGAGAAGTGTGTTTGTTCTTCTTTGAGAAAGAGTGAATAATGAGGGGAGTGAAGTGAAGATTTCCAGCCCTTTGATCTGATTATGGGCTGGTGAAATAGTGTGAAAGGGCAAATAATTGACTAAGCATGGAGGAATAGTGACTGAGGGTTGTACTATGAAGGTATGGGGAAGGGTTGCTTGTGTCATACTCTAGATAAAGTCAACACTCCATCCATAAATCTTACCTATTAGATTTTATTCTTAGGCAAGGATTTTCCCCAAAATATAATTAAAATATGAATATTTAGGGTTTATTATGTTAAAATACGAGTTGCGGTGAAAATCTCGCGTTAAAATCACGAAAAACGAGCTTAAAACGAAGTTTGGGTCAAGAACCGACAATATGGACCGAACCTGCGAGGTTCGGCTCTAAGGGAGTGAGAACCGAGAGAAGGGAAGGAAGGAACCGAGAGTAGAGAAAAGGACCGAAGGTGCGAGGGGGGAGGGACCGAAGGTCCGAGGTTCGGTTCGGTCTGCTGAGCTTCGGTCCGAGAGGGTGTAGTTCGCTTCTGACACCTTCGCTTCTGACATGTTCGGCTCCTTAAGGCTGTTTTTCGCGTAGACTTCCGTTTTCGAGCGGTTTTCGACTAAATCGGGGTCGGGATGCCCCGAGTGATTATAAGAAGTTGAGAGGGATTTTGAGAGAGATTTGGGAGAGATTTGAGATACTTGGAGAGATTTGACATACTTGGAGAGATTTGGGAGAGATTTCACATACTTGGAGAGATTTCTCACACAGAGAGAGATTTGGGAGAGATTTCACATACTTGGAGATATTTCTCATACAGAGAGAGATTTGGGAGAGATTTCACATAATTGGAGAGATTTCTCATACAAAGAGAGATTTGGGAGAGATTTCACATACTTGGAGAGATTTCTCATACAGAGAGAGATTTGGGAGAGATTTCACATACTTGGAGAGATTTCTCGTACAAAGAGAGATTTGGGAGAGATTTCACATACTTGGAGAGATTTGGGAGAGATTTCACATACTTGGAGAGATTTATCATACAGAGAGAGATTTGGGAGAGATTTCACACACACTTGGAGAGATTTCTCATACAGAGAGAGATTTGGGAAAGATTTCGCATACTTGGAAAGATTTCTCATACAGAGAGAGATTTGGGAGAGATTTTACATACTTGGAGAGATTTATCATACAGAGAGAGATTTAGGAGAGATTTCACATACTTGGAGAGATTTCTCATACAGAGAGAGATTTGGGATAGATTTCGTTTGCGACCTTTTTAAGTATTTGGCTTCGTAACGCAAGGTTCTTACACTCTGTTAAGCCTTGTTATGAATGTTATACGCTCCCGAGAGGTATGGAATAATGTTTTATCGAGTAGATTCATCACTTACCCTGATTAGGGTTTAGAATTTCCGAACACGTGAAAACTCTAAGTGATACTTTGTATTAAGATTGCGAGTAGTGCAATAAGAATCATAATGGAAACCCTAATATACAAGGGTTAGATGAGTTGACCGGTTTGACTTGTTGACTTTGGTTGACTTTGACTTGACCAAAAATTGACGGTTGTCACATCATCCCCCCGTTAGAAAGAATTTCGTCCCGAAATTAGCACTTTGACCGGGACTTCGAGAGTTGGGGAAAGATGTGGGAACTTTTCGTAGTACAAGAAATTGATATGGTGGGGACCAATCTGCCTGGTGTTAAATGATGACCTCGGAATTTCTTATTGTAACTTGAGCTGAGTCGATTTAAAAGGAGTTTATTGTTTTGGAATGATAGTGTATTCAACGTGTGCCTTTTGCTCCCCGTTTTATCCTTGTTGTTACCACTATGAATATTTTATAATGTAGTTAGTAAGTACTAGTATTACGAATGCTTTAACAATTTGCGATGAAATTTGCAATATAAGTCCTACCAGATCTTTTATAATCGCTTGGTGTAAACTAGTCGTATATCATTAAGATTGCAAGGGCATTCGAATGAGTGACTCCGCCTTAAGCCCACAACCAAACAAGGAACAGGAAATAAGGCGGAATTACACATTCTAAGTCCATAGAATCTTAATGATATATGGCCATAATGTTTACACTAGCCATCATATATTCATTAGTAAAAACCCTGCGTTTTTATATAGATGATAAGACTTATTCGGGTTTTGCCGTGTTCTCGAGATGCTTTCAGCCTTTCTCGAATTTGTACTAAGTCATAAGTGATAACTTCTCCTCGGAGCGCTGCATAGGGTCTGCTTTAGTGTTTCTCGTCTGATTAGATCGGTAGGGAACATATGGATTCGGTTTACACGACTAAACTTATTCGGATGATAGGACGTTCACTCGCCCTCCTGGGTAGCCTTGTCCCGAAGTTCGTGGTAGGACTCGTACCTGCTCCATCTATCATTAACTTACGCATATAGGTCGTATGTACTTAAGGTTGGCAAGACAGCTGGATGGGTGACTCTGCCCCAAGTCCACAACCAGACAAGGAACAGGAAATAGGGCGGAAACACACATCCAATGTCCGTAGAATCTTAATTATACATTATCCTCGCGTATACACTTAGTAGTGGTAGACTAACTGTATTCGTCCCAAGCTTCTGTGCTTGAACCTTATCTACTGCATGCGTAACATTCCCGAATGGTCTTCTGCAAATACTTGTGGTAAGCTTTCGGAAGGTATAATACTCCTCTGGTGAGTGTTTTGGGGTTTCCCAGCGAGAGATGACCCAGAGGTCCGTGTCGGATTTGTGTTTATGGGAGACGAAGGTTTCGATATTCAGTGGGTTAGGTGAAGGGTCCTTTCGTAGCTGTTTAATCGGGGAGGTGAGGACTATACCAATCGAAATTGAATGATGACAACAGTATCTTTTTAGGTAAAACATGTGTTAAGTTGTATTCGCAAGAGATGTTCGTTAGAGTGATAGAGTATCTTGTGTTTCTTTTCAGTGTGTTCCGTTTTGTTCGATGTTATTATTACCGCAGATGATTCATACCACAGCAGCTAGCACTGGTAGTGAGTGTGTTCTGATAGCTAGTAATGATACTTTATATCAAGATCCCCGACAGGTCACTCTATGATCGAGCGGTATGTGCAAGTCGCGTGTAATTTGGTGTTGGTGAAATCGTCGAGTGATTGGCTCTACCCTAACCCCACTACTAAACATGGAACAGGATTCAAGACGGAATTATTCGCTTTAAGTCTTTAGTATTTTGATTATAATTAACCCCGATGTAGGCACAAAGTCGTCACAGCTCACCGATAATGATCCTAAGGTCATATATGTGTGTTTTTGATTTGATTTGAACAAGAGAGTATTTTAACTACTTTTTGAAAGACGGTAATTTTAGCAAGCATACCAAATTCATTACAAACATATGGTACTCAAACGTTTTTGTCATTGGAAACATTACAAAAGTCCTAATAGGGTTTCCTTGTTGCTCCTGCTGGTTTGTTCATCACACTCCTCCTGCTACCCCGTCATTCTTCTCAGTTGGACATTCTCTCTTGAAGTGTCCCGTTTCACCGCATAGGTAGCATACTGGGCCTACCCTGGTGTTGGTGGTTGAAGCGAGGTGTTGGGTCTGGTTTCTGCAGAAGCGGGCAGTATGTTCGTTCTCGTTGCAGTTTTTACATTGCATCACCCGGCAAACCCCATTGTGATGGAAGTTACACTTGTTACACTTTGGGAGTGTTCCCATATATTGTCTGACCGGTGCTGGGGTGACAAACCTTGTGGCTAGTGTCGAAGCATGTGTCGTAACTGATGTTGTAATCGCAGGGGCAGCCACGGATTGCTGTCTTCTAGCAAATTTTTGAGGTAGGTTACACTTCTTTTCGTTCCAAAACTCTCATTTCTTGTTCTTAGGTTTGTGGCCTAAGGCGCCTTCGTTGGTAGACACCCGCCGGTGTTCCTGATTGTTACAACGATTTGTATCGTCGGTACCGCTTCCATCTCTGCTGGCATTGTTAGCATTGAGTTGCGTCATGACGGCTGTCACGGCTGCCGTGACTGTAGCTTGAAAGGTACCAGGGTCTATCTGTAGGATTGCTGCCTTGCTTGCTGGCTGGTTACCTTCTTGTGAAGACATAACCATGTTGCATGGGGAGAAACGATGTCGTGAGTAGGGATGATTATCTCTGGTTATATCCTTACCATTTATATACACATATATAAATTTCTCACTTTACTGAACAATTCTCGGTGTTTCTGCTAACGTCCCTGAGACGGAGTTATGGTAGTGGGTAGAAGTAGGTTTTGTACGGGCGTTAAGATTTACCCATCATGTTGCTCGTGCGAGGATAGGGGTGGAAGAGGTAATTAATAGACGTCCTATCCTATGATTACTTATAGGGGGTGATCCTTATTAGTCACGTCTATAATCACATAGTGCATGCCAGTTATACATAACCTGAGATAGAATAGACCTTCGAATAAATGACTCTACTCTAAGTCCACAACCAAACAAGGAACATGAAGTAGAGCAATAGTCATAGATTCTGAGTCTATAATATCCTTAATTATGTATAACCTTAGCGTATGCACTCAGTCATTATAAGCCTACTAATAGGGGTCTTTAGTTTTCACATAAGTTGATCATAGTATCACCAAATACTCCTATAGTATTTTAATATTATGTTTGGTTCTTAACGATTTTCTTGTATGGGCGTTGGTAAGTTGATAGACTTGTTGTCCACCATGACTATTCCCCGGCACATGCTAGTCATTTCTCGAATGAATATAGTTGATCAGGCTATATCCCTCCCAGACTTGATTGCATATCCCAGGGCATATTCACATTGCACAACTCCTCTATTTTTATAATATGTGTATGCGTTCCAGGTGGTCGGTTGGTGGTACGGGTTGATCGTTAGAATGTCAGGTAGGGGTGTTGGTATGGGTTTAGGACCACAATGGGTTTATAATAGGTGTATGGGTTCCAGGTGGTCAGTTGGTGGTACGGGTTGATCGTTACAATGTCAGGTAGGGGTGTTGGTTCGGGTTTAGGACCACAATGTGTTTATAATAGGTGTATCGGTTCTAGGTGGTCGGTTGGTGGTATGGGTTGATCGTTACAATGTCAGGTAGGGGTATTGGTACGGGTTTAGGACCACAATGGGTTTATAATAGGTGTATGGGTTCCAGGTGGTCGGTTGGTGGTACGGGTTGATCGTTACAATGTCGGGTAGGGGTGTTGGTATGGGTTTAGGACAGCAATGGGTTTATAATAGGTGTATGGGTTCCAGGTAGTCGATTATTGGTACAGGTTGATCGTTACAATGTCAGGTAGGGGTGTTGGTACAGGTTTAGGACCAGAATGGGTTTATAATATGTGCATGGGTTCCAGGTGGTCGGTTGGTGGTACGGGTTGATCGTTACAATGTCGTGTAGGGGTGTTGGTACGCGTTTAGAACCACGATGGGTTTATAATAGTTGTATGGGTTCCAGGTGGTCGGTTGGTGGTACGGGTTGATGGTTACAATGTCAAGTAGGGGTGTTGGTACGGGTTTAGGACCATAATGGGTTTATAATAGGTGTATGGGTTCCAGGTGGTCGGTTGGTGGTACGGGTTTATCGTTACAATGTCAGGTAGGGGTGTTGGTACGGGTTTAGGACCACAATGGGTTTATAATAGGTGTATGGGTTCCAGGTGGTTGGTTGGTGGTACGGGTTGATCGTTACAATGTCAGGTAGGTGTGTTGGTACGGGTTTAGGACCACAATGGATTTATAATACGTGTATAGGTTCCAGGAGGTCGGTTGGTGGTACGGATTGATCGTTACAATGTCAGGTAGGGGTGTTGGTATGGGTTTAGGACCACAATGGGTTTATAATAGGTGTATGGGTTCCAGGTGGTCGGTTGGTGGTACGGGTTGATCGTTACAATGTCAGGTAGGGGTGTTGGTACGGGTTTAGGACCACAATGGGTTTATAATAGGTGTATGGGTTCCAGGTGGTCGGTTGGTGGTACGGGTTGATCGTTACAATGTCAGGTAGGGGTTTTGGTACGGGTTTAGGACCACAATGGGTTTATAATAGGTGTATGGGTTCCAGGTGGTCGGTTGGTGGTACGGGTTGATCGTTACAATGTCAGATAGGGGTGTTCGTATGGCTTTAGGACCATAATGAGTTTATAATAGGTGTATGGGTTCCAGGTGGTCGGTTGGTGGTACGGGTTGATCGTTACAATGTCAGGCAGGGCTGTTGGTACGGGTTTAAGACCACAATCGGTTTATAATAAGTGTATAGGTTCCAGGTGGTGGGTTGGTGGTACGGGTTGCTCGTTACAATGTATGGTAAGGGTGTTGGTATGGGTTTAGGACCACAATGGGTTTATAATTTGTGTATGGGTTCCAGGTGGTCGGTTGGTGGTACGGGTTGATCGTTAGAATGTCAGGTAGGGGTGTTGGTATGGGTTTAGGACCATAATGGGTTTATAATAGGTGTATGGGTTCCAGGTGGTCAGTTGGTGGTATGGGTTGATCGTTACAATGTCAGGTAGGGGTGTTGGTTCGGGTTTAGGACCACAATGTGTTTATAATAGGTGTATGGGTTCTAGGTGGTCGTTTGGTGGTATGGGTTGATCGTTACAATGTCAGGTAGGGGTGTTGGTACGGGTTTAGGACCATAACGGGTTTATAATAGGTGTATGGGTTCCAGGTGGTTGGTTGGTGGTACGTGTTGATCGTTACAAAGTCAGGTAGGGGTTTTGGTACGGGTTTAGGACCACAATGGGTTTATAACAGGTGTATGGGTTCCAGGTGGTCGGTTGGTGGTACAGGTTGATCGTTACAATGTCAGGTAGGGGTGTTCGTACGAGTTTAGGACCACAATGGGTTTATAATAGGTGTATAGGTTCCAGGTGGTCGATTTGTGGTACGGTTTGATCGTTACAATGTCAGGTAGGGGTGTTGGTACGGGTTTAGGACCACAATGGGTTTATAATAGGTGTATAGGTTCCAGGTGGTCGGTTGGTGGTACAGGTTGATCGTTACAATGTCAGGTAGGGGTGTTCGTACGGGTTTAGGACCATAATGAGTTTATAATAGGTGTATGGGTTCCATGTGGTCGGTTTGTGGTACGGGTTGATCGTTACAATGTCATGCAGGGTGTTGGTACGGGTATAGGACCACACTCTGTTTATAATAGGTGTATAGGTTCTAGGTGGTCGGTTGGTGGTACGGGTTGATCGTTACAATGTCAGGTAAGGGTGTTGGTATGGGTTTAGGACCACAATGGGTTTATAATAGGTGTATGGGTTCCAGGTGGTCGGTTGGTGGTACGGGTTGATCGTTACAATGTCAGGTAGGGGTGTTGGTACGGGTTTAGGACCACAATGGGTTTATAATAGGTGTATGGGTTCCAGGTGGTCGGTTGGTGGTACGGGTTGATCGTTACAATGTCCGGTAGGGGTGTTGGTACGGGTTTAGGACCACAATGGGTTTATAATAGGTGTATGGGTTCCAGGTGGTCAGTTGTTGGTACGGGTTGATCGTTACAATGTCAGGTAGGGGTGCTGGTACAGGTTTAGGACCACAATGGGTTTATAATATGTGCATGGGTTCCAGGTTGTCGGTTGGTGGTACGGGTTGATCGTTACAATGTCGTGTAGGGGTGTTGGTACGGGTTTAGAACCACGATGGGTTTATAATAGTTGTATGGGTTCCAGGTAGTCGGTTGGTGGTACGGGTTGATGGTTACAATGTCAAGTAGGGGTGTTGGTACGGGTTTAGGACCATAATGGGTTTATAATAGGTGTATGGGTTCCAGGTGGTCGATTGGTGGTACGGGTTTATCGTTACAATGTCAGGTAGGGGTGTTGGTACGGGTTTAGGACCACAATGTGTTTATAATAGGTGTATGGGTTCTAGGTGGTCGGTTGGTGGTACTGGTTGATCGTTACAATGTCAGGTAGGGGTGTTGGTACGGGTTTTGGACCACAATGGGTTTATAATAGGTGTATGGGTTCCAGGTGGTCGGTTGGTGGTACGGGTTGATCGTTACAATGTCAGGTAGGGGTGTTGGTATGGGTTTAGGACAACAATGGGTTTATAATAGGTGTATGGGTTCCAGGTGGTCGGTTGGTGGTACGGGTTGATCGTTACAATGTCAGGTAGGGGTGTTGGTACAGGTTTAGGAACACAATGGGTTTATAATATGTGCATGGGTTCCAGGTTGTCGGTTGGTGGTACGGGTTGATCGTTACAATGTCGTGTAGGGGTGTTGGTACGGGTTTAGAACCACGATGGGTTTATAATAGTTGTATTGGTTCCAGGTGGTCGGTTGGTGGTTCGGGTTGATGGTTACAATGTCAAGTAGGGGTGTTGGTATGGGTTTAGGACCATAATGGGTTTATAATTGGTGTATGGGTTCCAAGTGGTCGGTTGGTGGTACGGGTTTATCATTACAATGTCAGGTAGGGGTGTTGGTACGGGTTTAGGACCATAATGGGTTTATAATAGGTGTATGGGTTCCAGGTGGTTGGTTGGTGGTACGGGTTGATCGTTACAATGTCAGGTAGGTGTGTTGGTACGGGTTTAGGGCCACAATGGGTTTATAATAGGTGTATAGGTTCCAGGAGGTCGGTTGGTGGTACGGGTAGATCGTTACAATGTCAGGTAGGGGTGTTGGTACGGGATTAGGACCACAATGGGTTATAATAGGTGTATGAGTTCCAGGTGGTCGTTTGGTGGTACAGGTTGATCGTTACAATGTCAGGTAGGGGTGTTGGTACGGGTTTAGGACCACAATGGGTTTATAATAGGTGTATGGGTTCCAGGTGGTTGGTTGGTGGTACGGGTTGATCGTTACAAAGTCAGGTAGGGGTTTTGGTACGGGTTTAGGACCACAATGGGTTTATAACAGGTGTATGGGTTCCAGGTGGTCGGTTGGTGGTACAGGTTAATCGTTACAATGTCAGGTAGGGTGTTCGTACGGGTTTAGGACCACAATGGGTTTATAATAGGTGTATAGGTTCCAGGTGGTCGGTTTGTGGTACGGGTTGATCATTACAATGTCAGGTAGGGGTGTTGGTACGGGTTTAGGACCACAATGGGTTTGTAATAGGTGTATAGGTTCCAGGTGGTCGGTTGGTGGTACGGGTTGATCGTTACAATGTCAGGTAAGGGTGTTGGTATGGGTTTAGGACCACAATGGATTTATAATTGGTGTATGGGTTCCAGGTGGTTGGTTGGTGGTACGGGTTGATCGTTAGAATGTCAGGTAGGGGTGTTGGTATGGGTTTAGGACCACAATGGGTTTAAAATAGGTGTATGGGTTCCAGGTGGTCGGTTGGTGGTACGGGTTGATCGTTACAATGTCAGGTAGGGGTATTGGTACGGGTTTAGGACCACAATGGGTTTATAATAGGTGTATGGGTTCCAGGTGGGCGGTTGGTGGTACGGGTTGATCGTTACAATGTCAGGTAGGGGTGTTCGTATGAGTTTAGGACCATAATGAGTTTATAATAGGTGTATGGGTTCCAGGTGGTCGGTTTGTGGTACGGGTTGATCGTTACATTGTCTGGCAGGGGTGTTGGTACGGGTTTAGGACCACAATGGGTTTATAATTGGTGTATAGGTTCCAGGTGGTCGGCTGGGGGTACGGGTTGATCGTTACAATGTCAGGTAAGGGTGTTGGTATGGGTTTAGGACCACAATGGGTTTATAATATGTGTATGGGTTCCAGGTGGTCGGTTGGTGGTACGGGTTGATTGTTAGAATGCCAGGTAGGGGTGTTGGTATGGGTTTAGGATCACAATGGGTTTATAATAGGTGTATGGGTTCCAGGTGGTCTGTTGGTGGTACCGGTTTGATCGTTACAATGTCAGGTAGGGGTGTTGGTACGGGTTTAGGACCACAATGTGTTTATAATAGGTGTATCGGTTCTAGGTGGTCGGTTGGTGGTACGGGTTGATCGTTACAATGTCAGGTAGGGGTGTTGGTACGGTTTTAGGACCACAATGGGTTTATAATAGGTGTATGGGTTCCAGGTGGTCGGTTGGTGGTACGGGTTGATCATTACAATGTCAGGTAGGGGTGTTGGTACAGGTTTAGGACCACAATGGGTTTATAATATGTGTATGGGTTCCAGGTGGTCGGTTGGTGGTATGGGTTGATCGTTACAATGTCATGTAGGGGTGTTGGTACGGGTTTAGGACCACAATGGGTTTATAATAGGTGTGTGGGTTCCAGGTGGTTGGTTGGTGGTACGGGTTGATCATTACAATGTCAGGTAGGTGTGTTGGTATGGGTTTAGGACCACAATGGGTTTATAATAGGTGTATAGGTTCCAGGAGGTCGGTTGGTGGTACGGGTTGATCGTTACAATGCCAGGTAGGGGCATTGGTACGGGATTAGGACCACAATGGGTTTATAATAGGTGTATGGGTTCCAGGTGGTCGTTTGGTGGTACAGGTTGATCGTTACAATGTCAGGTAGGGGTGTTGGTATGGGTTTAGGACCACAATGGGTTTATAATAGGTGTATGGGTTCCAGGTGGTCGGTTGGTGGTACGGGTTGATCATTACAATGTCAGGTAGGGGTGTTGGTACAGGTTTAGGACCACAATGGGTTTATAATATGTGTATGGGTTCCAGGTGGTCGGTTGGTGGTACGGGTTGATCGTTACAATGTCATGTAGGGGTGTTGGTATGGGTTTAGGACCACAATGGGTTTATAATAGGTGTGTGGGTTCCAGGTGGTTGGTTGGTGGTACGGGTTGATCGTTACAATGCCAGGTAGGTGTGTTGGTACGGGTTTAGGACCACAATGGTTTTATAATAGGTGTATAGGTTGCAGGAGGTTGGTTGGTGGTACGGGTTGATCGTTACAATGTCAGGTAGGGGTGTTGGTACGGGATTAGGACCAAAATGGGTTTATAATAGGTGTATGGGTTCCAGGTGGTCGTTTGGTGGTACAGGTTGATCGTTACAATGTCAGGTAGGGGTGTTCGTACTGGTTTAGGACCACAATGGGTTTATAATAGGTGTATGGGTTCCAGGTGGTCGGTTGGTGGTACGGGTTGATCGTTACAATGTCAGGTAGGGGTTTTGGTAAGGGTTTAGGACCACAATGGGTTTATAGTAGGTGTGTGGGTTCGAGGTGGTCGGTTGGTGGTATGGGTTGATCGTTACAATGTTAGGTAGGGGTGTTCATACTGGTTTAGGACCACAATGGGTTTATAATATGTGTATAGGTTCCAGGTGGTCGGTTTGTGGTACGGGTTGATCGTTACAAAGTAAGGTAAGGGTGTTGGTACGGGTTTAGGACCACAATGGGTTTATAATAGGTGTATAGGTTCCAGGTGGTCGGTTGGTGGTGCGGGTTGATCGTTACAATGTCAGGTAAGGGTGTTGGTATGGGCTTAGGACCACAATGGGTTTATAATAGGTGTATGGGTTCCAGGTGGTCGGTTGGTGGTGCGGGTTGATCGTTAGAATGTCAGGTAGGGGTGTTGGTATGGGTTTAGGACCACAATGGGTTTATAATAGGTGTATGGGTTCCAGGTGGTCGGTTGGTGGTACGGGTTGATCGTTACAATGTCAGGTAGGGGTTTTGGTACGGGTTTAGGACCACAATGGGTTTATAATAGGTGTATGGGTTCCAGGTGGTCGGTTGGTGGTACAGGTTGATCGTTACAATGTCAGGTAGGGGTGTTCGTACGAGTTTAGGACCATAATGAGTTTATAATAGGTGTATGGGTTCCAGGTGGTCGGTTTGTGGTACGAGTTAATCGTTACAATGTCAGGCAGGGGTGTTGGTACGGGTTTAGGACCACAATCGGTTTATAATAGGTGTATAGGTTCCAGGTGGTCGGTTGGTGGTACGGGTTGATCGTTACAATGTTAGGTAAGGGTGTTGGTATGGGTTTAGGACCACAATGGGTTTATAATATGTGTATGGGTTCCAGGTGGTCGGTTGGTGGTACGGGTTGATCGTTAGAATGTCAGGTAGGGTTGTTGGTATGGGTTTAGGACCACAATGGGTTTATAATAGGTGTATGGGTTCCAGTTGGTCGGTTGGTGGTACGCGTTGATCGTTACAATGTCAGGTAGGGGTGTTGGTACGGGTTTAGGACCACAATGTGTTTATAATAGGTGTATGGGTTCTAGGTGGTCGGTTGGTGGTACGAGTTGATCGTTACAATGTCAGGTAGGAGTGTTGGTACGGGTTTAGGACCACAATGGGTTTATAATAAGTGTATGGGTTCCAGGTGGTCGGTTGGTGGTACGGGTTGATCGTTACAATGCCCGGTAGGGGTGTTGGTACGGGTTTAGGACCACAATGGGTTTATAATAGGTGTATGGGTTCCAGGTGGTCGGTTGGTGGTACGGGTTTATCGTTACAATGTCAGGTAGGGGTGTTGGTACGGGTTTAGGACCACAATGGGTTTATAATTGGTGTATGGATTTTTTTTCTTACTTAATATAAAATAAAATAAAAAATCTTAACAAAGTGTTTACACGAAAGAATAAATGTTAGTAAGGTACGTGTGTAATACAATTGGGTAGATCAATGGTATATATATTTAGGGCATATAAATTATTATGAAAAATTAGTAAGCTAACTAAACCTTATTCTTATTTTCGTTTTATTATACTATTTCCCCATTGTATATACATAATTAAATGTTAAATATTTTTTATTTACAATAGTCATATAGTTGTATCCTAACGCAAAATTGTTAATTTACAAGGACCAAATTTGTAACATTTCTATTAATATCAAATAACTCGTAATAATGTTTCAAAAGCCAGAACATGTTTCCAAACCGCGATTTATGCTTCTCATCGTGTGGGTTCAATATCAGATCAAAGTTTGGAAAACATTTGAATTCGCCAAACAAAATTAAGCAAATATAATGGGAGGCAAACATTTTTTCCATTTTTTTTGGGTTCCAAATCAAGGCGGGAATTATTCATTTATCTCGCCGCCAAAACTATGAAGATCAATCCATCAGATCAAGGAAATTCCGGTAAATTTGGTAACAACCCTCAATTTAGGACGTACTAACAATGTAATATTTAAAAGACTTTGATTTTTTCAACCATTGTATGGTTTTTCTCTAGGTTATATCATGGTTGGATTATAATTCAGTTCATCATTCGACAACATTCATCACGCATTTCTACTGTAAGTATATTGTCTGTGTATGGTGTCAATGTTATTTATTGTATTGATTAGGGGATTATACATAAAATAGAAAATTTTTGATTCTTCATATTACTGTGCTTGTTGCACACCAAATGTTCGATGAAATGTGTATGTGAAATTTTGTATGTAATATAAGTTACTCATACCTTTTCATTGAACATATAAATAATCAAACTTATTTCATATGTTTCATGTCAAAGAAGAATCATGGAGGTGAACAAGAAACAACATGAGGATATGCCCGACTATGATATGGAATATGAGCAAGATGATGGAACCCAAGTTTATGAATCAGACACAGAAGATGGTGAAAATAAGGACATTGACTACAATAGCCATTCAGATTCGGAAGAAGAAATCCAAAGCACAGTTCCTACAAGGTCACCTAGGAAGAGGGGCCTGACTCGATTGCCAAAGTTGAAGACCGAGTATGTCAATTCTGGTGGTAGAAAAAAATATGTCAAGTTTGATGAATTCGGTAAGTTTACAGGGAAGAATAATGCAGTGTTTGTTAGTTATTTGGGAGATCTTGTCTGCGAGAAGGTGGGATTAAGTGCTCTTTGCTGGAAGAAAGTAAAACCGGAAGTGAAGGACAAACTTTGGGAAGAGATTACAGTAAATATTTTTTTCACTTTTTTTAACTGCATCTCATATTTTATTTACAAATCATGTATTAAATACTAACAAATTCATTATTGTTTCATTTTAGCACTATTTTGAAGTTGATGAAACTGGAAAAAAATTTGTGATGAATAGGCTTGGTATCCTTCTACGAAGCTTCAGAAGGAAATTGTATGCAGCTTACATCAAGCCATATCTAGGCAATTCCAAAAAGCTTAGAGAAATCCCTGTTCGATATCGTGCAATAATTACTGAAAAAGATGATTGGAACAAATTCGTGACATATACGCATTCTGTAGAGTTTAATGTTACAACTTTTTTCCAAAACTTCTTCATTTATTTATCATAATATTACCAAAAAGTGCTTGACAAATCTTTTTTTTTTGACAGCTTGTGTCACAAAAGACTATCAAAGCGCGAAAGATGTCAAAGTATGCTCATCGGATGGGACGAGGGGGGTATACTACTCTTACGCGGAAGTTGGTAAGCTTTGTTTTTAGCTATATGATCCTATTATATTACCTTCATAGCATTGTAGTTAACAGAATTTTACTTTATATTGTTTACAATTTAATTTTTTTTATCAAGATTGAAGAGAAAGTGATTTCAAAGGAAGAAATGCCCCCAAGGTCAATTATGTGGTGTAAAGGACGTGAAAGTAAAGGAGAATTTAAGGATGAAGATGTTAAACTCATGGCAGATAAACTAGTAACTTCAATAAACTTTTTTATTACTATTACTGTAAAGATTTTAATCAGTTTTATTAGGACAATAATTATTAATATTTTGTGTGCTAGATAGAACAAGAAAAGCAGATAAAAGAGGGAAAAGTATATGTTGAACCAGGCACGGATGCCATGACCTTATTTTTTGGCAAGGAAAATGGCGGATTTTTAAAGGGTGTCGGCACAGGAGTCACTTACAACAGATATTTCAATGTACCTCGCAGCAAAGGATCATCTAAGGAAGAAATCAAAGATCTTAAAGTTGCACTGCATAATGGAAAACTTGAGCTTGAGAAAAAATATGTTGAACTCAAGGCTTTGTCTACAAAGGTTAATGAACAAGATTAAACACTAAAGCTAGTTTTGGCTCATCTTAATGCAAAAGGAGCTGACTTTCCAACTCTGTCTCATACAGTTGTAAGTAATCTTATTAACAACATCTATTGTCAATGTTACTTGTTAATTGCATTTCTTTTAGACATTTTCCCTGTTTCTTTATATTTGCTAGGGTATTTCAAGTGACAAGATTGTTGAAAGTAGTGAAACGACTCCTGTTAGTCTCAAAACCAAGGAACCATCAGAACCTGTAACACCAATATGTTATCATCTTATAAGATCATCATTGATATATTTTTTGTTGTTACTAATTTCTGTTTTTTCACTTGGGACTTTAACTTATTTAGGTTATTGCAAAGCCCACCAAGAAAAAAGTTCAAACCAACTCTGCATCTGCAACTCCTGATACACATTTGATTTCCATGAAATCTGCAACAGTAGTATATACTAACTTTACAGTTTTCAATACTTTTAATTTATCTTTTACATTAAAATATAATTTTACATATATATCTTAAATCTTTATATTAGGCAAATACAAAACCCACCAGAAAAGCTGTTGAGTCTAAGACTGCCACTATCAATCCTGACTTACCAACAGTTTCACCAAATAAACCCCTTCACCAGGTTAGTGTTTTTTACATGTTGAATATACATTTCTGTCTTTTTTTTCTGATTCTAATATTACTTATCATTGTAGCCAATCAAGTGTAGTCTACCATATCCGTATAAAAGGAACATTGTTGCTCGTGGTACCGTTCACTTATCATCAGAAAGACAATTCATTCATGGAGTTCCTCTAAAAGATGATTGCTATAAAGTTTCCATTGATGAAGTGGTAATAAAACAAGCATTTCTACCCCATAAAATTAGAATTCAAATTAGTTGAGGATGCATATAAAAGTTTTATTCCATGGCTAAAATACCTTGTGCAAACCGAGTCAAAGGTTTGTTTAATTATGTTCACTACTTTGTGCATTACACTTTATTTTCTTCATAAAGTAGTATACTTAGTGTTTGATGAACTCATTTTTTTTGTTTCAATGTTGTTGTTATAGGTACCAAAAATTATATCACATCAAGAACATCAACATCAAAACTCAAAGAAAAGGAAACCAACTTACATATCATCTGATGCCCTTCTCAAGAAGACAATGAGCAATACAAATAAGATGAATGCCTAGTTATGTTTAGGTTTTGGTTTATGATGTGTTTGATTTTTTTATCATTATTTAAATTCTTGAAAATAGGTCAATTCTCTCTTTTTTGGTATTTTAATTAGGAATTTAATGTATGGATTTGGATTTCAATTATTACTAATATCAAATTATGAATTTTGCTTTTGTTTCATATTGTTGGGTTTGGTTCTTTAATTTAAATTATTTTGATGTGTCTACAATGTAGAAAAAGTAACAATAAATATTAAATTAAAGTGACTTTAATATAAATTTGGCCATGTTTTATAGGTTTTCAATGTCTCTAAAATTATATAATGGTTACTTTACATCATTTTTTAACGTGTGGCTATATGGTTAACAATAGCCATAATATACAAGAATTATGAGTTTACAGTTGTTTTAAAATGATGTTTATTCTAAAGTTTTTGTGACTAAGTTAAACAATAACAACATGAAAAACAATTTATGTGGCAAATAAATACCATAATTGATTGTTGTTGTGACTAAATACTAGCAAATCGTCACTTACAAAATTAATTATATGTGTCCATTTACTGAACATGATCATGTTCATCGTAATTATATGTATCTAAAATATACCCACTAGTCTTAATACGATACCGAATAGTCCTTAATTTTAACAAAATGTGTCTTTATAATACTTATGATTGTATTTCACTTAATTGTGTGTCTCTATACGATAGACTATAGTCACAAAAATTGATTGTTTTTTGTGACTAATTATTAGCAATTCGCCACTTATGGAATTAATTACATGTGGTCATTTAGCAAACATGGTCATACTCACCGTAATTACATGTTTACAAAAGATACACAATAGTCTTAATAAAATTTAAACTGTGTGACAATATAAAAGAAAACAACTACACTAAAACATCATGAATGTCGCAAGTTGGTGATATACAGTCACCACAATTACTAAATAAATGTGTCTATTGACGGTTTAACGCTACAATATTGGATATTTAAGGAACAAAACTCCGTACATATTTGCCACACTTTTATAATACGGCCACATGTTTTCATATAAGACGGACACTACATTTTAAAGTGACCATAAGACCCATACGATGGCATCACCATAAGACCATTGATGCACCATCAAACTTTTTTGGACCAAAACTACGTAATTTTGACAAACACGGGGACCATTTTTGCAATTTTGTCTAAAGTCCGTACATAAAAGTCACGTCTAACAAAATGTCATGAATTTTAAAAAAATAAGACAAAATTGCAAAAATGGTCCCTGCGGTATGCATTTTTTTGGAGTTTTAGTCCAAACCCCGACTTTTTTGGATTAATGGTCCTTTTCGACTAGTTTGTATGTGAAAATGGTCTCTGTGAAAATTGAAATGACTAAATTGCCCTCTTTATATATTTTTTCTTTTTAATTTAATGTTTTATTAATAATAAAATGGGGCCCACACCTCTCTCTCTCTCTCTCCTGATCGTCTAAAAACACACATAAACACATAGTTTAGTGCAAACCAATCTCAATCAGATCCAACTAGCATTTACTCTCCTTCCCTCTCTTCCATTTTTGGGACACTTTTACAACAATCTTCAAAATCTAAGTTTTACAAGACAATAAGTGGTAGTGCTTTATGGAATTGCTTTATGAAGTTTCTGGGGTATCATATGCTTTATGAAGTTTCTGGGATTTCTCAAGTCTTAAGAATACAACTACTTTATAAGACTTGTGGGAAAACAAATGCAGATAGAAATGGGTTTCAAGTAAGAAGATATTCATCATTCTCGTCTTTGGAAAGAAGATATTCAACATTCTCGTCTTTAGAAATGGGTGTCAGATGCATGTATTTTGTAGGAGGACAACACCCAGATCGTGACCTCTCATCTCCCACACCCTCTTTCGTATCTTTCTCCCTTTGAATCTGCTACCTTCAGTAGCCTTCATTTTCACTGTCTTACAATATTCCTTCTCCTTTTGCAATGGAAATTGGAAGCACATGATGCATGAATGATGGTGGGTTGACATAGTTGATCATGGTGTTTATGAAGACTTCAGAATCGCCTTCGCCAATAGTGTGTGTTTGAACCATATTTTATGGAGACTGCGATGATGGTGTTTGTTTTGCAAAAAGATAGCCAGAAGTGGCTTTAAATAGGCTGAAATAGAGCTGTCGGACTTGTGATTGAACGAGTTGTGGTTGGACCTGGGATCAACGACATTGATTAATTGTTTAACGATCAGCAAGAAATTGAGAACAAGAGGGAGGAGCTGTACTCGGTCACTACCTACCCACTTTCCAGATTTGATGTCCAAATTTGATGTTTACTGAAACCCATATACACCTAGGGAGCTCTTGTTGTCATTAACAGATTAAGGCTCAAATCCAAACTATTTTCCAGTGCAAATTTTAATTTCTACTTAAGTTTTGATATTTTTGGCATGTATGATTGTTCGATTAGTAGAATGAAAAAGATACATGTTCAGTTTGAGAGAGAGAGAGAGAGAGGTATGGGCCCCATTTTATTATTAATAAAACATTAAATTAAATAGAAAGAAATATAAAAAATATATCAAGAGGGCAATTTAATCATTTCAATTTTCACAGGGACCATTTTTACATACAAACTAGTCCAAAAGGACCACTAATCCAAAAAAGTCGAGGTTTGGACTAAAACCACAAAAAAATGCATACCACAGGGACCATTTTTGCTATTTTGTCCAAAAATAAACAAATTAAGAAAATTTTAAAAATCAATAAATAAGAACTGCTTTTTTTAAACAGTCAGGTTGGGAATTAAATGTGTAATATGGTTTTGTATTTGTACACCTTTAGTCCCACATAGAATTAAGACATTGTCGTTTGTCTTAATAGCAAAATTGCAATATACTTTCTTACAGCCATTTGTCTTAACCAACATATTAAAAAATTCAGCCATTTGTCATTCCTTCTTAATCTCAAAATAGCAATGAACTTACTTACAAAACATTTCAGCGAAAAGATATTTACTTATCTATACCAAAAGTCTGTGTTTTAAGATATTGTATTGTAGAACTTTATAAAGCATAAATTGTTGTGTATGAAGGAAAATTATTGTGTACAAATCACTTTCCATAATAATTCGTTATTAGTTTATAGCATGGTTGCAGAAATCGGGATTAATCGGTGATTAATCGTGGATTAATCGTTTGCGTTCTCCAACCGTCGAGGATTAGGCTATTAATCGAAAATTTATGATTAATTGGGTTTGGCGGGATTAATCGTTCTTGGCGGGATTAATCGGTCAACAAAAGTAAAAAAAAAGTCAAAAAGTCAAAAAAGAGTAAAAAAAAATTAAAATTTAAAAAAAAAATCAAAAAATCAACTTTTTTTTTACTCCAAAATTTTCAAATTTTTAAAATTTCAAATATTATACCAAAATGTTCATATTTTCAAATTTTCAAATTACAAAATTTCTTATTTTTTAATTTTGAATTATTTGTTTTTGTTAAGATATATTAATATCTGATCATTTTTAATATTTTATTAATAATCTACGGTCCCCGATTAATCCACGATTAATCTCCGCCAAGACCGATTAATCCCTTAACACCAGTCGACCGTCGAACGATTTTTACAACATTGGTTTATAGTAATAGTTATCAGATTGTTTAAATATCATTTAACATGTAATTAACTACCATCATCATTACCCCTAATAAATTAAAGTTTTTCTTTCATCTTCCCCATAAACAAACGATCATTTTTCAAAAACCTTATAAAATATCTTCTTCTAATATGAAAAATAACCACGGTTATTGCAAAAGTTTGTGTTTTTAGATCTTTCATCTTCCCCGTTAACATTAGGTATGGTTTCTTCCCCTCTTTCTTGAAATTACTGTGTATTTACCAGGTTTCTTGAAATTACAGTTCCCCGTGTTTCCTTTTAAACATTGTCATAAAAAACCCCATGATTTTGCAACTTTATAATGATAATAAGATGTCTTGTATATGCCGATACAATACCGTTGACGATCTTCCTAACCACGTCTTAGTTAATATTATGGAAAAAATTTCATCATCATCTGCGAAAGACTTATGTATTGCAACACCTTGGTAATTTTCACACACCCGTTACATATATTTGTATATGTCGCATTAACCTTACCGAAATCAACTTAATTTTTCTTATAAACTCTAAATTTTAACTTCATTAGTCGTAAAATTATGAATGAAGTGGTAAAGGAAGGAGATGTCTATAAATGTTCCTCCCTTGATATGATTCCTTTAGGTATGGCTTTTTTAACCAACACAAAAAGCGTTTATTGATAAGTGTGTAGAAAAAGAAAATCCTAGGCCTCATACCGAAAAGGAGTGGTACGTATGAATTGTGATCATCAATTCGGAAACTTACAATTTTTGTTGACTTGTTATTGATACTAATGTTAATGTTAATAATGTTAATGTTAATTATAGACTTAGTACTTCTGCAGTGGTACTATCGAAGT